>NC_056733.1:682980296-683280296 GCF_019279795.1 Protopterus annectens
CGAGGTTTAGCTCACTAAAAGCACGTGGCTCGCAGTGACTTGGACTTGAAGCATGTCCATCAATTCTGAGTTTGACATGGTTTTACATTGGGCAGATATTACCTCTGAGTAAGCGATAAGGCAGTGTCTGTTTAGCAAGCTGTTACTGTGATTTCCTCCAGGTTTTTTAGATGTGGTTCTGGGCTTATTGCTGGTAGGCACATCTGTCCCTATGTATACAGTTATTGACATGATTGTACAGGATTTCTGTGAAAAGTTCTGCATAGGCAGCTCTGTTTTCACGATTTAGAGGGGCTTAACATTTTGACTGGCTATCACTTAGTAGTCGGACTTTTGCCTATAATAGTTCATAACTGTTAAGGGGTTAGCTGGGGGTCACAGAATTGATTATTGTGAAGGAGACTGCTTTGTGGTCTGACCTTACCAGCGATGATGCTACAGTAGTGAGTTAGTGAGCATGTCATGACCCTGTCTATCATGGCATGCCACGGGTCTATTTGTTGCTTGCAATCTATTTTCCGACTGTCTAGCAAACACTTGGGGGGGGGTGATTGAGATGTACTGATTGTGTTGCCAACATTCTGTGCCAATAATACCATTGTGCCAATGATGGAAAAGGCGAGGACTAAGACTATAGGTTCTTAAGGTTAACTCATGTCTCAAGTTATAGGCGGTAGAGGGTTGTCACGCTACAAGATGTAAATGCTCTAGAGTCTCAATGGCCATATCAACCAGACATGCAGGAGAGACTGTTGGAACATTTCCTTCCATATTGCCACCTAATCTGCGAGAGAGGCCATACAGACCGAAATGGATACAGGGACAAAGGTCTGCAAAGTACTAGTCTGCTTGTCAGGTATGTTGAAGCACTTTGGACAGTGCCTCAGCTCATCACCGTTGACCGATACTCGAATCCTTAATGCATTGAGGAGTACTATACCTGCAGTGGTGTCCTAGTACTCAGTCTTGGGTGCGCTATGTTGGAGTGTCATTGCAGGCATGAAGGCGGTCTGAAAAGTACATTCCGTTACCATGAGTGATTAGCTGCTACGCTGTGTAATGAACACATGTCAACTTGGTGCTTGATGCTTATAATGGTCGCCATGCAGCAGATGTGACATGTATGACATAATGCGAGAGGATAAACTTTTTTTTTCCATGGGAGGACCAAGTATGACTACTTTTTTCTGCTTGTGTATTCTTTCCCATAGTATCACTGCCAGCCACTGAGTTCTCAAGGACAACAGAGTTCCCATCAAGGATATCAGTTTGAACCGACATATCGTCCAGGAGAAGCAAGGAGGAAGCGGCGCAGGACCAACACCAGTGATGTGGAGCAGGAGTCAGTGGCACCTGATGTCTCTAATCTGTCTAACATGACATGGTGCTTGTGTGGCCATTGCGTATTAATGAACACGTTACTTGAATGCCAATGTTGTGTGTCCTCACAGTGAGCTATCCAAAAATGGAGAGAAATCAACTCTGAACCAACTAATACATGCATTACTATGCATCCACGGTTTGAATTGGCATGTTTAGTACCAGAAGTACTGCAAATGTTGTTCAGGCATGAATGTATGCTTAGATGAAGATTCAGACAAGCAAGTTGGAGTAACAGGTATGAGTGCCGACAACATCGAATTGGTGGCCAACCTAATGTCCTACTTTTGCTCGTATAAGATTCCTGTTAAAATATAGGTGGCATCAGATAATGTACTTAATACTACCATACTGGCATGCAGCTCTCTATTGACATTATTTTATTCTTTCAGGTTGTACCGTCTTTTGGCATATAGAGCATATGTTCTGTGGGTGTACAACAATTACAAGCTTGGCTTCGGCAACAGAGTGGTCCTCCCCGCTTGCGTGGTGAATCGTGTACAAATAACCTTTCATGCAGAAGAAAGAGATGAGGGTTATACTGGATTTCATCCTTTTGAGGGACTGGGGATATTTCAGGATTGAACTGTTATTTGACAAATTCCATGGTGCACAGAAACACTGCGTGGCATGAAAGCCAATCCAAAAAAACATTGTATTTCATCGATTATGACTTCCCTTATGATTTTGTACGACTTGAAATAAATTTGTTTAATTATTAACTGACTCTGAATTTCTTATGTCCATATGTGCCTAATAGTGATACTGTCTTTATGAACATCTTGACTCCAAAGGTGGAGCGTGTGTATAGGTTTGTTTGTTTTTTCTTTACAGCCAAATACAACCACGGGCAATGTTGAGTTGTTGAGCGAGCTGTGGAATCAGTAGTGGGCTAATGGCATAATAATGCAGTGGTTGATGACAGGCCCTGCAGTGTGTCATCGTGGACACGTGGCTTTCCTTAGCTGTTTTGACACATTATTTCCACAAGTGGAATGCCAGGTGTCTGTCTGTTCCTAGCAATCCATTTTTCACACTGTCCAGCAAATTCTTTCAGAGACAATACAGGGGGTGATTGAGGTGTAGTGTTTCTGTTGCCAACAATCTCAGTGCCAGTAATACTGTCAGGATAGAGAACTAAGAGTATATGTTAAGTTTAACACGTCTCATAAGTAGTGTTCCTAGGTGGTAGAGGGTTGTTTGGCTACGAAGTAAATGCTCCACAGTGTGAATGTCCTTGTGTGAATCGAACCAAAACTGTGAAGCTTTGAATGGTAGTTGCAGTGTAAACAGGCTACTAGCAAGCATTAATGAAGGACAAAGAATATATGGATATTTTACTGGTGTGCCAGTTGCACTGTTACTACGATTGTTGCCAATCCTGTCTCTGCATGTCATAATATGGGCTTGTGGAAGCAGTATTAATGCATAAAGGTTTTTTAAACCTTACTAATGCAGCATCCATTTGTCTCTGGAGTGATCAATACTTCATTGCCTTAGTGTGTAAAGCTGTGCGTAATGACTGCATTTAGGTGGCACTGTACAACCAGGCATTTGACTGGCGGCTGACAAAGGTCAGGTAAGCTGAGACTGACAACACAGAGCAAGTGAGTGTGGACTGTCCCAAGAAGGAATGAGTAACCATCGCAAGATTTGTGTAGGTATAGGTGTTTTAGAACTAATGTTGAAGTGCAAAGAAGGTTGTATAGGAAATTACAAAGTTGTATAGTGAATTGCCCAAGAGTTTGGTGCAACTGAGCAGTGCCTTGTTAAAAACTTAGTCAGTAGGAGTTGAGCCTCTACTCTTTCTATTTTTACTTAGGTGAGTGTAGCCATGCCGACATGTTTTGCCTATGGTTGTCATGTTCACCGAGACAATCTGCCACCCGGTGTATCCTTCCATCGCTTTCCACGTGACATTAAACTGTGTACACGATGGGTGGTGAACTGTGGGGTAGATGTCGGTAACATAGGCAGGTTTGTGAAAGAATCGGTCAGCAGTTCAAAACCACGTCACTTCCTGTGCTCCAAACATTTCACAGAGAACCAATTTCAGCTGGACTACAAGAGTGAACTACTGCCAGAAAACATGAAGCCAAGGTGGCCCGCTCGTCAACTACTTAAGGACGCTGTACCTACACTTTTCATTTTTGCAACCACACATCCAAGGACATCATCTGAACAGTGGCTGCAGCGTAAACAACATGAAAACGTAAGACGGTTGAACAACACATCAATTATGGGATACTTGCATTTGATTAGCATGACCTGTACAGTGTAGGGTCCATCGCTTGTGTAGTATGATTCATTAATGCCTTTACTATTGCCCGCAGCTTATTGAGGAACTTCTCAATACAACCCAGCCAACCTTGCCAGATGTTGTGAAACACCAACTGTATCGCCAATGCAAGGTCAGTAACTTCATTTTCTCCTACTCATACATTCAGCATTGATAACATCCTGGGTGATGGTTTTTATGTGACGGTTACCTGTTTTTATTCCCTTACCACAGCCTAATGGCCATGTGCAGAGGCAGAATGAAATGGAGACAGTGCATGAGGAAGCAGAAGCTGCAGTGGTTCCAGATGACATGGAAGACCGTCCAGTGCCAGAACCTGTAGAGGTACGTATGTATGAAGACCTGTACAATATGAACTGATGACAGAAGGGTTTGGTTTTGGGAGAGACATGAGTAATGCTGCACTACACAGTGTGCATTGATAGACTAGTGAGGAATGTGCATTTTTTGTACTGTTCAAGGCCGAGATTAATCTTTCTGTAGTGGTAAGTATTGACTTGATGTAGTGTTAAGGGTTTGAACTGTTTTGTGGATAGATAAGTCACTGCAGGCATTCTGGATTACAGCACATGTGTTCAGTGCTGGTACAGTGATGTGGCCATTCAAATTCCCTTCCATTGGAAGAAAAAAGCTGGAATTGGCACACTACCTGTTAGCTGCTGTAGAGTAACGTGTAGAAATGGTAAAAAATGCAATGCTAATGGACATAATGTTCAGATACTGAGAGTGACAGACTGTTAAACATGGAAATGTGAATGGAGCATCATCCATTGAACCAAATAGTGTGCAAATCTGCTGTCCGAAACATAATCATTTATTATGACAGCCTGCTATGCAGTATAAATTTCATAGGTAGTTTTCTTTGAGTTGCAGGTACAAGTATATGAAGAAGTAGTGGAGGCCATAGAAATGACTGCAGTGGAAAGGCATACAGTAGCATGCCAAACCAACTTCTGGCAAAAGAAAGGCATCAGTGTAGGAGTTCAAGCAAAGTTAGTGGAACAGAATTCTAGACCATGGAAGATGAAGGATGCAGCTGTACAGTTCCCTGAGGATGCAGTGTCCTTGCTGATGGACCACACATACTGCAGGAAATCTGCACTTGTTCAGACTGAAATGACTCAGTCGGGAACACCAGAAGATCAGGTTTCAAATGCTGACAGTGGGCGTAGAGTCAGTGTCAACCCAGGTCTTCAACAGGAGGATGATACCTGCAGTGAAGTAGCCACATCTAGCTCCAGTAACTATATGTCTCTTCACGTGCAGGCTTGCAGCACTCCAATCAAGCTCACTCCAGATATTCATAACACAAGCATGCAGAGTGAGTCCTCGGTTTCTCAGACAAATGAGACAGAAAAGGATCCCAACTGGAGCTACCTTTCAGACAGTATGACGACCACTGACATGGACGACACAGTGGTGGAAGAGGATGAAGATGAGAAGATGAGAAGTGAACCAAAGTTCATTGTCTTTGAGTCTTGCCTTGATTCACTGCTCTTAGAATTGACCTGCCCAGAATGCCGAAGTCCTGCTGCCGAAGTGGAAAAGAAAACCAAGTTAGGGTCTTATGTATCTGTGAAGGTATGCTGCATTAGTGGACATGCATTTCTTCAGTGGGAAAGTCAACCAGTTATAGGCAGAATGCCTGCTGGGAACTTGCTACTGGCATCTTCTCTTCTATTCAGTGGTAGTACATATGCCCATATTGCGTGTTTCTGTGCATATTTTGGGCTGGAGTTTATCAGTGAGACAACCTTCTACACCATTCAAAGGCAATATTTGTTCCCAGTAATGCAGCATACCTGGATGCAATATCAGAATCGTATGCTGGCAGATAGTCAGGGGAAGGAAATCCAGTTAGGTGGTGATGGGCGGTGCGATAGTCCAGGATATTCAGCCAAATACTGCTGCTATAGCATGATGGACCTGGATTCTGGAAGTATCATTGATTTTTGCCTTGAGCAAGTTTGCACAGGAGTATCTTCAGTGGCACTTGAGAAGAAAGCTTTCAAGAAGTGCCTGTCAAACTTGCTGTCAAGAAATGTTAAGATAAGTCTTGTGGCAACCGACCGACATCCGGGCATTCGATTTGTGATGCGCAAGGAATTCCCAGCAGTGGATCACCAGTTTGATGTGTGGCATATGGCCAAAAGCTTGACAAAGAAAATTGCAGAAGCTGGCAAAAGGAGAGTAAACAGAGTTGCTACAGTGGTCCCACAGTGTTTCCAATCACCTGTGGTGGTGTGCTGAAACGTGCGAAGGTGATGAAGTTGTACTACAGGAAAAGTGGTTGTCATTGCTTTACCATGTAACAGACCAACACAGCTGGAGTGGTACAACAAAGGTTTCATGTTGCGGTCATGAGATGCCAGTGGACAAAGAAGATGAGAAGAAGTGGATGGATGAAGATGATGCATGCTATAGTGCACTGAAGAGGATAGTTGCCAACAGAGTTTTTATTAAAGATTTAAAGCAGGTGACCAAGTTCTGCCACACCGGCAACCTAGAGGTGTTCCATGCATTACTGTGCAAATACTGCCCAAAGTTTGAGCATTTCAGTTTTGCAGGGATGAAGGCACGAATAATTTTGGCCATCCTTGATCACAATGAAAATCTGAATCGTGAACAAGCAGTGGTCCGATTCCCTACTTGAAACTCTGCAGCAAAGGGAGAGCTTAGATACAACGTGGTGTATCCGAAGGCAAAGCAGGAGTGGGTAGCGAAGCCAATATTTCAGAAACGAAAGTTTGACTACATCTATGACCTGATGATGGACGTCATAAAAGCCAAAAGAGGCTTATTGGAAATTCAGCCCATGTCCGTACCCACAATTCCAAAGAATATAGCTCGGTGCGAACGTCCTGAGAAGGCACTGGTAATTGAAAAACACATTTCTAGGTTTGGAAAAAATAAAGAGAACCCCGGTTAATATATTAAAGATAACCAACGTGCTGGGTAAGTACCTTTGGAATCAAAATTCTTCATACCGTGCAACGATTTTACTGGTTTCTTCTTAATCTGGTATATGAATGCATTTTGGTATTAGAGTGCATAAAGTGTGTGTGACTCCTAAAGCTGACATTAAACAGTGACAGCAAGGTTCATCAGCAGTGTAGTGTACTGACGTACTATGATCTGATGTAATGTCCATCATGGCCTTACAAGCATGGTTGTTAGTCTTGGATTTCACAATCAACCTGATGTGTCTGTCCAGGAGACAGGGGTGGATCACACCAAGTTTAAATGAACATTATACCGCCAATGTTACGTGTCGCATGAAAACCAGTCCTTTGTGGTGCTGAGACAGGAGTCGCATATGTGGTGTAGAAATTGGCTACTAGTAAAGTCCATTGGGCAAGTCATAGTACTTCACCTAGCAAGGTAAGCTCAGCACAACATGAAGACCATGAGCTTTCTCACTTAGAGGAATGGCAGAGCTTGCGTAGAACAGGTCAGTATGAAACAGTGGCAGTGACTGCTTCCGATTCATATAGGACAGATGAGCTTGATTCACACTGCTTCTCTTCAGCACAGCCTGTCAGATGCAGACACTGCTTCTTGCCCATTCCTTACCAAGCAGTGGCATCAAGCAGAACTGGTCATACACCCGATCCCTGTGGAACACTGCTCAGTGGTCTTCCATAGAAAGTGGGTTTTCCATGCTTGCACTTAACGGTGTTCTATGCATTTGTTAGAGAGTGACCTCCCACACTACTGCAGCCTTGCATGCCTGGGTAAGTTTGTGATCCCATAGTGTATGCTAATAGTCTGTATGCTGAACCCAGTGAGGTCCATGCATTTCTACATAGGCTTGCAAATAAGGAAAATCATCCAGAAATGGCTGGAGTCCTTGGGGTCAGTTGAATCTGCAACTGTGGCCAAGTCACTTTTTTGCAGTGAAGACCGACTGATCCATCATTGCCTGTTGGACAGGAACAAAGTAGAAATTACCATTTGCCATTCAGTTATACAGATTGCAAGCAAAGCAGCCCAATGAGGTAGTCAGACATGAATCTGAATTCTGGTGCCCACTAGTGTACTCAGCGGGACAACAAAGTCCATGTGCCAGGTTATAGCACTGAGAAATACCTAGGGGAAGGTCAATACAGCACCAAGACCATGTTGTGTCTGACTTGCAGGCAAGGCTGACATATTACTGGTGAGTGTGAAGCAGAAGTAACCTTGTCATCCAATCCATATAGGACAGATGATAAACTAGATTCACAGAGATTGTCCTCTGCAAACATTGTCATCAAAATAACCTACTTTAGGCATATTACTTAAAGAGAAATAGCAGCAAGAAGATTAGGTACCAGACAAGGTCCATGTGGCACACCGCCCCATACTGGTCTGCAGGAGAAGGTGTATTCTCAGAGTTGGACTCTAGATGTAGGAGTGAGACAGTCACCTGACAGTATTGCCGGCTTAACT
Organism: Protopterus annectens; assembly: GCF_019279795.1. Classification (NCBI taxonomy): domain Eukaryota; kingdom Metazoa; phylum Chordata; order Ceratodontiformes; family Protopteridae; genus Protopterus; species Protopterus annectens. Next base: position 682,988,407 of record NC_056733.1, read on the forward strand.
GTTGATGCCATGATTGGTGGTGGCTAATTACAGTAGACCTCTAAAAGGTAAGTAGGCTGCAGAGAGTGAGGTATAATACACGCTGCATGGGCATTGAAACCCCAGGTTTCCCAGTCGCTACACAAGGACGACAACTTTTTTAGCAGTTGTAGTTACAGGCAATACACTGTGTGTGTAATGCCAGTAGACCTCTAACAAGGTAAGTAGGCTGCACTGAGAGTTATAAGTCATACTGCATGGGCATTGAAACCCCAGGTTTCCCAGTCATATTCCTATGACGACACAAGTTTTTACCAATTATGGTTACAGCCAATACACGACGTGTGTCCCTGGTGTGTGTGTGTGTGTGTGTGTGTGTGTGTGTGTGTGTGTGTGTGTGTGTGTCCCTGGTGTGTGTGTGTGTCCCTGGTGTGTGTGTGTGTGTGTGTGTGTGTGTGTGTGTGTGTGTGTGTGTGTGCGTGTGTGTGCGTCCCTGGTGGGTGTGTGCGTGTGTGTGCGTCCCTGGTGGGTGTGTGTGTGTGTCCCTGGTGTATGCGTGTGTGTGTGTGTGTGTGTGTGTGTGTGTGTGTGTGTGTGTGTGTGTGTGTGTGTGTGTGTGTGTGTGTGTGTGTGTGTGTGTGTGTGTGTGTCTGGTGTGTGTGTGTGTGTGTGTGTGTGTGTGTGTGTGTGTGTGTGTGTGTGTGTGTCCCTGGTGTGTGTGTGTGTGTGTGTGTGTGTGTGTGTGTCCCGAGGTGTGTGTGTGTGTGTGTGTGTGTGTGTGTGTGTGTCCCGTGTGTGTGTGTGTGTGTGTGTGTGTGTGTGTCCCTGGGTGTGTGTGTGTGTGTGTGTGTGTGTGTGTGTGTGTGTTTCCCTAGTGTGTGTGTGTGTGTCTGTCGTTGGTGTGTGTGTGTGTGTGTGTGTGTGTGTGTGTGTGTGTGTCCCTGGTGTGTGTGTGTGTGTGTGTGTGTGTGTGTGTGTGTGTGTGTGTGTGTGTGTGTGTGTGTGTGTGTGTGTGTGTGTGTGTGTGTCCCTGGTGTGTGTGTGTGTGTGTGTGTGTGTGTGTGTGTGTGTGTGTGTGTGTGTGTGTGTGTGTGTGTGTGTGTCCCTGGTGTGTGTGTGTGTGTGTGTGTGTGTGTCCCTGGTGTGTGTGTGTCCCTGGTGTGTGTCAGAAATATAAAATGCAATTACTTAAGCTCTGCTTCCAATCAGATGTGTCTCAATAGTAATTGTCTGACCATGAACTGTGAGTCCCGATTTGGGAACATTACTAAACCATTGTACAAAACACCTTGTCTTGTGTCGGACCATGAGAACTGTTACTCCCTATTTGGGAACATTACTAAAACACTGTGCTAAACGCATTGTCTTGTATTTTCTAATGTTCTGTAACTTGTGCAATCCATGTAATGTAATATAACTGAGAAATCTATGTTATTTCTTCTGTTGAAGATTTTCTCCCTGGCCCTCTGCTGACAAAGGACATGAATCCAGTGCGACTATCCCAGTAAACAAGTGTAACATAATTAAACGTTTTTGGCCTCATGCAATTTTGCCATCCTTTGTCTGGATGCTTGGTAGCTGTCATATCTATGGAGTCATTTACTGTCAAGTTGATACAAAACTGATTATGTATTACGGATGCATTGTGATATTTCAGTGTGTGCCCCTGGTGTGTGTGTCCCTGGTGTGAGTGTGTGTGTGTGTGTGTGTGTGTGTCCCTGGTGTGTGTGTGTGTGTGTGTCCCTGGTGTGTGTGTGTCCCTGGTGTGTGTGTGTGTGTGTGTGTGTGTGTGTGTGTGTGTGTGTGTGTCCCTGGTGAGTGTGTGTGTGTGTGTCCCTGGTGTGTGTGTGTGTATCCCGGTGTGTGTGTGTGTGTGTGTGTGTGTGTGTGTGTGTGTATTCCTGGTGTGTGTGTGTGTGTCCCTAGTGTGTGTGTGTGTGTGTATGTGTGTGTCCCTGATGTGTGTGTGTGTGTGTGTGTGTGTGTGTGTGTGTGTGTCCCTGGGTGTGTGTGTGTGTGTGCCTGGGGTGTGTGTGTCTCCCCGTGTGTGTGTGTGTGTGTGTCCCCGGGGTGTGTGTGGGTGTGTGAGTGTGTTTGTGTGTGTGTGTGTGTGTGTGTGTGTGTGTGTGTGTGTGTGTGTGTGTGTGTGTGTGTGTGTGTGTGTCCCTGGTGTGTGTGTGTGTGTCCCTGGTGTGTGTGTGTGTGTGTGTGTGTGTGTGTGTGTGTGTGTGTGTGTGTGTGTGTGTGTGTGTGTGTGTGTGTGTGTGTGTGTGTGTGTCACTGGGGTGTGTCAAAAATATAAAATGCAATTACTTAAGCTCTGCTTCCAATCAGATGTGTCTCAATTGTAATTGTCTGACCATGAACTGTGAGTCCCGATTTGGGAACATTACTAAACCATTGTACAAAACACCTTGTCTTGTGTCGGACCATGAGAACTGTGACTCCCTATTTGGGAACATTACTAAAACACTGTGCTAAATGCATTGTCTTGTATTTTCTAATGTTCTGTAACTTGTGCAATCCATGTAATGTAATATAACTGAGAAATCTATGTTATTTCTTCTGTTGGAGATTTTCTCCCTGGCCCTCTGCTGACAAAGGACATGAATCCAGTGCGACTATCCCAGTAAACAAGTGTAACATAATTAAACGTTTTTGGCCTCATGCAATTTTGCCATCCTTTGTCTGGATGCTTGGTAGCTGTCATATCTATGGAGTCATTTACTGTCAAGTTGATTCAAAACTGATTATGTATTACGGATGCATTGTGATATTTCAGTGTGTGTCCCTGGTGTGTGTGTCCCTGGTGTGTGTGTGTGTGTGTGTGTGTGTGTGTGTGTGTGTGTGTGTGTGTGTGTGTGTGTGTGTGTGTGTGTGTGTGTGTGTGTCCCTGGTGTGTGTGTGTCCCTGGTGTGTGTGTGTGTGTGTGTGTGTCCCTGGTGTGTGTGTGTGTGTCCCTGGTGTTTGTGTGTGTGTGTGTCCCTGGTGTGTGTGTGTGTGTGTGTGTCCCTGGTTTGTGTGTGTGTGTGTGTGTCCCTGGTGTGTGTGTGTGTGTGTGTGTGTGTGTGTGTGTGTGTGTGTGTGTGTGTGTGTGTCCCTGTGTGTGTGTGTGTGTGTGTGTGTGTGTGTGTGTGTGTGTGTGTGTCCCTGGTGTGTGTGTGTCCCTGGTGTGTGTGTGTCCCTGGTGTGTGTGTGTGTGTGTGTCCCTGGTGTGTGTGTGTGTGTGTGTGTGTGTGTGTGTCCCTGTGTGTGTGTGTGTGTCCCTGGTGTGTGTGTGTGTCCCTGGTGTGTGTGTGTGTGTGTGTGTGTGTGTGTGTGTGTGTGTGTGTGTGTGTGTGTGTGTGTGTGTGTGTGTGTCCCTGGTGTGTGTGTCCCTGGGTGTGTGTGTGTGTGTCCCCTGGTGTGTGTGTGTGTGTGTGTGTGTGTGTGTGTGTGTGTGTGTGTGTGTGTGTCCCTGGTGTGTGTGTGTGTGTGTGTGTGTGTGTGTGTGTGTCCCTGGTGTGTCAATGGGGTGTGTCAAAAATATAAAATGCAATTACTTAAGCTCTGCTTCCAATCAGATGTGTCTCAATTGTAATTGTCTGACCATGAACTGTGAGTCCCGATTTGGGAACATTACTAAACCATTGTACAAAACACCTTGTCTTGTGTCGGACCATGAGAACTGTGACTCCCTATTTGGGAACATTACTAAAACACTGTGCTAAATGCATTGTCTTGTATTTTCTAATGTTCTGTAACTTGTGCAATCCATGTAATGTAATATAACTGAGAAATCTATGTTATTTCTTCTGTTGGAGATTTTCTCCCTGGCCCTCTGCTGACAAAGGACATGAATCCAGTGCGACTATCCCAGTAAACAAGTGTAACATAATTAAACGTTTTTGGCCTCATGCAATTTTGCCATCCTTTGTCTGGATGCTTGGTAGCTGTCATATCTATGGAGTCATTTACTGTCAAGTTGATTCAAAACTGATTATGTATTACGGATGCATTGTGATATTTCAGTGTGTGTGTGTGTGTCCCTGGTGTGTGTGTGTATGTGTGTGTGCGTGTGTGTGTGTGTCCCTGGTGTGTGTGTGTGTGTGTGTGTGTGTGTGTGTGTGTGTGTGTGTGTGTGTGTGTGTGTGTGTGTGTGTGTGTGTCCCTGGTGTGTGTGTGTGTGTGTGTGTGTGTGTGTGTGTGTGTGTGTGTGTCCCTGGTGTGTGTCTGGTGTGTGTGTGTGTGTGTGTGTCTGGTGTGTGTGTGTCCCTGGTGTCCCTGGTGTGTGTGTGTGTGTGTGTCCCTGGTGTGTGTGTGTGTGTGTGTCCCTGGTGTGTGTGTGTCCCTGGTGTGTGTGTGTGTGTGTGTGTGTGTCCCTGTGTGTGTGTGTGTGTGTGTGTGTGTGTGTGTGTGTGTGTGTGTGTGTGTGTGTGTGTGTGTGTGTCTGTGTGTGTGCGTGTGTGTGTCCGTGTGTGTGTGTGTCAGTGTCCCTGTGGTGTGTGTGTGTGTCTCTGGTGTGTGTGTGTGTGTGTGTTTGTGTGTGTGTGTGTGTGTGTGTGTGTTCCTGGGTGTGTGTGTGTGTGTGTGTGTGTGTGTGCATCCCAGGTGTGTGTGTGTGTCCGTGTGTGTGTGTGTGTGTGTGTGTGTGTGTGTGTGTGTGTCCCTGGTGTGTGTGTGTGTGTCCCGTGTGTGTGTGTGTGTGTGTGTGTGTGTGTGTGTGTGTGTGTGTGTGTGTGTGTGTGTGTGTGTGTCTGTGTTGGGGTAGCATGCATAGCTGCAGGAGTATTATGATAGTGGTGAGATGAGTGGATCTGGCTGCAGCTGCAAGTAATGTTGTGGTGTGAGTGGACCTCTGAGGCTGGCTACCGTGAAGTGGTGCAGTATAGTGGCGCTTGTTTGGCAGCTGCAGTTGTATGGACTGGTCTTTGACGACAGACGTGAGATATACAAAATGCATAAATGAGATATACATAATGCATAAATGGCAAGAGGAGGCATATTTGGGGTAGCATGCATAGCTGCAGGAGTGTTATGAAAGTGGTGAGATGAGTGGATCTGGCTGCAGCTGCAAGTAATGTTGTGGTGTGAGTGGACCTCTGTGAGGCTGGCTACCATGAAGTGGTACAGAGGCTTGTCACGATAGTGCAATATGCAGTAGTTGCTGCATATGCACATTGTAACCAAAAGCCAGCTTGTGAATACATCATGTAAGTACTGCCTTTTGAATGTTAGGTTAGGTGTATGTATTCATCTTCTCCTGTACTGACAGGTATTGGACAATAACAGGCAAGTTGGGATGTCACATGGTGCTATGTGATGTGGATAATGCTAGCTCAAGAATGGATGAACATGAGAAATGAGTGGTGGCTGCTGTATTTTACAGGGTGTGAAGAGATTGGATTGCTGTCCCGAAAATACGAAGGTAAGAAACTAAGTCAATAAACAGTTTGATATTGCCTGATATAGGAATTGAACATTGCAATGGATAATTCAGATCTGCCTTATGCAAGATATGCAAGGCAGCAGTTAAGGGACTAGAGTACAAGGTCAGACCATTGAGATGCACCATTTTGAGCTTTTACCCAGGGATGCCACTGGAAACTAACAGATAAACAACCAGATAACAAAATTATTTACTGCAACTTGCTAAGAGAGCAAACCTACAGGTAGCCAGTTAAGTGAATGAAACCAAAAAGCCAGAGAATCATGGAAATTATTTTATACAGGGAAAAAATCGTAATTACATCTGATAACAGGTCATGTCACATTTCAATATGTTCATTTTTTTTCAGTAGTAGTGTAGTAACACCGATGTTTGGAAACACAGAAATTTGGTATGTATACTTGTACATTCTGCACGGCAAATGATGCTTAGGTGGTGTATCGCTTGCATACTTCTCTTGTATTTGCACCAGATACAGCTAGTGTGCAGTGCGTGAATAAAATTATTAAAACATTACCCTCGTATCAGAGGTGGCAGTGCAACATATTCATAGTGGCTTAACCTGAGAGTAGCTTTAAGCAAGCACCATGTGAAACCTGAACAAGCACCTAGAATTATTCAGTGTAGCTTCCACACCGTCTGAAAATGAATTCACATACTCACATGAACAGGAGTAGCTGCATATTGATGGCTAAAGGTGTATGGGCATGTCGGGTAGTTACTACACTGCAAAATTGGTATGTAATGGTGGGGATATTTGGAAGGCATGAGCAAACACACAAATATATTAAAGCCATAGCACCAAATGAACTGGAGTCTGGCAAATATTTAGTAAGGGATTTAGTCCATGCACAAATATTTCAACAGTGATTCTTTGCAGTGGCATCCATTATCTGATTCAAGGTTAATTAACATTGATGTCCTTGAGATATATATATATATATATATATATATATATATATATATATATATATATACATATATATATATATATATATATATATATTTATTTATATATATACATATATATATATATATATATATATATTTATATATATATATATATATATATATATATATATTATTTATTTATTTATTTATTTATATTTATATATATATATATATATATTTATTTATATATATATATATATATATATATATATATATATATATATATATATATATATATATATATATATAAATATATATATATATATATATATATAGATATAAATATATATAAAAATGTATATATAAATATATATATATAAATGTACTTTGTTATAAGTGACTACTGGACACAAGAAAAAGGAAAGGGAAAATATAGCACTGTTTGTATGTACAAAGACTAATCCAGGGACACTGCAAAAGGTTTTTTTGCAAAACAACCAGTGGAGTAAAAAAATATGTAGGCAAACACTGAATACCAACACACTTTGCACAGGTAAATCATTTTTAGCAAGGTGGAAGCATGAAGTGATACCTTAAACACTTACACTAATAAAGATCTAAACTGGTTTAATATTTTAAAAGTTTTATTTTGCTCACTGGTGCAAGACCTTACAGGAGTTGCTACATAAACTGGATGCTAAGGCCATGGCTAGAGTGCAGCAAAAAAAAATGTCCCCTGTAACAAAGGAAATGCTAGAGCAAAGATTGAATTACATGAGTCAAGCACCCTGCTGAGATCTCAAGCAAGCTTGCTTGAGTTATTTATCCATTTACTTATCTTTTTTATAAGCAAGCGTGCTGTGGCAGTAACCAGCATTTTTAATTTACCTTTCAACCCTGCTGAGATCTGCCAGTCAATGAAATTATCAAGTCAAATTACCCTCAGGACTTTGACAGCTAGGGAAGCTAAGTGTTACGGGGGAGGGGGAGAAGTAAAAGGACTGGAATTCATTGTCTCACAAATTAGTGCCATTTAAACTAAATTAGAAAAAAAGGCAGCAGTAAACAGCACTTTGTGTGTGTTCTGTGACATTTGCACTGTTTCTGTTTTAAGTAGTCATTCAGCAGCAGGGAATGTTACTTTCACTGTTCTATTTTACTCAGAACTTTGTACACATGCAACATCTATGAAATGACAGGAGCTTAAGGCAAACGGAGGCCTGCATGATGTAACATTTGTGAGCCAAACAATGATTTGTGGGATACCGAGTGGCAACCTGATTTATCCAAACCACGTCAATATGCTAGCCTCCGGGTGGTCAGAGTCTGCAATTACATATAAAAATATTTAAAATCCTGTAAATAATCCCAGAGTGCTGTTAAAGTGTAGGAAACATCATGCCATGATGTTTTAAACATGTTTTTTGAGTCTGTGGGTGCGGTACTCCTTTAAGATCTCTTTGCTGAGGTCATACCTAAGGGAAGGAGAAACTGAAAAGTATTCCTTTAGGAAAGATATTTTTTCCTGAGGAAGGAAAGAAATTATTGGCAAAGAACTGAATCTGCAACCCAGAAATAGCAGATCCTGGGCGCAAATCAGACTGGATTTTTTGATGTTTTTTGTAAATCCAGAGAGAAACATATATTCATCATAAAGTTCAGGAGCTTCTCTCTTATAATGGCCTGAAGTAGCAAATCATCCAAATAATTGAAATTTGAATTCCCTGAAGCATGCAGAAAGTAACAAACTGGGCTAGACACTTCGTGAAAACTCTTGGCACTGTAGAGAGCCCAAAGAGAAAAGCACATTAGTAAAAATTATATTTGAATACAGAGAACCCTAAAAAAATCCTAATTTTAAATAAATTGGAATATGCAGATATGTATTTCTTATGTCCAAGGTCACAAAAAAGTCTTGAGGCAGAATCAATGGAAGTGAAAACTGCAGAGGGAGTACTCTGAAGTTTGAGAGCCTCAGAAATAAGTTGAGAAGGAACAAATCTAAAATGGGTCTCCATTCCCCTCTCTTCTGGGGACCAGGAAAAGTCTTGAATAAAAACTGGTTCCCATTTTATTAGCAGGAACCAGTTTTATGTTGCTCTAGAGAAATGCTTCTTTAAAACTGGAGGAATTAAATGGAGGTGACTTGAAGTCACAGAAGGAATGTCTATCAGAGAGGCAGTGAAACCTAAGAAGTTCTATAACCACTTTGATTGATAGAAAGAACCCAGCAGTCTCTGGTGATTGGTTCCCAAGCTGGAAGGGATAGTGAAAGTTTCTTTGACAGAAGGGTTAAGGGCAGGCCGATGTCTGGAGTGGAAGGCAGATAGTCACAAGGAAGTGATTTGCCAGGAAATAGGGTTTTAGACTTCCCTTGAGTTCCTCTTCAGGTTTGTCCTGAGATCTCTTTTTTGAAGATCTTTTAAGTCTTTTTTTCATTCTTTTTTTTGGAGGGGGGGGGCTTTTGATCTTTATGAAATAAAGACTAGCCTTAGCAAGGTAGTGCTTTTGAAATGTAGGTATATGAGCAAGGGAGCCCGCAGGATTTTTTGCAGGGGGGTGCAAACCCAGAGCCCCACCCACATAGCTCACCCCGCCTCCTGCCAACACAGCCTCGCCCAGGTCCACCCACCCCAAGCCCCGCCCACACAGCCATTCCAGTGTCCCACTACTTGGCTATTTCTCCCCATTTACTGTAGACACTGTTCAAATCTGTGTGCATACTGCTTTATGCTTTAGTTCTACAATGATTACAGGCAGTTGGATTTAATTTACAACTTTTACTTCAAACATTATAGCCCAAACACTGAGACATTTACTAATCCTAAACAAAGCAATAGTCTTACAAAGAAAACAGACTTGGCATTAAAGCTTCTCTACTTTTGAAACTCACATTCAATGAAACAGCATTGAAACCCACATTCAAAGAAAATGCATCTGGCCAGTGGCAGGTTATTTACCTTTGAACTGTTTTCAAGCAATAGGCTCCTTGCACACCGTTAGGGCCATGCAAAAGTTATTTGATTTACCTGATTGTATTAATTATAATATATAATTGAATTATATCCCTTGTATTATACAGCAACACTTGTTTGAGTGTCTCTGCTGAAGTAAAAGTAATCTGAATAATTCCACATTAAAGATATCTGAAACTAATGAAGATGTTGTTGCTAGAAAACAACTGTATATTTCAGTGTTTCATCTACAAATTCAGTGCCTGCTGTCAAAGAATAAATTGCCTATGTTAAATTAAAAAAATGGTAAGCTGGTATATTGCAATAGAAAATGGATGGCAAGCTGAAAAACAGGTTCATAGTTATTAGGCATCTCATCCAAAGGAGGACATCCTCAGGACTGCAGCATACAAATGTACATGCTGTAGGAATAAAACCTCAAGCCTCTACATTAAGATGCAAGTATTCTACTTGTGGTGCTACTAACATAGCTTTAAAACTTTATACCACAATAGAGATACCATTTGCTAAACAAAACAGTTGCACATTGTAAATAGACTTGGCATGAGTAGCAGTAAACTTCGCTTCCCTTAAAACTCACAGTTCCTTGAAAATCACTTGAAAATAAATTCCACCTGCTAACTCTAACTTGGGCATTTCACTGTCTCTCTCTCTCTCTCTCTCACACAAACATACCACACCCCTCAAGGCCTCAACCTTAGTGCAAGAAATCTGGACAAAGCCTAAAATAAATAGGGACAGATTATAAATATGGCTCTCAGAAACTTAGAAAATTGCAAGAGTAACAGGATTTGTGTTAGTATGCATTTTTCTAAATGACATGACATCTAAAACCGAAATGTCTCATTATTTAGCAACTTCAATCCTTTTTAGGAGGAATATGGGGCAAAAATCTGGACAGCTGAGGGGTATGCTACCTCCCTCTTATACACACACCAAATAATTCTGATCAGACTTGAATTAGTTCTGGGAAGGTTGCACTGAACGGCACCGTGCTTGAGCTGAAGTGGGTGAAATCCTGGTAGCCAGTGATAACTGATCTGCAGCTCAGCAATGTGGAGCATTAAAGCATTTTTAGCAGAGCATTGTTTCATCACTACCTATTGTGTTTGCACATAAGCTGTAGTTATTTTAAACATTTGCCTTTGATTACTACAGAGTACATTTACCCACCAGAGCTATTGTGTTTTGACTTCAGTGTGGAGCTAGTTGTTGCAGGGCTTGGCTTTTAAGTAAGGTAGCAATGCTTATTTACCATATACCATTAAAGCCACCCAACTACAAGTGTACTAACACACAGACACTGCTATAAGACACTGGTCTCCAATAAAATGTAACGAGCTTCTGAAAATACTGTAATCCTGTCCTTTTATTACAATGAATATAAAATACTTCAAAATAAGGTAAAAAAGCTCATAATCTTCGACCGACAAAACTACTTTTCCACACTTCAAAACAATAATAAAATCAAACCCTCAGAAATTTTGGAAAGGTTTCTCTACTCTACTTAACCCCAGCAAACCAGATACCCCTACCCCAGACCCAAACGCTCCTGACCAAGACTTGGCTACCCACTTTAACTCTTTTCATTGAATCCATTTCCAAATTAACGTCATCTTTCTCTAACACCACTACATTCTCCAAAACTCCCTTACCATCCCCAACCATCTCTCTACCCTACTCTGCTACTACTTCCTCATTCCCATCTACTAACTCCCATCCCTCCACTCCTTCTCCTACTACTTCATCAGCTTCATCTGCCCCTAATTCTCCCTCTTCACACTCATTTCTCATTTAAACCTATACCCACTTCTACTATAAAGAAACTCCCTATGAAACTGAAGCCATGCACCAATGCTCCTGATAACATCCCTTCTTACTTTCTTAGCAAAGCTGCTGAAGCAATCGCTTACCCTATTAGCATTTTAATCAACCACTCTATCCAAGAATGTATAGTACCCCAAGTCTGGAAAAGGGCCTTTATCATACCTCTACATAAAGGTGGCAACAACAACAATGTTACTAATTTCCGCCCCATCGCTATTCTGTCCCCCATCTCTAAACTCCTAGAAAAGTGTATCCAACTACAACTCCTTCCACATCTCTTAGATAATCACCTACTAACTCCCACACATGGATTCAGACTACATCATAGCACTATGACCGCCCTCCTCTCCTTCCTTGAAACTGTAAATAAAGCCCGCGACTCTGGCCAAATTGTTTCTACCCTACTACTCGACCTCTCTAAGGCCTTTGACACTCTGCTACTAACTAAACTTTCTAAACTTAACCTATCTCCCTCCTCCTTGAACTGGTTCTCCAGCTACTTATCTAACAGATCTCAAGCAGTCAAATGGAAAAAGGCCACCTCCTCATTTCTAAATACTCCTACTGGGGTACCCCAGGGCTCTATACTGGGTCCCCTTCTCTTCAATATATTTATAAATGATTTCCGCAACTCTATCCTATTCTCAGACATCATCCAATATGCCGATGATTCTGCTATTATCTGCGCTGCCACCTCTATCCCCTCACTCCTAAAACTGACTCAAGATGCTTTTACAACAACTGAGCAATGGATGAAAAGGAATCACCTAGCACTCAATGCCTCTAAAACCAAATTAATGTTATTCACCCCCTATAAGGCAACTTCTTTCAATATAAACACATTCCACATCTCTAGTCAAAATAATCTACCCCTGGAACTGGTGTCCGAGACCAAGTTACTTGGGGTCCAAATTGATAACCAGCTCAAATTCAACTCCCACCTACAGTTAAATATCAAGAAAACCCATCAAAAACTAGGTATGCTTTACCGACAAAATCATTACCTTACACCTGCTACCAAAATCACCCTCTCTACCTCATTTCTTATCCCCTCCCTTCTGTATAGAGCTCCACTCCTAACTAATCTACAGACCTCTCTAAAAACACAACTTTCCTCTTGCTACGACAAAATTGCCAAGTTCGCTACCAACCACAAGTCCTCCACCCACCACTGTTCCTCTCTCCAAAAACTAAAATGGCTAGAGCTACCTAGTTATCTCACATATACTCAACTAAATCTTGCACATAAGCTCATTTTCAACCCCTCCCGTTGTCCCTCCCTTTCATCAGCCTTTAAAATGCACCTTCCTGCTAGAGTATTAAGGTCCAACAATCAAAATCTATTAGAAGTATATAAACCAACTTGTCCCCCAGGCAAAAATCTTCTGTCTTATGGCCTTGCACGCCTTTGGAACGCCCTACCACCTTCCATTCGCACCACCCCCAACCATTTTATATTTAAAAGATCTCTTCACTCACATCTAGTATCCCAGTGGGAATGCTCTTGCTCCCACCCCACATAACTAACACTTGCAAACTCCATCTTCCTTCTTCCTCTGTTTCCTCCTGCAACTTTCCTAATTACCCACCCTAACTCATACATATTATTATTCCTACAATAATCGGAAAGAATATACTAGGCCACACTTCCTAAGTATTGCTTCCCTAATACGTTATTACTTCTCAGTACTTTTGTGCATTGCTTCCTAATATGTTATTATTCCTCAGTATTGTCATGAAATGCTTCCAAATATGTTGTTATTTCTCAGTGCTTTTGTGCTAAATTTCCCTTTAGTCTGTATTACCTATTAATTTCATCACTAGATTGTACTCGCTCTAGTTTTTGTTGTATTATTTGCAAATTGTTATTTCTTGTATGATTAACTTTGTGTAATTGTATAATTTGTATATCTATTAATAACCTACTTAGTTTTGGAGCTTTTCACCCCAGGACTCCGTTGAAAACGGGTTCATTTGGCCCAATGGACTATCCTGGAAAAAACAACTGCAAATAAAATAAATAAATAAAATACTGTCATATGCATTTCAATACCCAAGGCTTATACATTATCTAGTCATGTAAATATTCTCTGCATGGCAACAACGAAAAGGCTTTCAATACTGGTAATTCTTTAACAATATGCTTACTAAAGCTTACTTGCATCTTACAATGTCCGACAAGCTTACTAAAGCTTACTTGCATCTTACAATCTCCGACAAGCTTACCTGATGTTCATTAAACCATGGCTAATTAAACAGAGCAACAGGGCACTGTGACAGCATACAGTTCCTGAATAAAAAGCATAAATCAACAGTACAAAAATCTGATAGAAAACCAGAACATTTTGCAAAATCAAAGACAGATGAAAAGCCACGGTCGTATTTGTGATCTACTTTGGATGGGGGAATACTCTGCACACTTACACTGCATAACTGCTCCTTGCCTTCCATGGACACATCCAGAGCCACTACAATGGGGAGTGGGGTGCAATAAGTATGTCACAATTTGAAATGTCTCTGGCTGACAGTGATGGATCTGACACTCATACCTCTCAACTTCAGAGCAAGAAATCTGGACAAAGCCATACATAGAACTAGAAGTGGGGCACAAGCCCAAAAATAAGGCCAATTTTTAAATATTGCTCTTATTAACTTAAATAGAACAGGTAGATCTTGCATTAGTACAAATTTTCTGAAGGGTATAAAATCTGAAACTCAAATGTCTGCCATTATTTTCTAACTTCAATCTTTAATGATTTGCCACTAATTTGCCAGAAAACCACAATTTTATGAAAAACAGACCAAAATGTGATGCAAAAATACCTGTCAAAAAAGGGACACCTTTTTAATATTAACAGTTAACTTGAAGCAGCTAACAAAATAAAAGCATCCACATGCATTTCTGAAATAAAGGTAATCTATAACTGATCATTACAGTTATATATAATTGTAAACCCTCCACATTTTCTTCCAAAATTGCCATTTTGGAGGAGGGATTATTAGGGGAGAGCAACATTTTGAGCCAGAATTGGGGACAATTGAGATGTTTGGATATTCCTAATCTACAAAGTGATTTGCACGTACCTCTCAACCTCTTAATGCAGGAAATCTGAACAAGGCCAAATATATTGGGGAACATACAAACACTACTAAACACTACTAAAAATTGCTCTTGTATAAACTCTTGTATAAACTTAAAGACAGTCTTGCATTAGCATGCATTTTTCTGAAGGTTATGACATCTGAAACTCAATGTCTGTCATTTAATGGCTTAATTCCTAAATGATTTGCTAGAAAACCACAAATTTGAGGAACAAACCAAAAATAAGCAGCAAATATCCATTCTGCAAAGATATGGACAACTGAGAGGTATAGTTCAACCGGGGCTGTCTGAGTTTGCTATCCCCCTCACAAAATCATGGTCAAATGGAGCCTCCCCCCCTGCAGCCATTCCAATGTCCCATTCCTTGGTTATTTTGCCCTATTTATCATAAACACTAATGTGCATACTGCTTTACTTCTGCGATGATTTAGGATTTCATTTGAAAGTTTTATTTTGCATTTTACAGCACAAACCCTAATACATATCTGTTAAAGCAATGCAGTCTCACAATGAAAATAGACTAACATTAAAACTTCTCTGCCCTTGAAACTCACATGCCATTGAAACAGCACTGAAACCCACTTTTAGAGAAAATACATTTTGCCAATGGCAAATATTAACTCTGGGCTGTCTTCAAAATCATAGGCCCCTCGAACATAACATACACATGCTCTTTGATACACCTTCCTGACTGTATTCCATTATATTCCTTGTACAATACAGTACAGTTGTTAGAGGGCATTTTAAATTTATTGTTTTGAACATTTTTCCAGTAAACAATGAAACAAAAAGCATCCACCGATGACAAAACTGCCCAATTCAGAACATTTCCATCATAAAAAGTCTACTCAAGTCCACCAGTATCAGTAAAAAATATACACAATCTCTAAAGTAGTAAACTCCACATTGAAAAAAAATTGTAACTAATAAAGAGGTTGCTGCTAGCAAACACTTTATATGTCATTGTTTAATCTACAAATAAAGTGCCTGTTACCCTTGAAGAATAAATTGCTTTTGTTGCATGCAATAAAAAAATGAAAAGCTAGTAATACCGCAATAGGGAATGGATAGCAAACTGTTAACAGGTTCATAGTTACTAGGTATCTTTGCCAAAAAGACTGCAATATCCACCCCCTTTACAACACAATACAGCATCAGCAATGCATTTACCTACTGTGGGAGTAGAACCCACAGCCTTCAGCATCTAAAGCAAGTATACTATCTGTTGTGCTATTAACAATGCAAGCAGACTAAACATAAGCAGCACTAAACTTTTGCTCCCCTGCAGCTCTCAGCTCCTTGTAAAATCTACTCGACACTCAGCTGTATCTCTGAACTTTTCAGCACAAGAAATCTGGAAAAAGCCAAAATTTATTGGGGACAAAAGGCCAAAACCAGGGACACATTTTAAACATTGCTTGTATAATGTTTGAAAGTTGCTAGAATAAAATGCTGCGTTACCACCATACATTTCACTGCCACATCTTGAACCCAGGGGACCCCGTGCAAAACAGTCAGAGCAACATACCACTACACCAAATCAACTGTTTTGTGAAAGAGGAAGACTGAAACTTAAATAGCTACCATTTAGTGAATTCAGTTCTCACCATAGCACAGCTGTCAACCTCTTAGCACAAAATACCTGAACAAAGCCAATAATGGGTGACTACAACCACCAAACATTCAGTGAATTCAGTTCTCACCATAGCTCTCAACCTCTTAGCAAAATAACACCCGGACAAAGCCAGTAATGGGAGAATATAGCCCCCAAACATATTCAGTGAAATCAGTTCTTACCATAGCTCTCAACATTAGCAAAAAACCTGGATGAAGCCAATAAATACCTGAACAAAGCCAATACTGGGTGAATACAGCCCCCAAACATATTCAGTGAATTCAGTTCTTACCATAACTCTCAAGCCTAGCACAAAACCTGGATGAAGCCAATAATGGGGGGAATACAGTCCCAAACTCTACCTAAACAAAGCCAATACTGGGTGAATACAGCCCCCAAACATATTCAGTGAATTCAGTTCTTACCATAACTCTCAACCCTAGAACAAAACCTGGACAAAGCCAATAATGGGGGGAATACAGTCCCAAACACAGGGATACATTTCAAATATCCATCTTGTACACTTAGAAAATTGCTAGAATAAAAGCTTTTGTTACCATGCACTTTCTGAAGAATATGAAGTCTGATATTGAAGTGTGTCCACTTTTTTTAACATTTGTTAACCAGGAAAGTCTGACTTTGAAAAAAAAAAGCGAATTTTTAGCAGAGGCCCGGAGAGAAACACTCCAGACAGCCAAGAATAAAACCAGAGAACATGTAGCTGTCAGGCAACAAGGACAGAAATGCAGAAACTACAGATTTTATGAGGAACAGAAAAAGTATGAGGGAAAATCCTGCAACATTTTTACAAATGGTGGTGGGTAGGGAATTCAGGCTCTTGCCACTTGGGCCCAAGGTACAGGGTTCAAGCCTTATTCTCTACCCACCACCATGTACACCTGGGGCATTTTACACACACACACACACACACACACACACACACACACACACACACACACACACACACACACACACACACACACACACACACACACACACACACACACACACACACACACACACACACACACACACACACACACACACACACACACACCTCTGAAAGTGTCCCATCTTCCGTCCATTTCAGGTCCCACACACACCTCTACCTGAAAGTGTCCCATCTTCCTTCCGTTTACTCCCACTTGCTATTCCGTTTCAGGTCCCATCTTCCATTCGTTTTAGGTCCCATCTTCTGTTTGTTTCAGATCCCGCTTGCAAACCCGTCCGTGTGAGTTCCTGCTCACAAACTTCTAAATATGAGCGAGAGCGATGATGTCAGCACAGACTTCTTTCTTCTTAAAGAAGAATGCACGTAAAACAAAACAAAACAAAAAAAAAAAAAACTTTTTTTGAAATTATCTAGTCAACCGATTCCAGGGGGGTGCAAGTGCACCCCCTTGCACCTGCCTGCGGGAGCCCTTGGATATGAGTGCAAAAAATGGGTCTATATTAAAAGACCGAAGAGGTGCTTCATCGAACACCTCTTGGTTGACACAAGGAGCGAACGCACTAAAGTGCGAATGCTCAAAACAGCAATTTCTTTCCCTGGGAAAGAAATCGCTAGCGCACACACACACACACACACACACACACACACACACACACACACACACACTTTCAAACATAACAATGTGGGGGGCTTTGCCCCCCCCCACACACACACACACTACAGTGAGAAAAGGGTCGAACACACAGGGATGGCCAAGCGATTTCTTTCCCAAGGAAAGAAATTGGTGTTTTGAGCGTTCACGCTTTAGTGCGTTTGCTCTTTATGTGTCAACCAAGAGGTGTTGGATGAAACACCTCTTTGTTCATAGGTTGGTACTAGGCTATCAGCCCTAGGGCCTATACAAGCCTAGCCATAACAATTCCCTGGCTATTTCTTCCCACACTATTTACTTCCCTGGACCCCTGTCTAACAGGGCGACTGACGTGATCCCCGGGTTAAATTTCCTTTCTCCCATCCAATCATCAAGGTTCCTTTTGAAGAGGGCCAAAGAGGCACTCTGCTTGACATGTATGGGCAATCTATTCCAGAGTCTGGGGAGTCTCTGGGTCAGGAACCTATCCCTCCAGCATGTTTTGTTTATTGTGATGACAAGGTTTAGATCCCTGGAACATGTGGCTCTGAGGGGATTGGGATTTGTAGCATGTCCAACAGCTCTGGGTTTGACATGGCCTTGTATGTTAAGCAGAGATCGCCTCTGAGTAGACGATACGCAACAGAGTATAGCTGGAGTTTTTTAAGGTCTTTTAATATAGACCTCAAAAAAAATCTCTTTAAATTTCTTCATCATTTTGCATCTGTCTTGAATGTTCTTAAAAATCTCAGCAGAAGAACCAAAGAGAGAATCCTTATCCAGAGGGGCATCCAAGAGTTCATATTTAACATCTTCAGCAAAAGACTGGAGCCTAAGCCAAGCAAACCTCCTCAGAACAGATCCAGTAGCAGCTGATATGATGGAAACATCAGCCACCATGGTCCACCATTATGTAATTCTGACCATTGTCGAATTGCAGCTTGTATTTTGTTTGTTCCTATTTCACGATCAAGCGTTATTAGGAAATATCAGTATCATAAAATTGACTTTACAGGTATAAATAATTCTATAAACATAATCGATTGGTCATTGTTATCAAGTACTGAGGAAAACGGACTATATTCTGTCCTGGAATTTATTCTGTGTAATGCTATGGATTTAGTAACTTGCAATAAGGCATATAAAACTTGCACAATTCCTTACTGGTGGGACACTGAGCTGCTTTGAATATACAAGAGAAAGAAGAGACTCCTTCACAAATTAGGAAAAAAAGTTCATATATTAAATCTATATTAAATTTTATTACTATAAAATTTAAGGGTTTATTAAATAGTAAAAAAACTTGAGTATGAAAACCATTTAACATCTCCAATAGCTAATAAAACATTTTATAAATATATTAATTCTGTCTCAAAGGAGAACGGATTCTATTTCATCAATTTCTATAGATGGGGACCTGCAAACTGATCCTTACAGAATTACTGATGATTTTTTCGGACTTATCACGATCTAGATATATAATAGCGAATTTGGACTTGGTTTCTACAACTAATAAGAACCGTCCCACAATAAGTATTGAACTGATTTCTAAATTATTAAATAAGTTAGAACATAAAATCTCTGTGGGTCAGATTTTATTCTAGTGATGACGATGACTTATAGCTTCAGAAGTACTTTTTTGCCAGCATTTTACAGGATCCTTCATACTTTGTTACATAAAAGTATAGTACCTTCCTTTTCAAAAAAAATCAATTATTTCACTTACTTATAAAAAGGGAGGCAAAAGGGACTTGCGAAATTACAGACCTGTAAGTAATACATCTGTTTTATTTAAGTTTTATGAAAGAGTTTTACAAAATCTACTTTCTGACTCGAAGCATAACAGATGCACTGAAATATATCAATATGGATTTTCTCCTGGTAGATCAACACTCACAACTTTAGTGGAGTTCTACAATCAAGTAACTTGGGCTCTTGAGTATTCTTTAACAGTCAGTGTTATCTATGTGGACTTGGCTAAGGCTTTTGATATGATCACACATAGTTCAATAACTAATGCATAAAGGAATTATAATAATAATCCCTTTATAATCAACTGGATTGTTCTCTGGTCGTCTGGTCATTCTCAATGTGTACCTGTCAAAGGGTATCAATTCAGCTTTCTCCCCGTATTACATGGAATACTATAGGGCTCTGTGCTTGGCCCTTTTCTTTTTAATTTAGTACTTTCAACTAGTTCTAAACACAATCAGTGTTGGCACGCTAAATATGCTGATGATTGTAAGTTTGATTTTATAATTGAAAAGGATGGGTCCTCAGCCTCAATTTCTGAACTTTGGGGGGGGGTATTTTCTTCTTGGGAAAACAAGGCAGGACTGAAATTCAGTCCTGATAAGTGTAAAATAATGAGTTTTGGCAATCCTGGAATATGACTAAATTTATTTTTAAGTAATACACTTTCATCTGAAACTGACTGCTATAAGGATTTGAGTATATACATATTGTCTGATGCTTTCTTTTTTAGCTCAAGTAACTATTATAAAAAAGTGCATTATTATTAATGGAAAGTATGTTTTTATCTTTATCTATGTGGGATGATGAAAGATTGGTTAATTCATATAAGATGTACATCTGACCTATTTTAAAATATAACTGGCACCAATTAATGGTACTGGTGTCTGTTCAAACAAAATTTACAAAACAAACACCCCACATACCCTAAGTTCAACAATTATCTTATTCTGATAGATGCAAAACTCTAAACTTATTTAGAATCCATTACAGACTTGCAAAAAGAAAAGCTATAAGTGCGCATAAAATTTTAGGGATGAATATATACAACTTGTATATAATATCAATCTCTCTGTTAACAAGAGAATACACCAATATAACATCAGTTTTAATACTTGTTATTGTAAAACACAATTAAGATTAAATTAAGATGGAATTATATAAATAAAACAGTTCCTAGAATTTGGAATCATATACCAAATGATATCAGGTTGTCACCTAATACTGGGTGTTTTAAAAGCAAATTTGATCACTGAGTGGAAGATAATGTGTTTTCAACTGATTTTAGCAAGTCAGTATTCTTTATAGCCTAAGGACCCAAATGCTAAAATAAACCTATGAGAACTTATGAGTTGCATCACAGCTGCATTTAATAGAGTTTTTTGCAACTTGGAAAGCAGCACTGAGCAAAGAAATAGCAGAAAACTTGCTACCAGACTCAGGCATAACAGACAAAGGTTTGTCCAAGTCCCCCAAGAAAGATAAAGCACCTGGTCTAGTGTGTCTAGTAATTAACAGCATGAAAGGCCAGAGTAGAACAGTTGTAAACATTATTTCTATATCTATTAATACCCCTACTATCCTTATAATTAGGGAGGGCACAAAAGAGGGTAAGAGTTTAATAGGTTTATCTGATTCTGGGGAAGTGGCAGCAGGGTCAGAGAAAGGGTTCTTACACAAAATCTTATGGGTGTCTGATACTTTACAGAGCCTATCAGCTTCTCAGGGGCTGGAAGTTTGGTTTCAGGGTTCATTGAAGCCATAATGAAAGCATCAGTGGGGGGGGGGGGGCATAAGAAAAGAACTGAGGAGGCTTCAAACCTTTGAACAGGTCTTGTAAGAATTCATACAACCTTCTGCAGATCTCTGACAGCTAGGGGAGAAGGAAAGGTATACTTTGTCTTCTGCTTTTACTTAGAGAAAAGAGGAGCCTGCACATAGTAAGGAGGCTCAGAATTCTGACATAACTCTGAGAGGGAAACTGGTATTTCCTCTCAGACAAGAATCTGAGGAATGCCATTGGGTCCCTCATATATGAGCAGCTTTGGCTTCCCCCTTTATGGCCACTGTATATAATTCTTCAGTCAATATGGACATATTAAGTGATTACGTCATGTCAGCCTCCGGTGGCGTTGCAATAGAGGGAGCAGCTGAAGCATCTGAAGACACAGCTGAGATGTAAGGATATGACCAGACATCCAAAATATGTGATTTAAACTTTGTAAGCTTCTTTTTAGTAGACATGGGATGTCTGAGCAAGAAAGGTCAGTCTCCATTTTTACATGTGTGAACAGTTTGAATCTTTGGTTTTCTAAATAAATCTTAAGGGAGGAAAATGTTTCCTATGGGTCTTAAGTATGAAAGACGGGCAAATAGTGCAATCTCTATAGAAGAGATTGACTTCTGGGTAAAAAAACACATTTAGTATAGCTGTTCCTGTCAGGTAATTGCCTTTTACAATCACATTTTCCTTCTTAGCCGACATGTAAATGGTTAATATTTTTTTTTTTAACAAAAAACATCCTTATTGAATTATCACTTATGACATAGGCAATCACACATTTATTTGTTTGTTTGTGTCTTTTGGCTTTTCCCGGTTAGGGGTCGCCACAGCGGAACTCCGGTCCGCTAATGACTGGCAGCAGATTTTTTACGTGCCGAGTTTGCCAGCCCTGATGAACAACCTTCAACGAAGGTACACCCATTCACGCATGTCTCCACACAGAAGATGCTCTAGTTGAGAATCAAATGGCACAACGTCTTGCTATGAGGCGACAACGCTACCGCAGCACCACCACCGCAATCACACATTTATATAAGTGAAAAATTATATTGACATATTTTCAGTGGTAAACATTACAAGTTACATATAATCTTCATTACAGTCATTGTTAATCAAACATTACCTAACTCACTCAATTCCTGCCTTCCCTTAAACCTCATTCTTCCTCCAAAACACTATTCTGCATGCATTGTTCCCACAATCCCTAACTCTTCTATGCAATTTGTTCTTACCCTTTTCTAAAGACCCACTTTCAGTTCTTATATCTCTGTTACTATATTCACTACTAAAAATACAGTTGGTTTAAACTTTGATTTATACTTTCAATTGCTTTTTTTGGTAGCCACCAGAATTAAACTCAGCAAGAACTTAGTATGTCTAGGCAATTCAGATCCTGTATCACAGCTCAAAAAAAAATACTTTCCTTAGTTACACCAATTTGCTCGTCCAGTATTTCTGACAGAGTAGTCTGCAGGGAATTTTTAAAGTCTGACAACTCATTACACTCCCAAAAAATATGTTTCCAATTACCTCTTTCTTCTCCATGACATCTCTAACATCTGCAATCTACCTGAGGAAAATATTCTTTGGAGTCTGCTCTGGGTGTAAAAATACCTACGTAAACACTTAAAAAATCCTAAATCTTCTACACTTTTTTGCATATTTGGGAGCCATACATATAATCCCCCATTGTTTTTTTTTGTTTTTTTTTTTTTTTTTTGGGAATTGCTAATACAATCTCTTGTCCAATACTTTCTAACCTCCTCTGATTGATTACTATAGTTATCATGTAGTATTTTATATGCCCTACTAATTATCCCTTTTTAAATGGTAGTTTATTTTCTAGATTTAACTAAAAACTCTACCAGTGCTGTTCTTTCACGTAGGATTCCCCATTCCTTTCTCTTTCTCTGCACTCTTTTACTCTGATATCAATCCTTGATATAAAAGGCAGTCTCTAGCCTGCAGTCCAAATGTATTCTTGGCCTCTACCCATTCTATAACCTTTCCCTCTCTAATTATTTGCTCCCCCTGCCTTGGTTCCATTGCCAGTTTTCTCCAGTAAATTACAGCCACCTTTTGCCTATTTTCTGTACCCCTAATTGCAGTCATCCCTATTGGCAGAATCTTCTTTATCCATTCCCATGTTGGCTTAGTTCTTAAAATATTTTGTACTTCTTTATGATTGTAATATTTTGCATCTAAAATCACGGTCTCTCCTTATTTTTGGTGGCTTCCCCTGTCTCATCATCATTCCTTTACACTTCGAATTATAGCTTTCTGCTTGTGCTGTGCATAGGAGCCTTAACTGTGCAGCTCTGAAATATCATTTCAAATCAGGTAATCCCAAACTACCTTGCTCTATTCTACTTGACTCTTGGCATCTTCCACTTCCCGATAAAATCCTTCAACTCATTATTAATTCCTATTCACAATTTCTCCTGTGGTTGATAAAAATATGCCTGACCTGTATATAAAACTAAAGGGACTAAAAACATTTTCACTGCTTGCATCTTGCTATCCATATCCATAAAAAAAGATCTTCCAGTTTATCCGTTTTTATATTATCTTTTGTTTAGTCACTGCCCACATATCCTTAGCTACCATAAAAGAATCCTTTTTAACCCATACTCCTCTAAGTACTTCATTTTATTATATTCCCATAAACATGGGTATTGTTGAATCAATTTGTATGTGGGTACATAGTTTACAGCTTTTGCCTTTGTATTATCTTTATTGATTTTTTTATCCTGGAAATACTTGAAACTGACTCGGAATGTTTCACAGCACTCATTTTTCTTGGCCAATGGCTCAAAATACAACACAAATAATGGCAAAAAAGAACACCCTGCCTGGATCATCTGTTTAGACAGAACTTTTCACAGAAGAAGACCCCCCCCCCACACACACACACACACTTTAAGTTTTGCCTCAGATCCCTTATATATCCTCCTGATTAAACGTATTATTGTGTCAAGGAATGCAAATGCTTCCATTGCCCTACTGATAAAATCCCAGCTTACTCTCTTGAATGCTTTCTCTGTATCAAGACCCACTAACAACAGTGATATTTTCTTACATTCCGCTTTCCTCTGAATTATCACTGTTCTATTAATGTCAAATATTTGCCTCCCATCCACAAAACCACACTGACCTATATCTATCAAATTTGGCAACATCTTTGCCATTTTTTTAGTCATTATATATATATATATATATATATATATATATATATATATATATATATATATATATATATATACATATATATGTATATATATATATGTATATATATGTATGTATATATATATATATATATATATATATATATATATATATATATATATATATATATATATAAACACTTTATAATCATGGTTTAGAATCAAAATGGGCCTATAAGAAGCTTGATCTGATGGGTCTTTACCATCTTTATGTATTACTGCTATCACAGTTTTCTCCCAGAATGTTGATACTTCTCATCCTTTTAAAAATACTGTTAAACAAAATCTTTCAGATATTTATCACTTTCTTCCCTCCTAGCTTCCACATTTCCAGAGGAATACAGCCTATTCCTGGTGACTCTCCTATAGCTTGGTTATGCATCGCCATTTGTATCTCATCTCCTCCTATCCCAACTGTTAATAACTGAGCCCCAGCAACCTCTAACCTTGGCAAATTTAAATCTTCCATAAATATTTCCATTTGTACTTTTTCTTGAATTCCACATTTCACTGCTTTATACAGAGTTTCATAACATTTTTCAAATAGTTTTAATACCTCTACAGGATCTCTGGCTACCTTCCTTGTTATTAACTCCCTAAGATTGTCAACAACTCCTTCTACTTTCTGTTATCTGAGTCATTGTGCTAAAATCTTTTGTGCTCTGGAGTTGTCATAAAACATTATTGCTTAACAGCATTTTTTCTGAACTCGTGCATATTATCCAGATATTCCCTTATTTTCTCTTTTGCACTCAGCACTTGCAACTCTTCCTCTTTTGTGAGATT
Source organism: Protopterus annectens (assembly GCF_019279795.1). NCBI lineage: Eukaryota > Metazoa > Chordata > Ceratodontiformes > Protopteridae > Protopterus > Protopterus annectens. The sequence continues at coordinate 683,013,353 of NC_056733.1, forward strand.
CCCCCTAATCTGCAACACTTTTAATAATTGGTCAGTTCTAAATAATTACTGTTACTTCTCAACCATCTTTTGCTTTCTTTTATTTCTGCCCTATTTTTAAACACCGCTTTCATTTTTATCCCATTCCATAGCTATATTTTCTGAAGAAATTTCTATCTTCCCTAATAATTCCCAAACAATTTCCACAACCTCTTTCTTTAATTCCTCTCTATTTAGCAGATAGATAGGAAAGCATTAGTGTCTCGTATTTATTTCATTATGCTGCATTTTTATGTTAGTTATTATTGGCACATTACCTGAAATAGTTATTGGGTATATATCAAAACTTTCAATCAAATGCACATGTCCCTGTGAAACATAATCTCTCTCTAGCATAACCCAGTCTTTGTAACTTGGGGAATAGTATGCCAATTCTTCTACACAAATATTTTCATAAATTTTTTTATTTTTTTCTTCCTTCTAGGCCTCCCAGAGACATCCATATTGTTGCAAATCAAATTCCGGTCTCCAACTATAAGTAATATTCCCTGCTGAAAGCTGATTATTTCTCCCAGAATTTTCTTAAGCTCCACTGTAGCAGTTTTAGGTGGAATATACATACAGGAAAAGTGTTAATCCTTCCCCCTTGCCAGTAGCCCCTTACTACTACAAATCTACCATTATTTTTCCCCCTCTTCTCCCACTATTGCAGCTCATCTAACAATTATAAGTACTCCCCCCTTTTCTTTGTCCCAGATATTCTGCTGAACAACAGTCATGATTGGTAATCTTCAAACTTTGTACCCCACCCAGTTCGGGTTTATGAAAGGCAGATCATGCCTTCTGAACTTGACTGACTTCTTTGAGGCAGTCACCAAAGCCGTAGATGAGGGTAAGGTGGTTTACACAGCCTCTCTTGACCTCGCCAAGGCTTTCAACATCATCCCTCACTCTGGAATTATAGCTAAACTCACTAAACTAGATATAAATCCCTACACAAGATGGGTTGCCAACTGGCTCACTGACAGAACCCACACTGTAAAAGTTACAGACTCCAAATCTGACTTCAAACCAGTGACAGGTGGAGTACCAAAGGGTTCAGTCCTGGGACCTGTCCTGTTTGGTATCTACTTCTCTGAAGTAAGGGCTAACACAGAAAGCCTCTGGCTAACAAAGCTCACAGATGACTGCAAACTAGGAGCCACAGTCGAGTCCCCAAATGATGTGGACATCCTACAGAAGGGCCTCACTGAGACAGATGCCTGGTGTCAGAGGCATGGCCTCAAGCTCAATGCCAAAAAGTGCACTGTCATCCCCTTTGGTAAAAACTCTGTACCCATGAACTACCACATAAATGGCAGTCTACTTAATGCCAAATGTGTGATAAGAGACCTTGGGACCCAGGTGGACAGTAGTCTCTCCTTTGATAATCACATTGCCACAGTAGTCACAAAATCCTTCTATGTGGAACACCTCATCACAAAAGGGTTCTCATCCAGGAAAAAATAGGTAATTTTTCCCCTCTACTCGCCACTCATTAGACCCATTATAGAGTACAATGCTCCTTTTGGAATGTAACTCACAAGACATCTGCAGCAGCTGGAAAGGCCACTGAAGTACCTCACAAAGAGGATTACTGGCCTCAAACAGATGCCCTACACTGACCATCTCAAAAAACTCCAGCTTTACTCTGTAGCATATCGCCTAGTCCGAGGAGATCTCTGCCTAACATATAAAGCTATGTTAAACCCAGAGCTGTTGGACATGCTACACCTAAAGAAATCCCAATCCCTTTGAGCTACACCTTGTCACCACAATAAACAGGACATGCTGGAGGGATAGATTCCTGTCCCACAGACTTCCTATACTCTGGAACAAGCTACCCATCTATGTCAAGAAAAGTTCCTCATTAGTACTCTTCAAGAAAAATCTTGATGAGTGGATGAGAGATAGGAAATACACCCCGGGAATCACTTCTGTGGCTCTGCTCGATGGGGGCACAGGAAATTAACTTTCTTGGGTGGCGTAAGCCAGGGAACCTTGTTGGCTAGGCTTACTTAGGCCCTTGGGCCGATAGCCTAGTCCCTACCTATGAACCTATGAAATTCTGTCTTTATCAAAGTCACATGCTCATTTATTTCCAAATGTGTCTCCTGTAGCATAGCTATTTGTATTCTGCATTTCTTAAAACAGCTCACTTCTTTTTCTTTATATATATATATATATATATATATATATATATATATATATATATATATATATATATATATACTGGTGAGGCCATCCATGTTCAAAGATAATATGGAAAGTGTTCCCAGAAGTTATTGGTTCCACAAGTTTTGTACAACAGCTTTTTTAATGTCTAGTTTCAGCTTTAGTGTTGCACACAAATATGTGTGTTTTACAGGTTGATATTTTATACAGTTGTTTCTTCTCATATCTAGTTGCACCTATGTCACATCTTACAAAACTTTTAGTTTTAATAAAAACATGAAAATCCTCAAAAAAGAAAAACCTCTAAAAAATCCAAACAAACCCCATAACCTATACTTAATGCAGACACACAAAACTATGTGCATCTTTGAATAATGAAGTTCAACCCTCCTAATAGGAACAATTGTCCCAGACTGACAGTTACATTTACAGGCTTTAAATGATTTATAATTAAGGTTATCTGTGCGAAGACGCATAGCACAGGCTGTGCGTCTATTTACACTAAGTGTTGACTGTTATGCCTTTTCTACATCTTGGAGATGAATAAAGATAACTCAGATGCTTTCAGAAAAGATTATCTTTTAGCCATTGAAAGAAAAAAGTGTTCTGTTTTTTATTACCCTCTTATCAGCTTGTCACTATAGAAACATGAGGGCCAGATACAAAGTTGCCTTCAGCTACAAGCTCCTCATGTTGTACTGTGAACATTTATTTGTTTAAAGGAAAACTTTTCACTGCATTCAATGTTCTGTTATTTTCTTGCTTCCACTTAAAACTTGTTGTTAGATTAAGTCAATGGTGTTAATCCAGTTATTCTCCATGCAAAATTAAGAAAAGGCATTATCAATTTTACTGCTATCATGAGCTGCATACTTTTACAACCTGTCCCTCATCTCAACAATGCAAAATCACGGCCTATTATCTTAAACATGCTTTTTGCTCAGGCTTTCTTCTCTATTCATACTGCAATGCCTAAATTTCTTAAAAAGAACATCCGTTTGCTTTTGCATCCCTAAAACATACAAAAAATAACTGAACATGCTTTACTATATAATATGCGGTATATGTCTTGTTTTATAAAAATGCTGTTAAGAACAAAAACTGTTTTACTTACAGTTACCAGTTTACCTCCTCTTCCCTTCTTCTTAATGTTCTTCCAAACATTAATAACATTAAGTAGGGCATATGCTTTGGAATTCTATTCAAGTTTAACAAAAGAAATATGTCCAATATTTTCAGGTTTTCTTGTTCAGCTATATTTCACAAAGGTGACTGATGCTTTGTAGTCCCGCATTTATTCAAGAATTTCCGAGTTGCTGTTTTCTTTTCCTGCTGATCTCTGTTCTCCCACCTCAAGTCTCTGGTTCATTTCCAGTGAACTCCAGATTCTTCTAGTCAACTCTTGTGCTTTTTTTCTCTCTCTCAAGCATTTTCTTTTGGAACAAGAAGCAGAGTACCATTCTGTTTGATAGCTCATTTTTTGTTGGACAAACTTTTGTATTTCTTCCATAGCATGTTCTGCATCAAAAAATGACTTTGTTCCCCCAAGAAAAAAATATTCTGAAGATAGCTGGATACAGCAGCTTGAATCTCACACCTGCCTCTCAACACTCCCTGATCAATGGCATAAATTTACTTCTCTTTTGCCTGGTGTACAGTGAGTAATCATTTTCCATAAACACTCTACTGTCTCCAATTTTTGGTACTTTGTCCTTCTGCCACTGCTTTGTCAGCTCTTTCTGCTGGTAGGACTGCATCTTTACCATTAAAAGTCTTGCTGCCTTCTCATGGCTAGGTTTGAAGCATATGCCTAATGTGCCATTTCAATTAACACCTTCTGGTATGGAATAGCAGTCCAGTTGCTTATTTGTGCTTTCATAAAAGTAATTCAGCCTGTTCTTGCCAGTTTCTCTGGTACAACAGAAAATTTCAGGTTTTCCCTATGTGCTCTGTCCTGTAATTCAACCATTTTTTTGAAACATCTCTTCTTGATGTGTGATTGATTTTCTTTCCCTTTTTAGGCATTGCAGTGTCCACTGCTTTCTTCCAGGATGGTGGTACTTCTCCTCCTCTTAAAATACTGTTTAACAAAACCTTCCAGATCTTTATCAGTTTTTCCCTCCTAGCTTCCAAATCTACACAGGAATACCATCTATTTCTGGGGACTTTCCAGTGGATTGGTTATACATCACCATTGTATCTCTTTCTATCCTAACTGTTAGTAACTGAGCCTCCTCTACCTCTAACCTTGGCATATTTAATTTTTCCATAAACAATTCCATTTGTACCCTTTCTTAATTTCCATAATTCTCTGCTTTATACAGACTTTCACAGAATTTTTGAAATATTTCTAATGCTTCTACAGGATGATCCCTTGTTATCTTCCTTGTTATAGGCTCCCTTAAGCTTCTACATTCTGTTGCCTGAGTCTTCATGCTAAAAATATTTGCGCTCTACAGTTATTATCAAAAACAGTTGCCTAACAGAAGTCTTTTTAAACTCATGCATATTATCGAGGTAATGCCTTATTTTCTGTTTAGCATTCTGCAGTTGCTCCTCTTCTTGTTCTGTGAGATTTCCCCCCACTTTGCAATACTTTAACACTTGTCAGTCCCTCTAAATAATTCTTGTTACTTCTTTACCATATCTCCGTTTCTTTTATTTCCACCCTATTTTTAAATTCCACTTTAATTTTAACCCCTTCCTGGTTATATTTTCAATAGAAATTTCTATCTTCTCTAATATCTCCTGAATAATTTCCACTGCCTATTCCTTAAATTCCTCTCTTTTCAACAAGTAGGGGAAAGCGCCCGTGTCTCATTTTTATTTCATTACCCTGTATTTTTACTTTAGTTATTATTGACACATGATCTGAAATAGTTACTCGGTATGTATCATGACCTTCAATTAAATGCACATGTTCCTGTGAAATGTAGATTCTGTCTAACCTAGCCCAGTTTCTGTATCTTGGAGAATATGTAAATTCACTGCAAAAACTCCTGGTACTGAATTTACATCTTTCATGCCAAATATTTTCATAAATTTCTTTAAAGGAGAACCGCACCCACAGACTCAAAAAACATGTTTATTTCTTCATGGTTTGGCGTTTCTTACATTTTAACACCACTCTGGGACTATTTACATGTTTTTAAATATTTTCATATGTAATTTCTGAGTCTGACCACATTGGGTCTTGCATCTTGAAGTAATTCTGATTGTTTTCTCTGCCTCTAGGTATCCCACAATGCATTGCTTGTCTGTAAAAAATTACATCACACAGGTCTCTTTCTTCCTAAAGCTCCTGTCACTACATTTTTTACATGCATACACTGCTGCTTTTCAGTCAGTTTTAAGCAATACCTTATGCCGTTCAGTGATTACTTCATAGGTAGGTAATTGGCTATCTGCCCGAGGGCATTTATAAGCCTAGCCAGAGTGTGTCGGCTTTCGCCGCCCCATTGATTAATTAACTCAGCCTCTGTCAAGCAGAGCCAAAGAAGTGATCCCAGTGGTGTATTTTCTGTTACCCATCCACTCGTCAAGGCTTCTCTTGAAGAGTGTTAGTGAGGGGTTCTGCCTAATGTAGTTAGGAATTTTGTTCCAAAGCATGGGGAGACGGTTTTGTGCACCAGGGAGCACCGGTTAGCTAGGGTTAAATTATTAATGGCTCCACTAAGTCTCCTCTTCAGTTTTTCATTTGAAACTAGTGTATCTCTCAACCTAAGCACTCAAAAAGCATCCTACAGTCCAGCACTTGCTCAGACCTAATAGCAAGCACTAATATACCCTGACACTTGACTGCCCAGCAGGGCAAGGCTCTTTATCCACTCTTCACCAACCAAGCGACTAAGCAGCTCACCCTACTATTCAGGCATGACCAAAGGGCAACTTCAGGTGTACTCTCCAGTCCAGCTGGTGAATCTGGGTATCCTGAGGCAATGTTACAACTGCCTCATGTACACAGACAGCCCTCTCCTCCTACCACAAAACACTAACATATGCGAGAGATGCAATTATACAGCCAAACTGGAGGCTAAGGTCTCTCCATCCAAGACTGGAACAGACAGTCATGAGGAGAAGGTTAACACTTGCACCACACCTCCAGCCTCACATAGACCTACTAAACCAGCACTGGCAAAAAAATATACAAACTCATACTTGGAGGCACTAAATAAAAACCTGCAAAAGCATCAGAGAGCTCCAAAGCAGACACCCACAAAACCTGCACCTCCCATCACAAACCAGACAACACATAAAACACAAAATCAATGTGCCGCACAATCACAGCCCTTAAGGTGAAATAACATACCTAACACACTAGTAATAGGTGACTCAATAGTCAGGCACACTGATGCCCCACTCACTAGACTGGACAAGGAGAAGGTTACTGTTAGCTGCTTATCGGGAGCCAGAATCCGCCACATAACACAAGCACTCAGGTCACTCCAGAACAAGTACAAATATGACTCTGTCATTGTTCATGTTGGTGTAAATGACCTGAGACATACCTCCCTGGACTACATGAAAAGAAACATGGAAGAGCTATCTGATCATGTAGCCCAGGCGGGTATGACCCTGAACCTGAGTAGCATCCTGCCCTCACCAAGAATGATACCTCAGTATAAAGAAAAAATGATCAATTTCAACAAATGGCTAAGCTTCTGGTGTCATTCAAGGAGGCTCCAGTGTCTTTCAGCCTGGGATGACATGCTCGACAAGCCACGTTACTTCTCAAGAGACGGCTTGCACCTGTCACCCCTTGGCTTTCAAATACTGGCCGAGGCTCTTGCTGCCCCCATAGTGGTGTGTATCTCATTGCTGTAATTCCAATACAGACTGCATTTCTGTGAACTGTTGGAAAGCTGATAGATTTGCTGTGAGCTGCAGAACTGGAATCTATTCCAAACTGATAAGTACACTTTTTGCAACATAGTTTTCACTGTGCTGTATTTATACACTTGCCTATTATTTATAGTGGTGCTGTATTGTTTCTGTCTCTTGTTGTCTCCGCTGTGTTTCTTCCACCCGCCAACCCTGTTCTTGTCTTGGTGTTAATCTTGGTGGCTTTGAAACTGCCCGCCCCTCTTGTAAGTATGTATTTGGATACTCCTTCTGGGCCTATCTCATTTGCTCAATCAACTGAGTGCAGTGAGATCATATTCTGATTTCAGTCACTCCGACTGTGTACAAAGAGAGCATTTGAGAAGGACAACCCCTGTAGTCTCTTAATCCTGCTGTGTTCCCTCCCAAAAAAAAAAAAAAATATATATATATATATATATATATATATATATATATATATATATATATTCAGATGCTCTTACTGTAACTGTCTTAGTTGCTGTTCTGCGTGCTATCTGTTCAGTTGTTATTACTGCTTGTTAGTAGCCTTCCAATTTAATGCCTTCTGCACTTGATTTTTAGTCATTTGTTAATTTAATTGCATTTAATTAAACTGTATTTGCCGTAATATTGATACATGTGTGCTAGCCTGCACTACATTTGAATTGTATTTACTGCTGTTTTAGCTGCTTTTCTGTTAAAAACAATTCCTAGCTTGTTTCCTGCCTTTTCTGTAGCTTGTCTAGTGCAGATACAGACTTGCTGTATCCCGGACTGTTTGTAAGCTCCCGAGCCCCCCAAGCCTTTCTGTGTGGAGGGGAAGCTTTCTAGCTTATCAGCGGGAGTGGTAAGCACTAGGTAGCCTATCTACTACAGGAGGAGATGTTTCTGGCCCAGAAGTTATAGTTTATTGGCCATTTGGGAAGCTCTTCCATCTCTTTCAACCTTCTCATTCAAAAGCCTGTGTTCATGCTTGTTTTCTGCCTTTCCTGTTACTAGTCTAGTCCAGGTACAGAATTGCTGTATCCAGGACTCTTTGCAAGCTTCTGAGCCCCCCCCCCTCCCAAGCCACACTGTGTTGGAAGGAAGCCTTCTAGCTTATCAGTGGGACTGGTAAGCATCAGGTAGCCTATCTACCATGGGAAGAGTGGGTTTTGGCCCATAAATTGTAGTTTACTGGCCATTTAGGCAGGTTTCCATCTCTTTCAACTTGCTGGCTTAAAAGCCTGTGTTTGTGGTTGTTCCCCACCTTTCCTGTAACTAGTTTAGCCCAGGTACATATTTGCTGTATCCAGAACTCTTTGTAAGCTTCTGAGCCCCCCCCCAAGCCTTTCTGTGTTGGGGGGAAGCCTTCTAGCTTATCAGTGGGAGTGGTAAGCATTAGGTAGCCTATCTACCACAAGAGGAGTGGCTCCTGGCCCAGAAATTGTAGCTAATGGCCATTTCGGCAGTTTTTTCCCATCTCTTTCAACTTTCTGGTTTAAAAGCTGCACTTGCGCTGTTTCCCACCTTTCCTGTGACTAGCTTAGTCCAGATACAGAGTTGCTGTATCCAGGACTGTTGGTAAGCTTCTGAGCCCAGCAAGCCTTTCTGTGTTGGAGGGAAGCCTTCTAGCTTATCAGTGGAAGTGTTAAGTACTAGGTAGCCTGTCTACCACAAGAGGAGTGGTTCTTGGCCCAGGAATTGTAGTTTATTGATCATTCGGGAAGTTGCCCATCTCTTTCAACTTTCTGGTTTAAAAGACCACATCTGCGCTTGTTTCCCATCTTTCCTGTAACTAACCTACTGGAAAGCACTAGAAAGCCTTAAACTGATACAAGCCTTCTAGCTTAAAAGAGAGACTTTGGAGTGATTGAGTATCAGTTTTCTGTATTTTCTTGCTGTACTTAACTGTTTTCCACCTAAACCCTGATTTTTCCAGCACTTATTGTGATTTAAAAGCTTGTTTTTTTTTTCACATATTGCACTTATTTGACTGCCTGCACTTAAAAAGTTGTTTTTTGTTTAAATAAATTGTTTAACTGTTGTAGGCTACACACTAAAGTGCGATATGCCTTTTCTGATTGCTTGTAGTCGTTTAAAGCTGTTTTAAGTGTACTTTGTACTGTTTTTGCCTTATCTTTTCAAAAAAAAATAATAATAAAATTTCTTATTTCCTGCCTTTCTACGCTAGTATAGCCCAGTTTTCAGGCTAGTGCTGAATTCAGGGCTGTGTTACAAGTTTCTGAGTTGCCCATACCTTACTTGTATAGAGGAAAGTTTCTCTGTTCACCTCTGAGAGAGGGGAACTTTGAGCAGCCATCTGTCCCTGGAGGATGTTTCCAGCCCAGAAGTTAGTAGTTTAAAAACCACGTTTGCACGGTTTTGTGCATCTCATTGCTGTAATTCCAATACAGACTGCATTTCTGTGAACTGCTGGAAAGCTGATAGATTTGCTGTGAGCTGCAGAATTGGAATCTGTTCCAAACTGATAGGTACACTAAAACACAAACAGTGCAGATGCCACAGAACAGACCTTCAATGTGCTTTTTATTTCTGCTTCTTTTTACAATGGCTAAATTGCAGTCTTTTGTGAAGCCTGAATTGTACTAGTTTAACTCATCGCCCATCCCCCTTCACACCTAACTTCCCTAGCTGTCAAAGTGCTAAGGGTAATTTGAGCTGTTACCTGCTGTGATGGACAGCTCACAGCAGGAGATCTGACTTGTGTACTGTTTCCTTATTCTAGCCTTTACTTTTTGTATAGGTAGAGGAAGGACCAGGGAGCTGTGACATCACAGCATGGGTGGGTTTTTAGGACGATCGTGGTGATGTCAGTTTGGGGAGGGAATTGGCCAGAAAGCTAGCTGCAGTCATTGGCCTTGATGATATCAATGAATTGGAGACTGCGGCAAGCTTTCCAGGGTGGGATAAAAGCTTTTTGTAAGTGAAACTACCACAGTACAGTAAGGTACTGTTCTAGTGGAGAGAAACAGTCAAGTTAATATATTTTAAATGTTGTATTGTTGTTTATTCATAGCAGGGTCAGTAAATAGGGAGAAAAAGAGACATTGAGCATTTAATAACACAATCCCATTGTTGTCCTTTAAAAAATCTACTTTCATTTGTTATATTTACCCTTTTGGGCTCCCCAGACACATCCTCTCTGTTGTAAATCAAATTCCAGTCCTCACCTATGCGTAATATTCCTTGCTGAAAGCTGATTATTTCTACCAGAATTTCCTTAAGCTCCATTATAGCCGTTTTCAGTGGAATGTAAATACATGTCAGTGTAATCCTTCTCCCTTGCCAGTAGCCCCTTACTACTACAAATCTGCCATTATTATATTTTATATTTTCTTCTATTATTATTGGAGCAATTAATATAAGTACTCCTCTCTTCCCTTGCCCCAGGTATTCTGCTGAATAACTACCCTGAAAACCTTTCTTTATCAAATTCACATGTGCATTTCTTTCCAAGTGTGTCTCCTGGAGCATAGGTAATTGCACTCTACATTTTTGAATGTAGTTCACTACTCTTTCTTTTTTATATTTATATGTGAGACCATGAACATTTAAGGACATTATAGAAAAAAATCCTATTCTTGAGGGATTATTATTCCCACATTTATATAAAATGGCTTTTTTGTTAAATGTTTGGTTACAGTTTTTGAGTTACATGCATGCACAATTTGGCAGCTTAATCTTTTATACAATTATTTCTTGTCTTCTCCATTTGACCCTATGTCACATCTTGCAGAATTTTTAGTTTTATTGAAAATCCTCAAACAAATACACGCATACACACAAACGCGCACACACACACACACACACACACACACACACACACACACACAAAATACTTCCCTAAAACCTATTAACTTAATAATAACACACAAAACTATGCACATAATAAGAACAAACATTCACAGGTTCTTATTCTATTCTTGAGGGATTATTATTCCCACATTTATATATAATGGTTTTTTTGTTAAATGTTTAGTTACAACTTTTGTGTTACATGCATGCACAATTTGGCAGCTTAATCTTTTATACAATTATTTCTTGTCTTTTCCATTTGACCCTATGTCACATCTTGCAGAATTTTTTGTTTTATTGAAAATCCTCAAACAAATACACGCACGCACGCACACACACACACACACACACACACACACACACACACACACACACACACACACACACACACACACACACACACACACAATACTTCCCTAAAACCTATTAACTTAATAATAACACAGAAAACTATGTACATAATAAGAACGAACATTCACAGGTTCATAGGTGTGTACTAAGCTAATGGCCCTGGAGCCTTTACAAGCCTAGACCATAGAAGTGCCCTGGCATTGTGTCGCCCAACATTAGTTCCCAGTGCCTCTGTCAAGTACAGCCACTGGAGTGATCTCCGAAGTGAAGTGGGTCAGACATGGCTTTGTAAGTCAAGCAGAGATTGCCTCTTAGTAGATGATATGAGACAGAGAATAGCTGGAGTTTTTTGAGTCTTTCCATGTAGGACATGTATTTAAGGCCTAGGATCCTCTTCGTGAGGTACTTTTGTGGCTTTTCCAGCTGTTGCATCTGTCTAGAGAGGTACATGTCAAACGGGGCATTATACTCAATGATTGACCTAACGAGGGAAGAGTAGAGAGACATGATGACCTCTTTCTTCCTGGAAGCAAAATCCTTGGTAGGGAGATGTGTCATATAGAAGGACTTTCTGACCACAGTGGCAATGTGGTGGTCGAAGGAGAGGTTGCTGTCAACCTGTGTCCCCAGATCTCTTATAATGCCTTCAGTGTTCAGTGGGCTCCCATTGATGTGGTAGTTAGTGGGAACTCAGTTTTGTAAACCCACATTTGTCTTCCAAGTTACTGATTTTATTGTCCGAACATTAATAACATAAATCAGGGTATATGCTTTAAAGTTCCCTACAAGTTTAATTAAGTCCAAGAAGGCCAATATTTTCAGATTTAGATTTTCTTGTTCTGTCATGTTTCACAAACATAATTATTGCTTTATCATCCCACAGTTGTCGATTTCCAAGTTACTAGTTTTAATCCTGTTCATCACCATCTCCCAAATGTTATCTCTGCTTCATTTCCAACATATTCCCGATTCTTCTAGTTGATTCTTATGTTTTCTTCCTTCTCTCATGCAACTCAAACAGTGGAAGAGATTTCATGGGCTCCGTCTCTCTGTAGTCCTTATCGCCAGGAGAACATGAAGCAGAACCTCCTTTTGATTCACAGCTCGCCCTTTGTTGGACAAAGTTTTATATTTCCTCCTTAGCATGTACTTCATCAAACAGTGATTTTGTCCCTCCAGGGAAAAACATTTTGAAGATGGCTGGGTACAGCAGTTCAAATATCATGTCTGCTTTTCAACATTCCCTAAATAATGGAATATATTTACTCCTCTTCTGCCTGGTGTACACTGAGTAATCATTCTCCACAAACACTCTACTGTCTCCCACTTTTAGCACTTTATACGTCTGCCACAGTTTTGTCAGAATCATCCCCTGCTGCCGCTAAGACTGCATCTTTACTTTTAATGGTCTAGGTTGTTTTCTAGTAACCAGATTTGGAGCATACATATAATGTGCCCTTTCAATTAACAATTCCTGTTGTGGAATACCAGTCCAGTTGCTTATTTGTGCTTTCATAAAATTAAATAAGTCTGTTCCTTCCAACTTCTCTGGTACAGCATACAATTTTAAGTTTTCCCTACATGTTCTATCCTCCAACTCTATTACTTTTTTAATTGCGCGGTCTCATATTCAGCCAGCATTTTCCTCATTTTGACCTCTGAGTTTTACAGTTCTGTCACCTTATCTGAATATCTCCATTTTTTCCAGCTTTTTATTGTTTGTGTTGATATACTCCATCAATGTTTCATTTATTTTAACCAATTGTGTGTGCAGCTGCTTTATACTATCCTCTAGGTTACTGGAAGTCATGTCTGGAAATTTTACTGCTTATTGCTGAACTGCAGTACTCCTCTCAGTCTGTATTTCTTTCTCACCTTTTGCATCTGATTTTCCTCCAGGACCTTTATATTTCTTTTTTACTGGCATCCAGGCAGTGCACTTACTAGCCAGTTACTGAAATTTACCCAGAAATATAGATCCACTGGCCTTCTTTGCCAAGTTTCTGTTTTCAGACTGGGAGAACCAGAATGAAACTGTTACTCAATGTGCAGCCATATTGAAAGTCCCAGAGAAGATAGAAATTTATTCTGAAAATACAGCTAGGGAGTGGGATAAAATTAAAGTGGAGTTTAAAAATAGGGTGAAAGTAAAAGAAAGAGATATGGTTAAAAGTAATAAGAATTATTTAGAGGGCTCACAGAAAAAAGAAGAGTAATTTCAGAATGCTAAACTAAACAGAAAATAAGGGATTACCTCAATAATATGCATGAATTTAGAAAGACAGCTGTTAAGCATCAGTTTTTTTATAACAACTCCAGAGCACAAAAACTTTTTAGCACAACAACTCAGGCAACAGAATGTAGAAAGGGTATCACCAAGCTTAGGGAGCCTACGTCAAGGAAGATAACCAACAGATCCTGTACAGGTACTAGAAATCTTCTGAAATTTTTATTAAAGTCTGTACAAAGCAGAGAAATATGGAAATCAAGAAAAGGTACAAATAGAAATTTTTACTGAATAATTTAATATGCCAAGGTTAGAGGTAGATGAGGCTCAATTACTAACAGTCAAGATAGGAGGGGAGGAGATAAAAATGGTGATGTATAACCAATCCACAGGAAAGTCTCCTGGATTAGATGGTATTCCTGTGGAGGTTTGGAAACTAGGAGGGAAAAACTGACAAAGATCTGGAAGGTTTTGTTTAATTGTATTTTAAGAGGAGGAGAAGCACCAACATCCTGGAAGAAACTGTTGTGGCTGCAATACCTAAAGAGGGTGAAGACCCATCAGATCCAGCTTTATACAGGCCTGTTTCAATCTTAAACCATGATTATAAAGTGTTTATGTCTATAATAGCTAAAATAATGGCAAAGGTGATGCCAAAGTTGATACATATGGATCAACGTGGTTTTGTGGAGGCGAGGCAAACATTTGACAACATTAATAGAAGACTGATGATCCAGACAGAAGATATGTAAGAAAATACCCATGTTGTTGATAGGTTTTGATGCAGAGAAACCATTTGACAGAGTAAGCTGGGAGTTTATGAGCAGGGCAATGGAAGCATTTGCAATCCCTGACAGAATTACAAGGTTGACTAGGAGGATATAGGAGGGATCGGAGGTGAATGGGTGGGTTCCACTCTAATAATTTCTGTTTAAGCAGAGGAACCAGGTAGGGGTGTCCTCTTTTCCCTTTGTTATCTGCATTATAATTAGAACCACTGGTAAAGAAAATAAGGGACTCAGAAATTCAAGGATATAATCGGTATGGTAATCAAGAAAAGCAGGCACTACTTGCAGATGATATTTTATACCTGATAAAACGAAGAACAGGAGTCAGGAATCCACACCACAATACTTTAATTAAGCGCTTTCGTCTCATAGTAGAAACTTCATGATTCTGATGAAGTTTCGACTACGAGGCGAAAGCACTTAATTAAAGTACTGTGGTTTGGATTCCTGACTCCTATTCTTCATTTGTACTTGGTTTTGTGGACTGTGGTTGATACCTGATAAAACCAAAAAAAGGACATTTCAGTGTTGTACAACATTTTGAGACAGTTTCAAATCTTTTTGGGAAACAAAATTAATGAAGCTAAAGCAAAGGCAATAGCTGTAAATGCTGCACCCACACACAAATTTGTTCAGCAATATCCATATTTATGGGGACATGATAAAATGACATATTTAGGGGTATGGATTAAAAAGTATTCTGGTGTGGCAGCTAAGGACGTGTGGGAAAGGACTAAACAAATGATAATCCAAAAACTGAGAAACTGGAAGCTCTGTTTTATGGATAACGACATACAAGCAGTTAAAAAATTTTAGTCCCTTTAGTTTTATACACAGATCAGGCATATTTTTATCAACCAGAAGTGAAGTTGTGGATAGCAATTAATAAAGAGCTGAAGGATTTTATCTGGGAGGGAAAGGTAGCAAGAGTCAAGAGTGATAAGCCGAGTCTTCCAATGGAACAAGGCCATATGGGATTATCTGTTTTGAAGGGGTATTTCAGAGCTACACAGTTAAGGTTCCTATACACAGCACAAACAGAAACCTATAATTCAAAGTGGAAAGGGATGATAACAAAAAAAGGGGGAAGCTCAAGAAACAAGGAGAGACTAGCATTTTGGATGCAGATCCTTAAGGAGAATAAAAATAATCATACAGAATATTATATTCATAAAGTAGCTGAAAGCATTCTAAGACTACTGCATCCAGGAAGAAGGAGGTCATTGTCTCCCTCTACTCTTCCCTCATTAGGTCAAACACCGAGTACAATGCCAATTTGCATGTAACTCACTAAACACCTGCAACAACTGGAGAGGCCACAAAAGTACCTAACAAAGAGGACCCTAGGCCTTAAACATTTGTCCTATATGGACAGACTCAAAAAACTCTAACTACTCTCTGTCTCATATCGCCTACTTAGAGGCAATCTCTGCTTGACTTACAAAGCCATGTCTGACCCAGCTCTGTTAGAAATGCTACAGCTAAAGAAATCCCAATCCCTCCATACCACATGCTCCAGAGACCTCAACCTCATTACCACAATCAACAGAACATGCTGGAGGGACAAGTTCATAACCCAAAGACTGCCCATGCTATGGAATAGACTTCCCATACATGTCAAGCAGAGCACCTCACTGGCCCTCTTCAAGAGAAATCTTGATGAGTGGATGGAAAATAGAAAATTCACCCCAGGGATCACTCCAGTGCCTTTACTCAACACAGGCACTGAGAACTAAGGGTGGGTGACACAATGCCAGGGTAATCCTATGGACTAGGCTTGTAAAGGCTCCAGGGCCATTAGCCTAGTACACACCTATGACCTTAAGAACTAAACCAACATGGGAATGGAGAAAGAGAATTTTGCTGATAGGGATGACTGCAATTAGGGATACAGACAATAGGCAAGAAGGGTCTGGAATTTATTGGAGAAAACTGGCAAAAGAACCAAGGTATTGGGAGCAAATAATTATACAGGGAAAGATAACAGAATGAGAAGAGGCCAAAAATTTATTTGGACTGCGGGCTAGAGATTTGCCTTCCCTATCAAGGATTTATACCAAAGTACAGGCAAACAGAAAGAAATAAGGGGATCCTAAGAGAAAGACCAGCATTGGTAGAGTTTTAGTAGAATGTAGAATAGCAGCTGCTGTTAAAACATTAATTATTAGTACAGCATACAAAATATTGCATAACTAAAAGAATCAATCAGAGGAGGTTAGAAAGGATTGTGAATTGCTTATCCAATCTTTCTTCCTGAGAAAACAATGGGTGGATACATGCATGTCTCCCAAATATGCAACAAAGTCAAGAAGATGCAGGATCTTTGTTCGGAAGTGTTTACATTGGTATTTTTATACCCCAAATAGACTTCAAAGAATTTTTCCTCAGGTAGACAGGAAACATTGGGGGTGTGATGGTAAAGAACATATTTTCTGGGAGTGTAATGAGTTGGCAGACTTTACAGATTCCATACAGACTACTTTGCCAGAGATACTGAGTGAGCAAATTGGTGTAACTAAGGAAATGATTTTTTGAGCTACAATACAGAATCAGAATTGCCTAGACATACTAAGGTCTTGCTGAGTCTAATTATGGTGGATGCCAAAAAAAACAATAACTGGGAAATGGAAATCGAAGTATAGACCAACTATACTAGAAGTAGTGAATATAGTAACAGAGATAAAACAACTGGAAATTAGATCTTTAGAAAGGGTAGGAGCAAATCACATAAAAAATGGAAATTGCGGGAAAAAGAAGTTATGTACTCACCATAACATTCCATCTGAGTAGTTGTACTTCATTTGTCTTCAACCTGTGGGAATACGGATCCATATCGGAACCGAGCCGGCAAAATTACTAGCATCAGCTCCAAGCTCCAAACTCCTCCCCTTACCCATAATACACCTTCACTGTCTTCCATCCCCAGATCAAGTTTGCTGAACTTATACTTAGAACCCGACCTGATAACATACTTGTGACCTATACTACAGCCCGTAGGCTGAACATGCGCCAAGGTTCGGGGGAAGGAGGGAGGGACAGTTGAAGACAAAGGAAGTACAACTACTCAGATGGAACGTTATGGTGAGTACATAACTTCTTTATCTAAAAAAGTTTTCTTCATTTGGTCTTCAACCTGTGGGACAGAGTCCCCAGCTACTAAACTCCTGGGAGGCCCTCATGGAAGGATATTCCAGAACACAGCAGAGCCAAAGGATGCTTTCCTTCTAGATGTCAAATCCAATTTGTAATGGGAAATAAACGTATGAGATGAGGACCAAGTAGCTGCAGAGCAAATGTCATTCAAAGACACCCTAGACCAGAAAGCTGCAGACGTAGCCATGGACCTAGTGGAATGAGCTTTAACCTGACCTGGAAGAGACATGCCTTTGTCCTACTAGACCTGCAGGATGCATGAAGAAATCCATCTAGCTATACTGACCTTGGGAATAGGTTTGCCCAAAAAGGGTCTATAGAATAAACCTAACAATTGATCAGATTTACGAAACATGTTTGTCCTGTGTAAATAGAATCGTATCTGTCTATGAACATCCAACATGTGTAGCTTGTATTCCACTCTGTGTGTAGCTTGTATTCCACTCTGTTGGTAAAATTGGGAAAGAACACAGGCAAATTTATAATCTGATTGATATTGACTGGTGACGCCACCTTAGGAAGAAAAGATGGGCTGGTTCGAAGGGAAACTCAATCTTTATGAAAAATCATGTACAGGAATTTTATGGACAAGGCCTGTAATTCTGAAACCCTTCTAGCAGAGGTAATAGTGACCAGAAAAGCTGTTTTCCACAATAGAAATTTTAGATCTGCCATTACGGCAGGCTCAAAAGGCGAGGCGACCAGTGCTTGAAGAACCATAGTAAGGTCCCACAGGGGGAAAGGATCTTTGACTGGGGGGCATAGCAAAATAGTGTCTTTAATAAAGGCTTTACACAGTCTAGAAGATGCCAAGGAAGCAAAATTCTCACCCACATGAAAATGAGAAATGGCAGCCAACTGAACTTTGACAGTAGAAGAACTAGCTCCATGCTGGAAAATATCAGCTACAAAGTCAAGAATGGTGGAAATAGGAGCCGTGAAAGGATCTAAACTCCACTAAGAGGCCCAGAAAGAAAAACGTTTCCACTTGCTGCGATAAACCATTCTGGTTGAAGACTTATCATCAGCTACCAAAATAGACTTAACTGAGAAGGAAAGTCCAGGAGTCCTAGCAATCACGGGAACTGGAGCAGCCAAGCCGTGAGCTTCAGGCTGTCCAGACTCAGATGATGCACCCCCGATGGGTGAGAAATCAGATCCGGAATGGGATCTAGGATCCAAGGTGGAGCCAGAAGGTGAGACCAAAGGAAGGGAAACCATACCTGGCGAGGCCAGAATGGGGCAATGAGGATCACCTTGCTCCCCAGTCGACAAGCTTTCTGCAGAAATCTCGGTATGAGAGGAACTGGCGGGTAAGCATACAGAAGACCGGGAGGCCAAGCATGAACTAGAGTGTCTCTGGGGGACTCCTCAGGTGGGGGGTTCAGAGCAAAAAACCTGCTGCACTTCGCACTGGAAAAAGATGTGAAGAGATCGCTGCAAGGTTGACCCCACTCACTGAAGATCTGTTCCGCTAGTGATAGATTCAGAGACCACTCATAATGCATCAGAATGGTCTGACTTCGCCTGTTTGCTAGAATGTTGGACTGTCCTGAAATGTGCGTCGTGATGAGAAAGCGACCGGTGGAGATCGCCCATTCCCACACTCTCATGGCCTCATGACAAAGGGGGTAAGATCTGGTCCTTCCCTGTTTGTTGATATACCAAACTACTGGCATGTCTGATTGAATGGCAATTGTCCCCAGAGGAAGAAAGACATGAAGGGCCTGCAACGCTAGAAGGACCGCTCTCATCTCTAGGACACTGATATGCAAGCTGGTCTCTATGGGGGACCACAGACCTTGGACTGTCCTGCCCAAACAATGCCCCCCAACCAAGTTGGGAGGCATCCGTGGTCACTGTGGTTTGGGCCGGAGCTGGAACAAAGGGTCGTCCCTCCAAAATGTTCGGAGAGCTCATCCACCATATGAGGGCTGACCGACACACTTGACTTAGGTGGATAGGATAGGTTAGTGGTAAATCCAACAGGGACCACTGAACTGCTAGAGTCCACTGAAGAATCCTCATGTGTAGCCGGGCACATGGAAGAAGAGTTATGGTCGCCGCCATCGAGCCTAGGGCCCTCAACACTGATTCCGCTGTCAGGAGATGAGAACAGTAAATTAGGGAGACGTGCATCCTGAAGTTTTGATCTCTCTCCGAGGTCAGCAGCACTTTGCACTGGAGTGTGTCTATCCTGGCACCAATGTAGTCTATCACCTGTACAGGCTCTAGTAGAAATTTGAATGTGTTTATTGTGATACCCAAACTCAGGGCAAGTGTCAGAAAGTAATCCCTGGCTTGGGAAAGTAGATGCCTAGTGAGAGCAGTGAGGAGCCAATCATCCAGGTACGGATACACCTGAATCCCCTGAAGCCTCAGGTGAGCCGCTACAACCACCATCACTTTGGTAAACACACTGGGGGCTGTGGTAAGACCAAAGGGTAGG
Source organism: Protopterus annectens (assembly GCF_019279795.1). Taxonomy (NCBI): domain Eukaryota; kingdom Metazoa; phylum Chordata; order Ceratodontiformes; family Protopteridae; genus Protopterus; species Protopterus annectens. The sequence continues at coordinate 683,033,154 of NC_056733.1, forward strand.
GCTCAAAACTGATAATGATTAGCCCCTAGCTGGAAGCGGAGGAACCTCCTGGAGCTTCTTTGCATTTTTATGTGATAGTAAACATCTTGGAGATCTAACAAGCACATCCAGTCGCTCTCTTGCAGGTACGGCATGATGGACTGTAGAGTGACCATCAGGAACATTTCATTGGCAACTGACAGGTTCAGGGTAGAGAGGTCCAGAATGGGCCTCAAGTCCCCTGTTTTCTTTGGCACCAAAAAGAACTTTGAGTAGAAGCCCGATCCGGACTGATCTGGGGGGACAGTTTTGATGGCTCGTTTTCCTAGTAGCTCGGAAATTTCCTGTGCTGCTGCCTCCCTTTGCGTGGGTGGAACGTCCAGGAGGTGTTTGAGAGATATGGGGGAACTCACGAAGGGGATAGAATGAGAAGTTATGTACTTACCATAACGTTCCATGTTAGTTGTCTTCTTCTCACCTTCTTTCTTGCTGGATGGGCTCAGAGCCAAACCTCAGCTCTGACTCAGCCTAATACTAAAGCTCGAGAGCTATTTTCACCGGCTCGAGGCTATACTATGTCCCATAATGCTAGGCGTCATATACCCAGATCTCGTTTGATAGCTAACACTACGGACATATATGTCCCATCACAAGAAAAGAGTAAATCTATCTAAAATATGCAAAAAGTAAGCTCTTCTACATATATCCCTTACAAGGGCTACCAAAAGGGGAACAAGAGAGCTAGCTGAGAAGATAACTCTGGTGACAAAAGATATCTCACAAGATACTCTAGGTCTTTCCAGGCCAGGGGGATGGAGGGTGGGACGCAAGAAACAAGGCGAGAAGAAGACAACTAACATGGAACGTAATGGTAAGTACATAACTTCTCAATGTTAAGTTGTCAATCTCGCCTTCATTCTTGCTGGATGGGACAGCGTCCCTAGCACCTTAGTCCTGGGTGGCTCAATGGAACAGACTCTTGAGTACAGTGGAACCAAACTCAGCCCGACTTCTGGAGGTGATGTCCAGTTTGTAATGAGAAATGAAGGTATGATGGGAGGCCCATGTGGCCGCTGCACAAATAGAATCCATGGGTAACCTTGCTTGAAAAGCTACTGAGGAAGCTAATGCTCTGGTTGAATGAGCTCTAGGCTTGGTAGGGGGCTCCTTACGCCTCAATTGATAGATTAACATGATAAGAGAGGTCAACCATCTGGACAAGGTTACTTTAGAAACTGGAAGGCCTTGCTTTCCTTCCGTGTAAAACAGGAAGAGCTGCTCTGATTTTCTTGACTGTTTTGTTCTATCAAGATAGAAGCGTAGTTGATGGTGGACGTCTAAACAATGTAGTCTTCTCTCAGCTCTATCAGTATAATTTGGGAAGAAGACTGGGAGATCAATAGTCTGATTAAGATTTTTTTCAGAGAGTACCTTAGGTAAAAAGGAAGGATTAGTCCTAAGAGACACTCTATCTTTGTGAAAAACAAGATAAGGGGTGTGCACAGAGAGAGCTTGTAGTTCCGAAACCCTTCTCGCTGAGCTACCAAGAAAAGTGTTTTCCATGAGAGCAGTTTTAACAAGCAGGAAGCAGCTAACAAGCAGGAAGCAGCTGGCTCAAAGGAAGGCAGAATTAAAGAAGACAGTACCAAATTTAGATCCCACGGTGGAGGAGGGTATTTAACCGGGGGCCTAAGTAATAGGGTTCCTTTTAGAAAGGCTTTGCAAAGCTTGTGGGACATAATACTTGTCTCTGACAAGCCAACATGAAAATTTGCAATAGCTGCCAACTGGACCCTGATAGTGGCTGAGGAAGAGCCCATTTGGAAAAGTTCCACCAAAAACTCTAGAACTGTTTGGACAGGAGCTGTGAAAGGGTCCACTTGATTTTTCCTTGCCCAAATAGAGAAACGGTTCCATTTACTAGCATACGTCCTTCTGGTGTTAGACTTGTGAGAGGCAAGGATGATGTCACGTACTGACTGAGAAATTAAGGGAAGCCTGGCTAGGGTTGGAAGTGGAGCAACCAAGCTTTGAGGTTGAGAGATGGAAGGGATTGGTGCAGCCTGCCCGATTGATGGGTCAGAAGGTCTGGCACTGGGTCCAGATGCCAGGGCTGCTCTAGTAGATGACGTTGCAGGAACGGAAACCAGACTTGTCGGGGCCAGTAAGGAGCAATGAGGATTATCCTGGATCTCAAGGCAGTTGCTTTATGGACTAATTGGGTAATTAAGGGAAAAGGGGGGAAAGCATATAGAAGACCCCGGGGCCAATCGTGGACTACAGCGTCTCTGGCAGGGAGACCCGGAAGAGGAAAGATGGTGAAGAAATCCTAACACCTGCTGTTTTGAGGGGTTGCGAAAAGGTCGCAGCAAGGCTGACCCCATTTTCTGAATATTTGTTCCGCTACTAGTTGGTTGAGAGACCACTCGTAGGGCATGAGAATGGCCCTGCTCAGTCTGTCCGCTATGACGTTGGACTTCCCTGGAATATGCGTTGCTACCAGAAACCATTGAGAAGAGATCGCCCACTGCCAAAGTCTGAGTGCTTCCCGACATAGGGGAAAGGACCTGGTTCCGCCCTGCTTGTTGATGTACCACACTACAGACATATTGTCTGTCTGAAGTGCAATCATCCCGGTGGGTAGAGAGTTCTGAAGGGCCTGCAACGTCAAAAGTACCACTCTCATCTCCAAGACATTTATGTGCAGGTGGCACTCGAAGGGTTGCCATGTGCCCTGGACTGTCCTGCCCTGAAAATGCCCCCCCCCCACCCGATCAGGGAGGTATCCGTTGTAACGATGGCAACCGGAGGGGGGAGAATAACAGGTCTGCCCAGGAGCACCTGGGGCGAGACCATCCACCACGAGAGGTGTCTCTTGCATGACTGAGTGATGAGAATGTTATGAGACATGGGAAGCTGCTGAAAAGACCATTGGGAAAAAAGCATCCACTGCAGTAGCCGCATATGAAAATGAGCTATGGGGAGCAAGGTGATTGTTGCTGCCATTAGACCAAGTGTTTTCAGTAAGAATCAGGCTTGGACCCTATCCTCCTGTAGAAGGATTTCAACATGGTTGCGAATGTCTGAAACTCTTTGTGTAGGTAGTTTAGCTGACAACTCTACCGTGTTTAACACGGCGCCTATGAAGGTAATATGCTGACAGGGCAACAAGGCAGACTTTTCGAAGTTTATAGAGATGCCTAGCGCTCTGCACGTTTGCACAGCGTAATCCCTGGCTTGAAGTAGCTGGTGCCTGGTGGTGGCAGTAAGAAGCCAGTCGTCTAAACATGGAAACACCTGGAATCCTCGTCTCAGGTGAGCCGCAACCACTGCCATACATTTGGTAAACACCCTGGGGGCTGTGGTGAGGCCAAAGGGCAGGGCTCTGAACTGGTAGTGACTGGCTCCCAGCCGGAAGCGGAGAAACCTTCTGGAGCACCTGTTCATTTTGATATGGTAGTACACATCCTGAAGATCTATAGAGCACATCCAATTGTTCTGACCCAGAAAGGGTAGAATGGACTGTAGCATGACCATCCAGAACTTTGTTCTTTGAACAGACTTGTTCAGCCTGCTGAGATCCAAAATATGTCTCCAGTCCCCCGTCTTTTTTGGTACCAAAAAGAATCTGGAGTAGATTCTGGATCCTTGTTGGTCTGCTGGGATTGGTTGGATGGCCCTTTTTGACAACAGCTTTGAAATTTCTGACGCTGCTTGATCTCTCAGACCGGGTGGAATGTCTGGAAGAGGCCCTTTTGGTTGTTGTGGGGTGTGGATAAAGGGGATCCTGTAGCCCTCGGATATGATCGACCAAACCCATCTGTCTTGCGTAAGGGAATGCCAGGCTTCTGGGTACAGTGAAAGTCTTCCCCCGACTGCCTCCGAAGGTGGACAGTCGGGCAGCTCCTCAGGAGTGCTGGAAGGGTTTGTCAGAGCAAGATTCTCTGCTACCCTGATTTTGCGGACCCCCCCCCCTGCCCCTAGGGCGGCGTCTGTTATTGTTCCCTCCTCTGCCTCTGGAGGGGAGCTCACCACGTGCGTCAGGCAGTACTCCCTGGGGTTTACGGAACCACATCTTTCCACCCTTTTGACCTTTAGGTTATGGTCTAGAAGGGGTGGAAAAATGGACTCCCACGGCAGAGAGAGTCTTGCCTTCCTGCTCACACCTGGTCAATGTGTCCTTCACTTGAGGTCCAAACAGGGCAGAACCATCAAAGGGGGTGTTAGTGAAGGACGCCTTGAAGGGGTCAGCAAAGTTGCCCAGACGCATCTAGGCGTGTCTCCTTAGAGCAATGCCCGTGCCTGCGGCCCTACTCTCTCCATCGGCTGCATAAGAAATGAGCCGCATGGAGGAGTTGACAATAGAGTTCAGGGTCCTCATCTGGGAGTTGATCTTTTCCTGGGACCCCACAGCTGTTGGGTCCTGTAAGGTATCACCCAGTTCTTTAAGGAGGTCTCTCTGAAGATGGGTGAAATGGCATAAGTAATTCAACGATCGCATGGCAAAGGTCGCTGAAGAAAACATCCGCTTGCCATACCTATCCATAGTCCTAGATTCCTTATTAGGAGGATAGACAGGTACTGAATGGTCAGCCAACTCCTTCTTAGTGGCTGCCGCCACCACCATGGCATCCACGGGGACGCCCTTGGAGAGAAACTGCTTGTCTGCCGGGGCTGTAATAAATTTTGTAGGCCTCCGGGGAGTTGGTTCTATAGTATCCGGAGCCGTCCACGCCTTTCTAGCCACCACCTCCATGAGTGGGTTGAAAGGTGGGGACATCCAGGAGGTGGAAGGACAAGAACCGAACGCATCCAGGTACACCGACTCGTCCACGGAAGGGTTGAGGGCGGACCAGTTCCCCCTCTGTTTAAGGATCTCTAGGATGTCCGAAAAACAGATATCCTCAGAGGGGGACCTTGGCGACCCTTCCGAATCATCCAGGTCAGTGTCAGATGTTACTGACTCAGGGGAGTCGACATGCTTCCTCTTGCATGTCCTCTTCCGAGGGGGCTCCTCCACAGGATCAGGGGAGGCCTCAGAAGAGGAGGAAACGCCCAATGGAGCGGCCTGGAGCATCGGTTCTCCGTGCTTCAGTTCGGGAGGGTAGGCAGGGGCCGAATCAGGCAATGTGGAGGGAGGGGCCGACGAGGCTGACCGTGGCACCGGTATGGGAGCCAGCACGCTCCTCATGACCTCGAAGGAGCCCCCATCAGGCAAGGAAGAGGGACCCAGCTCCGAGGAGATGGGAGCTCCTCCCAGCACTGAGAGGGACAGCTCCGAGGCCGATGTCGGGGCCGAACTCACCTGCGCCGAGGCTCCGAGAGGGAGAATGGGGTCGGACAAGGGTCCGATGCCACTCGCCCCCTCGGAACCGACGAGGGAGTCTCGATGCCCGGATCCCTCCAAGGACGGAGCCAATGAAGGGATCGAAGCCGACGAAGAAACCGATAATGGAGGGATCGGTTCCGACGCCCCAACGGTACTAACCTCGACGACCTCCGGCTCCCAACTCAGCAAAGTAGTCGGAGGAGGAACTTGAGCAGGCGTTGGGGTAGCCCCTGTCTGTTGAGACAGGCTATGCAATAACTGGGCCAGCGCCTGTGACTTTAAAAGCCTGCTGACTACCCTCTCAAGGTCATGGTCCGAAAGCCTGGAAGATCTGGAGGAGTGAGACCTATGGCTCCGCTCCGACAGCAAGGGAGACTTCGGAGCCGATCTAACCGACTCCAGTGAAGGAGACCTGGATCGTTTTCGGCTTGGGGACGGCTCCGACACCAAAACCGGAGCCGACTGAGGCTTCGATGAATTGGTTCCAGCTGGAACCGACGAGGCAGAAAGAAGACCGCTCGGTGCCTGCTCCGAACATGGAGCCGACGATTTGGCGGGCTTTGAAGGTTTTCCGGAGATAGGCTTGGGCGGAGAACCTTCAGGCTTTAATAAGCCTCTGAGAATGAGCTTATTTCTGCGTTCCTGCAGGACTCTGAGGCTAAAAGCGTGACAGATGGAACAAGAGTCCTGCAGGTGCAGAGGGCCCAAACAGTACACACAAGAAGTGTGACCGTCTGCCAGAGACATCTTCTGACAGCACGAGTTACACTTCTTGAATCCCGATACCTTGGTATCTTTGGAAATGACACCACAGGGTCAAGACAAAAAATCTACACAAGCACACTAACACACTCAATGAAAAATTTAAGTTAAGCTAACTAGTAAAAAGAAGACAAAAATTCCACACACACACTAAGGGGAAAACTGCACTGACTACTGAAGAGAGGGTTAGGCCCGTCCACCTTAAGGGTGGAAAAAAAGGGGAAAACTACAGAAAAAGGGTAGGGAAAACTAGTCGCTACTCTCTAAACAGTAATTAAATAAACTAAATAGAAAAATATCTAAGAAAAACTAACTGTAGATACAAAAATTTTTAAATACGACCTGGAGCCGGAGAAAATGCAACCTCGTAGCTGAAGCGGCAAATGAGATCTGGGTATATGACGCCTAGCATTATGGGACACAGTATAGCCTCGAGTCGGTGAAAATAGCTCTTGAACTTTAGTATTAGGTCGAGTCAGAGCCGAGGTTTGGCTCCAAACCCATCCAGCAAGAATCAAGGCGAGATTGACAACTTAACATTATCCTCTGGATATGATTTGAAGCACCTAGGGGTCCATTGTTATGGACTCCCATGCCGCTGGGTGCAAGGACAATCATCTCCCGACTGCCTCCAGAGTAGAGCAGCCAGGCAACTCCTCGGGGTTGCTGCCCAGGTCTGCCCGAGAATGGTTCTCGAGACCTGAAGTTTCACGGACCCCCTCGGCCTCTGGGCCGGCGTCCATTCTGTCTCCCTCAGACTCTAGGGGAAGAAGAGCCCTGAGTGTCCCGGGAATACTGAGACTTCCGGAACCACATCTTCTTTTGCCCTCTCTGGTTCTGGGAAAAGGACCTTTGAGGGTTAAAGAAGTGGATCCCGATGGCAGACAGTGTCTTCCCATCCTTCTCACTTTGGACTAGTGTCTCCTTGACGGTCTTACCGAAAAGAGTCAAGCTGTCATAAGGGGCATTGGCAAAGGACGTCTTAAAGGGTTCGGTAAATTGGCACAACCTGAACCAGGCGTTATACCTCATGGACACGCCATCCTAGCTGCTCCTTCCACAGCATGGGAGAGGAGTCACATGGACGTATTTGATACTGCTCGCAGAGTGGCCATTTTCATGGAGAATGAAGCCTTGTCCTCCTGTGACATGGGCTTGGGTGGAGACTCCTCCAGCTCCTTCACTAGGTCGCATTGGAGTCTCGTGACATGGGCCAAGTAATTCTGTGCCCTTATCGAAAAGGTAGCTGAAGCATACACCTGCTTCCCTAGGCGGTCCATCATCCATGACTCTCGGTCAGGAGGGTGGACCAAGGAACTTTCCTGAGATAGTTCCCTCTTTGTGGCTGCTGCTACCACCATGGCATCCACTGGGGAGCCCTTGTTCCAGGAAGGCCAGTCAATGGTGGGACTTAAAACCTTATTGGAGGCACGTGGGGATTGGCTCCACGGTATCTGGTTCCTTCCATGCCCCCGAGGTGAACAAATCCACTAAAGGGTCTGTGGGAGGGGACACCCAAGATGTAGACTGGCCCATGCCGAAAGCCTCCAGAAACACAGATTCATCAGAGGAGGGCTTGGGGGCAGACCAACCTCCCCGCTGGCACAGGATCTCCATGATATCTCCAAAGGAGACATCATCAGGAGGTGATCTTGGGGAGCCCTCCCCATCATCTAAATCTGTGTCCTCGGTTAGGGACTCAGGGGAGTCCAAGTGCCTCCTCTTGCATGTATGCTTGCGAGGCACATCTCCAGTGGGGCTCTCACGGGAGCGCTTGCAAGTCATCTGTTCCTCTGGGGGAACCGTCTGGGGCTCTTTGGGCACAGGCTGTCCCTCTGGTAAGACAATGGGGACAGTAGACAGAGCCGAGGGGGTCAGGATGGAGTCCGAGGGAGTGATCAGGGGCCTTGATCCGATGGAGAGGACCCGTTCTACCACATCGAATGCAGAAGGAGAGCAGACTTCCTGGGAAGCCAATAATGAGGTCGATCTTCCCGGGTCCGATGTGAGAATCGGAGCCGGACCCGAAGTGGGAACCTGGCCAAACAACATTTGAGCCAATGGAAAAGGTTCCACTCCCTCAGATCAGACACCCAAGCTCCAGCTCCAAGTGTGGCTCGGATACAAACTGGTCGGATCCGAGATGCACCAGGCAGCTGTCGGCGTCGATGATGCAATGACCTTCAGCACCAACCCCCTGACCAAGGCCAACCTCAGATCCGAGAATGCTGAAGTTGAAGGTCGGATCGTGGAAGGAGAAATGGGTTAAAAAAAGGAAGCAAACTCCCCCCTCCTGAGGGGGGGGGGCTGGCAAAACCCCCATCTGGATCTGTGTATGGATAAAGCTCCTCATCAGCTTATCCAAATCCATGTCTGATAAAGAGCGAGTCGACCATGACGAGGCCATGGACTCCGACCTGGCAGGTCAGGGAACTGAGGTCCAGGAGACTGAACGTGACTCCTCCGGCTCTGGGGAGAACCTCAGAGACCGAAGTCGAGGAGAGTCATGGATCCGTGCAGACTTGCTCGGGGATGTGAGGTTCGGGGACTTCTTCCTCTTTTCCTTCGTCTTTGACTCTCTCTCCCATGCTCTACCTCTCCTCTGCTCCATTACCACAGGCTTAGATGCAGGAGTTTGAGTCCCAGCCTGGGAGGGATGGGAGGCCAAAGGAAGAGAAGCGGGAGAGGCAGTCACAGCAGCCGCTGTGACTGAAGCTGAAGACGAGGAAGGAAGTTCAGTGGCAGGCAGAAGACCTTTGAGGGCCAACTTGGCCTTTCTATCTTTCAAAGCTCAGGGATTGAACCCCGCGATCTTGGAGTATCAGAGATGGCCACTAATGAAACTCAAAGGAAGCAAGTGGAATATATAGTTGGGGGGTGAGTGGTGCAGGGGGGCTTGCCCCCCTGTATAAACGGAATGTTAGCTGAGGGGGGGGGTTGGGATTTACAAGAAGTGTGGTATTGTCGTTAATTGCCATAAAATGTTGAATTCGACATTTTTGGCAATTACTGCAGATTTATAACTAAATGAACAATCGTAAATCTGCAGTTTTGACATTAATTGTCGACATTTAAGTATGAAATTATTTTGAATTTCGTACTTTCAATAGTAAACCGATAAAATAACTTGGGTAACCTTAACAGAGTAATAAGGAGAATGAAAAAGAGAAAGACACAACCTTCAGGAGCAAGGCAAGGTTAGCTAAATCCATCTCAGAATGTAAAATATTATAAGAGAAAAATTAGGAGGGATGGTGCGGGGTAGTTGAGGAAGGATGGAAACAAGACAACACAGATCTATTGTTATGGTGAGTAAATAACTTTAATATCTGATGTTGTCTTTTTTGTCTGTTCCTCAATGTGTGGGACAGAGTCCTCAGCTACTTTTTTTACATGTGAGGCTTTATTGAAGGATATTCAGGAGCACAGCTAAACTGGAAGAGGCTCTAGATCTAGACTGTATATCTAATTTACAGTATAAAATGAAAAGTATGTACCTTGGACCAGGCAGATGCAGCACATATGTCATCAGCTAGAACATTAGAGAAGAAAGTTGTAGAGGAAGCCACTGATCTGGTGGAATAAATCTTTGCAGATAAGGGAAGTGGCAGCCCTCTTTCTTGATAAATTATAGAAATGTGCTATGACAACCAGTGAAACAGAGAGACTTTGGACATTGATTTGCCCAGTTTTGTTGAAGAATATGAGACAAATAACTGATCAGATTTCCTGAAAAGGTTTCATCATGTGTAAATAAAAATGCATCTGACAATGGACATCAAGTAAGTGCAAGGTATATTCACCTTTATTTGAAAATTTTGGAAAGAACACTGGAAGATTAATGGACTGATTTATGAATGACTCAGAAGCCACCTTAGGCAGGAAAGATGGGTTAGTTCTTAAAAACACTCTGTCCTTGTAAAAAATTAGGTAGGGAGATTTTGAAGATAGGGCTTGATTCTAAGAAATTCTATTGGCAGAAGTGAAAGCCACCAGAAATAACATCTTCCATGAAAATAATTTAGATCAGCTTTAGCAGCAGGTTCAAATAGGGGCCCAGTCAAAGCCTGCAGCACAACGGTAATATCCCATGGAGAGACTGGTTCTCTGAGTGGAGGGCATAGTAAATGGTACCTCAGAGGAAAGCCATGCGTAATCTTGGAGATGCAAGAGGTGTACAGTTTTCATCCACATGAAAGGAAAATATAGCAGCTAACTGTACCTTGACTGTGGAATAACTGGCTGCAGATTGGAAAAGATGTGCAGGAAAGTCCAAAACTTCTGGAAGGGGATCTAAGAAAGGATCAATATTCATTTCAATGGCCCAAACTAAAAACCTTTTCTGTTTTCTCTTATAAACCTTCCTAGTCTAAGGCTTTTGGGAGGAAGACAAATGGGGACAACTAAAATGAAAACCTGGACTGGTGAACCATCATAAGAATTGGAGAAACCATGCGGTCAAGGTTGAGGGATTGAATGTTCAGATGAGGTGACCCCAACACTGGTTTAGAAGATCTGGATCCAAGGTCAGCACCCAGGGGGGGTGAACTAGATGAGGTCAGAGGAAGGGAAATTACACTTGTTAATGCCAATAAGGGATAATGAGGACTACTGTGACCCTCAACTTAAGTGCCTTCTGTAGAAACTTGGGAATTATGGGAGTGAGAAAAGGCATACAGGAGACCTGGGGGCCAAGTGTGCATTACAGCATCTCTGGGTGACTCCTCCTATCATGGGGATTACAGTGAAGAATTTGCTGCATTTGGTATTGTTGGGAGAGGTAAATAGTCCAGGTTAGTGGCAACACACGAAGCATCGGAGACCATCCAGGTGCAATTAACCATAGGTAAAACTGCCCTACAGTTTGTAACATGCTACAGACCACCTTCTCAAACTCAGGAAACCCACACAGCCTTCCTGAAGACACTGGAGAGTATGAATGTCTCTCCAAACACCATCATATTGGGTGACTTCAACTAACCAAACATAGACTGGGAACATTACCCAAGCCCCAACACCCTAGCCCAAAGGTTCCTTGAGTTCATAAACTCAAATGCTATGGAACAACTAGTCACCATTCCCACAAGAGGAGAAAATATACTAGACCTGATCATCACAAACATGGGGACAAAATGCTCCACACCGGAAGTATATCCCTCATTGGTGAGATCAGACCATAAATTAATCTCACTGGAGATCCACATCCTGCCCCCACCCCAGCAAAAGACCACAGTGAAGAACTTCTCAAAAGCAAACTTCACACTTCTTAAGACTGGAGTGGTATCCTTCAAGGCCCCCGAGCCAGTGGAAACCACAACCCACGCTGCTGAAACCCTTACAAATGCCTTCTACGAGCACCTCCAGGAATGTATGGATCAAGCAATCCCTAATAAAATCAAGACCCTTTCCACCAAAGGCAGGCGCCCGGTCTGGTGGACCCCAGCCATAAACAAACTCTACAACAAGAGGAGAAAGCTACTACATGACAGAGCAAAATCCCTAAAAGGGAAGGCATCTCTGATCAATACTAGCAAAAAACTACGCTCAACCATAAAATCATCCAAGGCCAACTTTGAGAGAAAAATCGCTAATGACACAAAAGACAATCATAAGGCCTTCTTTAGCTATGTTAGAAACCTGGGTGGAAACTCCCAGATATGCTCAGAATTAGTCCAAAATGATAAAAAAATCACTGAACCCACAGACATTGCCAACATACTGGCAGACAGGTTCAGTGCAAATTTCTCCCCTCCCTCCCCCCCAAAAGGAGAAATATCTATCCCACCTGAGTCTAGCCTCCCAAACATCTCAGATGCCCAGGTGAGAGCTGCTCTCTCTAAAGCAAAAAACACAGCATCAATGGGACCGGACGGTGTCCCCGGCTGTGTGCTACGTGAACTCAATGAGGAACTAAACCCGCACATAAGGCTGCTGTTTAATCTTAGCCTTACTACAGGATACGCACCAAAAGAATGGCGTACGGCAACTGTGGTCCCACTCCACAAAGGCGGTGCTTCTACGGACCCTGGAAATTACCGCCCTATAAGCTTGACGAGCCTTGTCTGCAAAGCTATGGAGAGGATCATAATGGAACTCATAAATAAAGACATTGGGGACCTACAGACACTGGATCCTACCCAATTTGGCTTTGTCAAGGGCAGATCCTGCCTCTTGAACTTGGTCGACTTTTCGAAACAGTCACTAAGGCCATTGATGAGGGTAAGGCAGTTCACACAGCCTACCTTGACCTAGCAAAAGCGTTCGACACAATACCCCAATCGGGCATCATAGAAAAGCTCACCAGCTTAGATGTAAACCCATATGTCACAAGATGGGTTGCAAACTGGCTCAAGGACAGAACACACAGGGTTAGAGTTGCTGGTGCCATGTCAGACTCTAAGCCGGTCACGGCGGTGTCCCACAGGGCTCAGTCCTGGGCCCCTCTTGTTCGGCATTTATTTTTCTGAAGTGCAGGCAAACATAGGGGATTGTGGCTGACAAAATTTGCAGATGACTGCAAACTGGGCACCATAATTGACACTCCATCAGACACAGACATCCTCCAGAGAGGTCTCATAGAAATGGATAACTGGTGCCAGAGCCATGGCCTTAAGCTAAATGCCAAAAAATGTATAGTCATACCCTTTGGGAAAAACAAGGTAACCCCTAATTACCACATAGGTGGTAATTCATTAAACACGGAAGAAGTTATCAGGGACCTGGGGACCCAAGTTGACAGTAACCTCTCTTTGACACTCACATTGCCAAAGTGGTTAGGAAGACCTTCTACATTGCCCACCTGATCATGAAGGGATTCACATCCAGATCAGGAGAGGTCATTGTACCCCTGTACTCTTCACTTATCAGACCAATGATTGAGTACAACGCCCCATTCGGAATGTACCTTACCCGACACCTGCAGCAGTTGGAAAGACCCCAAAAGTTCCTCACCAAAAGGATAAAGGGGCTCAAACATATGTCATACGATGCCCGACTGAAGAAACTCCAGCTCTATTCAGTCGCATACCGTCTGCTCAGAGGTGATCTGTGCCTGACATACAAGGCCATGTCCAACCCGTAATTAATGGACATGCTCCACCTCAAAAAATCCAAATCCAAAAGAGCCACGAGAGCAAGAGAGTTAAACCTCAACACGGATATAAATAGAACATGCTGGAGGGACAGATTCATCACCCAGAGACTCCCTACACTATGGAACAGAATCCCAGTCCATGTGAGGCAGAGCCCCTCACTGACTCTGTTCAAGAGAAATCTTGACGAGTGGATGGGAGATCGTAGGTTTACCCCGGGAATCATCTCTGTATCACTGCTGGACAGAGGCACAGCAAACTAATGGGTATAGTATTCTCATCCTAAGGGGTGGTGAAAGCCACACACACTCTGGCTAGGCTTATAAATGCCCTAGGGCAGATAGCCTAGTATGAACCTATGAACCTATGAACAAGGTCACACCCCATGCCTAAAAATCCACTCTTCTACAGAAGAATTGAGGGATCACACATGAAGGAGCAGAATGAATCTGCTCAGTCTGTCTGCAAGAATTTTGGATCTCCCCTGGATATGTATTGTTATTAGAAAATAGTAAGAGGATTTGACCCTCTGCCAAACTCTAACAAAAAAAAACCACCAAGCACTGCTGTAGCTGCCAGATTTCTTTCAACCAACATTAGTTGCACTATTTCTCTCACATTCATCTTCCACACTTTCATTCTCAAAATCCCAAAAAACAAATGGATTATCATGTAGAGTAATGTCCAACAAAGAATCTTCCATGATGTCAATATCAGAATCAGTCAAGAGTCTTACTTCATTCTCCTGTAGACTATGTTGTTTTTGGCGCCAAAAAATAAAAAACAAACAGTTTATATTTAATAAAATGAATTTATATGTTATGTATAGATATTTATAACTGAATCTTGGGGGTATGTTGAAATGTATTTTTTATGTGTTTACTTGTGTAAGTTTATTGAGGTATAGGAGAAAACGTGAATGTGAATTGTTTTATTAAGAAAAAATGTTATTTAAAAATGTTATTTGGGATTTTCACCCTGTGTTGGGTTAATGTATTAACATAATCATGATATAATGTGTAAGTGTGTATATGTGGGGGGCACATCTTTGGATTCTAAGCTGCATAATATTCAAAGGAAAGCATATAATTGTTTAATTGATTTAATTGTTTAATTAAATGAAGATGAATTAATTCTGAGATGGAATATAAATAGCTGCTTGGATCTTATGAAGGTATTCCACTGAAGGCCTGTGAGGCTGAGGTACCAGAATGTATTGAATAAAAAAAAGAAAATTGGCAGCTATAGCAGTGCTCGTTTTTTTTTTGTTTTGTTTTGTTTGAGGAGAATTCCTGTGTTCCAGCTCTTTTGGAACTTGTGTGGTTTTGTGTTGGCCTCTGCCACACTCTCCCAGCCTCTCGACATAAGGGGTAAGATCAAGTTCCTCCCTGTTTGCTGGTATATCAGCCCACTGCCATGTTGCTTATCATCACACCCAAAGGGAGAAAGTCCAGAAAGGTCTGTAATGCTAGCAGCACTGCTCTCATCTACAATATAGTAATATGAAGACTGGCCTCTGATTGCCTTGGACAGTTTTTCCCAGATAATGCTCCCCTCAGCTCAGCTGAGAAGCATCCGTAGTCACTGTGACTTTGGAGGAAGGAAGAATGAAAGGGCATCCCTGTGGAACATGTGAAGACTGTAGCCACCACTTTATGTGAGTTCTGCATATGTTCACTAGAATCCCTTGGAAAGACATGGGTTGTCTTCTGATTGACCAGTGAAGCACTAGAGTCCATTGAAGAATCTGGCAGTGGTGCAAAGTGATGTAGGCTGCCCTGCAGCCTAGAATACTAAGAATTAGTCTCGCTGATGGCTTCTGGTGAGATAGAACTTCTTTGCCTTGTTTGAAGGCATGCGATTCCTGTCTGATGGAATTTTGTTTTTTTTTTTGTAAGTCTTGTTTCCAAAAGTACTCCAGTGAATTCAAGAGACTTGACTGACTGAAGCTTGGATTTTTCTCGATTTACTGTAATCCCCCGGTCTAAGCACAGCTGGAGCAAGGAGTACCTTGGCTAAACTAGTAGATTCATGGAATGGGCAGTGATGGGTCAGTTGCCCAAATAGAGGAATACCCAGAAACATTGCAGTAGTAGATGATCTGCCACTATTGCCATACTCTTGATAAATACCCGGGGGGTTGTGGTGAGACCAAAGGGAAGAGCTCTGAGTTGGTAATGACTGGTTCCCAGCTAGAAGTGAAGGTACATCCCAGAGCATCTGTCCATCTTCATGTGGCAGTACGCATCCTAAAGAACTATAAAGCACATCCAGTCATTCTTCCTCAGTAGCGGCAGAGTGGCTGAACCATGACCATCTGGAATTTTGTTTGCTTCACAAACTTGTTTAAGCAACTTGGGTCCAAAATTGGACCTAGGACCCATTTTTCTTTGGCAGATAAAAAATCTTGAATAAATTCCAGATCCTCTCTAGTCTTAATGGACCTCTTGGATGACTTGATTTCTTAGAAACTTCCTTATTTCTGAAGCAGCTTCTTCCCTTTGTGAGGGTGGTACATCAGCGATTCTTTTTTGGCTTAGTGAAAAGTATGAAATGGAATGAAACAGCCACCAGTTATGATCATCTGCACCCATTTGTCTTGAGTTATGGATGTCCAGGTTGCTAGGTACAAGTATAAGCACCCCCCAGCTGCCTCCACAGTGCGACAGTCAGGCAACCACACAGGAGCACTGGAAAGGCTTCTCTGAGAAGGGACCCCTGAAGCTTTGGTTTTGTGGCCCATCTCTGTCTCTTGGGTGACATCCACTATAAGAATTTCCCCCTCTGCCTTGGAGAGCTCTTTCTCCATAAGTGTTAGATGCAGATCCCTGGATTTATGATACCACATCCCTTCTGGTTTATGGAGAAGGTTCTTTGAGGGGTAGAGAATTTGATCCCTACAGCAGATAGGGATTTACCATCCTTCTCACTCCTTGAGATAGTCTGCTTTTGGACCAAACAAGGTTGATCCATCATATGGAGTGTTGACAAAGGATGTCCTGAAATGTTCCATGAAATCACACAGCCACATCCAAAATGCAGGGTAGCCAACAGTGAATAAACAGATTTTCTTTGATCTGCAGTGAAGGTCCTGGGAGAAAATTGAAGATTTCCTAAGTCAAATCTTCCTGAAAACTAGTAAAGAGTAACAAATAATTAAGCACTCTCATGGAAAAGGTAGATGAAGAATAAATATGCTTACTTAACCTGTCCAGTGCTCGCAACTCTCTGTTCAGCTGATGGACGAAGGAGGTTTCTTCAGCTCCAACAACGTCCGAGCCAACTTCATCAGAGGGCTCAATGGAGTTGAAGAAGTATAAAGCCTCTGCTCTGATGCAAATCTACTCTGGGTAGGACTCAGATCTAGGAGCTCTGATCTGAGTGGTCATATCAGAGATGGAGCCATTGGCAAGTGAGGTGAAGAAACAGGTCTACTGGATTCGACAGAAGTTAGAGCAGGGAGTACCCCTAACTGGAGCTGGGTCTGAAGGAAATGCATAATCATCTTGTCCACGTCCACTTCGGTGATACTTCCAGAAGATCTAGATGACCTCACAGAGGTCTCAAAGGACAACATGGCCTATTCTGTAGGATTGAAGACCAGAGCCTGGAGGAGATGGGCTCTGGGGAAAACCTGGGCAGAGTTACAGATTCAATAACTATCAGATCCAAGAAGAGCATTGGTTCCAAAGATCTGGAGGTCTTAGGGGGCTGAGCCAATGACGGTGTCGGATCTAGGAACAACTTTTGAAGATTTCAATTTTTCTTTCTCCTTTTCTTTTTCTGAGTGTTTAGAATTATTTGGCTTTTTAGATGATGATGATAAAGGAGAAGCAGCAGCCACAGATTTCTCTGATGCTGAAGAGGGCTTTTCTCCTGTGGTGGCTGAAGGAGACCTTTTAAAATCCATTTGCTCCATCTCTACATGATGGCTCATTAGCCAAAAG
Source organism: Protopterus annectens (assembly GCF_019279795.1). Lineage (NCBI taxonomy): Eukaryota > Metazoa > Chordata > Ceratodontiformes > Protopteridae > Protopterus > Protopterus annectens. The sequence goes on from NC_056733.1 coordinate 683,050,262, forward strand.
CCTCACAGATGGAACAGGTAACATCAAGATGAGAAGGAACCAGACAATAAACACACTTCTCATGTGCTTCTGAATTTGGAATTTTATGTGAGCAGGTCTCACACTTTTTAAAGCCAGAAGGCTTTTCAGCCATCCTTCCAATCAAAACTTGAAGGTAAAAAAATTAAATAAAGTAAGGATAATTATCTGGAAGGTCGAGAAGGTCAATCAATATCTGCCATCAAAATAAATTGATTGAAACAAGGACTGAGTACTTGTGTCTTCTTTTTCTACGAATAGCATTAAGAAGTCATTTTATTGCAGTTATATCTACTAGAAGATGCACTGATAGTGAACCACACAGAGGGACACCCAACTGACCATCTTCCGAAAAAAACCTTAGCCAGGCTAGTTCCAATTCCAGAAAATAGGTAATCTGGTCACAGTCAGAACATGTCAGCTGTCTAATAGAACCAGTAAGTATATTCTAATTATTATTCTTTGTCCCTAGTGCCCACGGGCACTAAGGATTTTATACTCACTAAACTGGAATTAGGCAGTTACCCACATTTGGTCATTTTTAGGTTCAGGAAAAAAAATCAGTAAGATGAACAGCTTGGAAACTTGGATACCACTTTAGTTATAGAGGATTAGTTTTTAAGAGAACTCTGTTTTTGTGGAAAATGAGATACGGCTGATGCACTATAATAGCTTGCAACTCAGATACTCTTATTGCAGAGGTCAGAGCAATCAGTAACACTACTTTCTATGTTAAGAAGCTCAAGTCAGCCTGATGAGCTTGTTCAAAAGGAGCAAGAGGTATTTTTTTCCAAGACCAAATTAAGATCCCAAGGAGGTGCTAAATGTTTTATAAGAGGCTTAGTATGCAACACCACTTTCAAAAACATTTTCACATGAGAAGTACAGTTGTGTACACTTACCATAAATGTAGATGTTCGAGTGTATTCACTGTTGCAGTCATTACATTTGGGGTAATCTGCTGGCAGGTTGCCCTCAGTCGGTCTGAATTCCAAAGTCTTGGGTCCTGCATCGGTTGCTGTCTTCTCTTCCATGACGTCAGAGGTATAAAACATGCGGCCGACGACATTTTCTATAGTTTTTCTTGCCCCCGATGTCAGGTGCCCCCAAAAAGGTAGCAAAAAAAAAATATATATATATATATATATATATATATATATATATATATATATATATGTATATATATATATATATATATATATATATATATATATATATGTATATATATATATATATATATATATATGCATATATATATGCATATATATATATATATATATATATATATATAGATATAGATATATATATAGATATATGTATATACATGCATCGATATAAACTTTACCTTCATCTACAAGCAAATACACCACATATGTTGTAGAAGATAGAGAAGGAAAGATAAACTCCAGAATGACAGGGGGATGGTGGGAGGGTAACCTGGACTGCAACAGTGAATACACTCGAACATCTACATTTATGGTAAGTGTACACAACTGTACTATGTTCTTCGTGTTTCACTGTTGCAGTCATTACATTTGGGTAGAATCCCAAAGCTATGGTTGGGAGACTGGAGCTAAACAGCATTAGGTGCAGCTATAAGGCCCTGCAGCACTGCAGTGGCAAAGCCTGCCCTGGACTTAGAGTAGAGAGGCAAATGATAATGCTTTGTAAAGGTGTGAACAGAACTCCAAGTAACAGCCTCTAGAATGTCTTTGGTTGGTACCCCTCTGAGAAAGGCTGCTGAAGTAGCAGCAGCTCTGGTGGAATGAGACCTAATGCCCTTGGGCACAGGTTTAGCATGGTGTAGGTAGCAGAAATGGATGCAGTGGCTTATCCACTTTGAAATTGTCTGCTTTGAAATAGCCTTTCCTTCTGATCCTGCAGCATATGACACTAGTAATTGCTCAGTTTTTCTTAGAGCTTTAGTCCTGCTCAAGTAGAATCATAGCTGTCTGTGTACATCCAAGGAATACAGAATTCTCTCCCCCTTGTTCTGCAGATTTGGATAAAAGGTTGGCAGATGAATTGTTTGGTTAAGAGCCACACTGGAAACCACCTTAGGCATAAAAGTAGGATTTGTCCTCAGAGACACCCTGTCTGGGTAAAATATGATAAAAGGCTCTACAGCCATGAGGGCCTGTAGCTCTGAAACTCTTCTTGCTGAAGTAATTGCTAGTAGCAGAGCTGTTTTCCATGATAAGAACTTTATATCAGCGGTAGCAGCTGGTTCAAATGGAGGCAGGGTGAGCTTTTCCAATACATAATTGAGGTCCCATACAGGTAATGGTGATCTTATAGGAGGCCTTAAATTTTTGGCTCCTCTAATATACTGCTTTAGTAAAGGATGAGAAAAGTTTGGTGACTCTATATTGTAATGAGCCGAAATGGCAGAGGCATGGATTTTAATTGATGAGAAAGATAGGCCTTTGTCAAGCATCTCAGTTAAGTATTGTAATATCTGAGGAATATTTGGTTCTGCTGTATCTGTTCCTTGTGCTTGATTCCAAGCACATAATCTATTCCATTTGTCAGCATAAGATTTTCTAGCACTAGACCTTCTGGCTTCCAAAATGACATCCATCACAGCTTTATTGAGAGGTGTTGTTTGTATAACGACATGATCAGCCATGCTGCCAGGTTCAATGTCTGTAGTTGATTGTGCAGGATCTGATTGTTTTGCTGGGACAGTAGTTGAGGTCTTTGAGGTAAGGTCCAAGCTGGGTATTGAGACAAGTTCCTTGGGATTGGGTACCAGTACTGGCGGGGCCAGTCTGGGGCAATTAGTATCATCTTTGTTTTCTCTTGTCTGACTTTTAGGAGGACCTTGGGGATAAGAGGCAGAGGAGGAAAGGCGTAATCTGATAGGTTTTTCCAACTGAAGGATAGGGCATTCACTTTCCATGCTTGTCTGTGATAAGTCCTTGTGCAGAATCTTTTCAATTGATAATTTTGAGGAGAGGCAAATAGACCTATGTCTGGGCTCCCCCATTTCTCTGTTATCATGCTGAAGACTTGTGGATTTAATTTCCACTCATGAGAATCCATAAGGTTTCTGCTTAAATCGTCTGCCAGTGTATTTTGTTTTCTTGGTAGGAATTGAGCTTGAAGATTTATTTGGTAGGTCAAAGCTGTGTCCCACAGTGCCATGGCTAATCTGCAAAGGGGGTATGAGTGTGTGCCCCATTGTTTGTTTATATACCACATGACTGTGGTTTATCCATCTTTATCAGTAGTTGTCCTGGATGAAGTAAGTCCTTGAAGGCTGATAGGACATTTTGAACAGCTAGCATCTCTTTCTGGTTGATATGTAGATGCATTTGTTTTGGGGTCCATATGCCCTGAATGCATCTTCCTGCCATGTGGGCCCCCCAGGCATAATCCAAGGCGTCTGTTGTTAAGGTTTTGCTGGCAGGGGGGAGAGTGAAGGCCTGTCCCATGTTTTGGTGACATGCTTTTGCCCACCATAGAAACTCCTGTTGTAGGCAGGGAATGAGAGGAATCATTGCTTCCAGACTGTGAGAATGTTGACTCCATAAACTTTTCAGGTACCATTGAAGTTTCCTCATATGCAGTCTTGCATATGGAATCAGTAGGATGCAGGATGCCATGAAGCCCAGAGCCTACAGAATTTGTCTTGCAGATAACTGGGTTTTTGTTGCCATCAGTTTGAAGTAAGTAGTCAGTTGTCTTTGCTTGATTGGCATGAGGTAAGCCATCTGGGCAGTTATATTCAAGCTTGCATCCAGGAATGTTATCTTTTGAGAGGGTACCAGTTGTGATTTCTTTTTGTTTATTGTGTACCCTAGGCATGTTAGAAGCCTTTTCACAAATGCCAGGTGTCGAAGAAGAATGTCCTTGTTCTCTGCTTGAATGAGACAGTCGTCTAAGTAAGGATATATTTGTATACGTCTTTCTCTGCAAAATGCAATTACTGGTGCCAGGCACTTTGTGAAGACCCTGGGTGCAGTAGATAAGCCAAAGGGCAGTGCAGAGAATTAGTAATGCATTAAGCCAGCCTTGAAACTGAGGTATCTTCTGCATGATTGTCTTATTGGGACATGCAGGTATGCCTCTTTTAGGTCTAATGTCACCAGCCAAGCATTTTTGCCCAGCATGGGCAGAAGCTGCTTCAAAGTCAGCATTTTGAATTTTGGAATGTCCAGGTATGTGTTCATAATCGATAAATCCAGTATTGGCTGCCAGGCCTTGTCCTTTCTATATACCAAAAACAGTCTTGAGTAAAAACCTTGTCCTTTTTCTTGTTCTGGTACTGACGGAATGGCCCCCATATCCATGAGGGATGTAACCTGTTTCTGTGCCTCTGCCCATTGAATTTTTGGCAGATCTGGCCGACCATTTGCCATTGGTAGAGTGTGGAAATGGAATCTGTATCCCTGTGATACTATGTTTAGTACACACTTGTCCTGGGTTATTAACTGCCAATTTTGAGCAAAAGTGTTAACTTTCCCCCTATGGGTGCTGCCAAAAGATAAGTGCTTAGTGTAGGCAGAGGGAAGTCATTGGGATTGTTTTCTGTAGGTTTGCGCTTTATCTCCTCCAGATTTGGAGGTAGAAGCGCCCCATTGCTTTGACCCATATGAATCTTGCGCCTGGTATCTGGAACCCTTAGGGCATCTGGATTTGCCCCTTTGAGCTCTGTCTGACACAGGAAAGGACCAATTTTTTGTAGGCCAGTGTCTACTGAATCTTGGTGGCTGCACTTGTAAGAAGTCTTTAACAGTTTGCATAGACTTAGTTTTATCTTCCATTTTCTTTAAAACCTCTTCTGCCTTAATACCAAAGAGAGAATCATGCTGTAAAGGTGCATCTAGCAAATTAGCTTTAACACGATCAGGCAAATTTTGTTACTTTAACCAGGCATGCCTCCTAATCACAGATCCAGTAACTGCGGCCCTGCAGGAGGCCTCTAAGGAATCAAAACCACATTGCAAAGTATGCTTTCCAACTTGTTCAGCTGTATGCAATAATTCCTGCAATTCTTTATTTTCTGCACATTCTGAAATCAACATCATTTTCTGTTTCAGCAATCCCATAACATGTTGTTGGTACTTTAGCATATGAAATTGACAGCTTAAGGCCCTGTTGCCAAGGTTGCAGATGTATAAACCTTTTTTCCCCATCTGTCTAGTGCCCTTGAATCTCTGTCAGAGGGGGTAGGATTTTTTGCTGTTGAGGCCTTAACTCCCTTTGGACCCTGTGAAATAGTTTCTGGATCAGCAGCAGGGTTTCTAAATAAAAATTTATGTGAGTCAGGGACCCTGTAATATCTGTCAGGCTTACTGGGAGCCAGAGGTAAGGAGTCAGGGGTCAAGCTTGACTCCAAAAACACATCATCCACAATGTCTAAAACAGGGTGAATGGTTAAAGGCTTGTGCTGAGGGAGAAGAGGGAAATCCCTGAGCCTCTTTTTTGATTCTGTGAAGTCTTGACTCTCCCAGTGAAAATGCTCCCTCAAAGAATGCAATGTTTCTCCAAATTAATAATCCTCAGGAGGAGATGCAGATGGAATAGACTCCTCAGCATCAGAATCCTCATAGGGAGGTATAGATAATTCCTGATCAGAAGAGGAATCAGAAGAAATAGAAACCTGATCTGAAGATTCATAATCAGTGTCTTGCCTAGGCCTCTTATCTGGAGGGGGATGGGTACCCCTGATCAATGTAATAAGGTCTTCAGCCATTTTGATCATTTGCTTTTTAGGCATAGAGGCCTGTGCACGTGGCTCATGTGTCGTTTCTTTTAGTTTTAGAAGTTGCTTTTGTCTTTGGTTTTGCAGCTGTGGTCGGTTTGATATACAAATGTTGAGGTCTGAATACACCCTCAGAAGCCGGTGCCTGCTCAGCGGCTCCAGACCCATCTGAGTGAGATACATCCATCAGTCCAATACCTTGAGTATCTTGTGGCATTACGGACTCCACATGGGTGTCGGTAGAGGTCTGCGACTCGAAGGTAGTGGGTATCAGGGGCTGCGAAAGTGCCTTACTGAGTACCGGTGAACTGGCAACTGGCTTAGGAGAAGCTTCGTCATCGGTTTTGGATCTCGACTGCATTTCTTTTTCCTTTTCTTTGCGTTTTTTATGTACTCCGGTAGTCGGATTGCTATCCGATGACATTTCTGGGTAGTTAAATCTGTTTCCAAAATACTTTGATGCAAAAAAATACTGACGCTTAATAGTGCATTGGTTAAATCTAGCACAAAACCAACAGCCAGGTACGTTGTGATCAGGGCCTAGGCAAGGAATACAGTACAAATGGAAATCCTTATGAGGTATTTGCTTCCCACAAGTAATACAATTATTAACTTTTTCTGACATTGGTAATAAGCAATAAAAAAGTTTCCCCAGAGGGATACTTAGCTTTAGTGAAGACTTCGGATCTGAAATTCAAACTCGAATATTTCACTAGTCGGCCGACCGGCACTTGCGAAATGCTTCTGCTTCGGGCACTGCGCGGCAAGAAAGACTAAAGAAAATGGAGTCGGCTGCATGTTTTATACCCCTGATGACCTGACGTCATGGAAGAGAAGACAGCAACCGACGCAGGACCCAAAACTTTGGAATTCAGGCCGACTGAGGGCAACCTGCCAGCAGATTACCCCAAATGTAATGACTGCAACAGTGAAACACGAAGAACATCTGCATTGAAAGAGGGGAATCCATAGTCAGACATGCAGAGATGACTAACAAATGAACCCTGAGAGAAGAATAAGACAGGCCAGAGGATAGTAACTCACACAAATAATGTAGAGACAGAGAGACACTAGTCCTGAATCTGTGCTGTACTTATCTTGTCTTGGCACCAACAAGAAAACTATTTCCATTTGCTAATAAATGATTTTCTAGTAGCAGGCTCTCTTGCCTCCATAAGGTACAGTTGTGTACACTTACCATAAATGTAGATGTTCGAGTGTATTCACTGTTGCAGTCATTAAAATTGGGTTATTTGCTTGCAGGTAGCCCTCAGTCGGCCTGATTATCAAAGTCTTGGGTCCTGCGTCTGTTGCTGTCTCACCTTCCATGACGTCAGGTAGTCAGGGGTAAAAAGCATACAGCCCGATGCCATTACATCAGTTTTTCTTGCCCCAGATGTCAGGTGCCCCCATAATGAGAAGCAATTATATACAAGGTTACACCTCCAACAAAAAGCAAATACACCAGAAAGCTTCAAGTATAGTAAACAAAAGGAGAGATATAGACAAAAGCAGTCAGGGGCTGGAGGGAGGGTAACCAGGACTGCAACAGTGAATACATTCGAACATCTACATTTATGGTAAGTGTACACAACTGTACTATGCTCTTCGTGTTTCACTGTTGCAGTCATTACATTTGGGTAGATTCCCAAAGCTAAGGAAGGGAGGAGGCAATTAGAGAGCATTAGGACCAGCTATTAGGCCCTGCAGGACTGCAGTAGCAAAACCAGCTCTGGATTTAGAAAAAATGGCAAGTGGTAATGCTTGGTGAAGGTATGTACAGAACTCCAGGTAGCAGCTTCTAGGATGTCCCTGGTAGGGACACCTCTGAGAAAGGCTGTAGAGGTAGATGCAGCCCTGGTGGAATGTGGTCTTATCCCCATGTGGGGTAGGTTTTCCATGGTGCTTATGGCAGAAATGAATGCAATGGCCTATCCACTTAGAAATGGTTGGCTTTGAAATGGCCTTCCCCTCTGCCCCTGCAGCAAATGCAACCAATAGTTGTTCAGATTTGCTGAGAGGCTTAGTCCTGTCCAAGTAAAATCTAAGTTGTCTGTGCACGTCCAAGGAGTGCAGTATTCATTTCCCTTTGTTCTGTGGATTAGAAAAGAAGGTTGGCAAAATGGACTGATTAAGGGCCACACTGGATACCACCTTGGGCACAAAGGAAGGATTGGTCCTGAGAGGCACCCTGTCCGCATGAAAGATGATGAAAGGCTCCACTGCCATGAGGGCCTTTAATCCAGACACCCTTCTTCCTGAAGTGATGGTTAGAAGGAAGGCTGTTTTCCAAGAAAGGAATTTCAACTCTGCATTTGGAGTTTTTCCAATACAAAGTTAAGGTCCCAGGCTGGAGTAGGGGCTCTCCTGGGTGGTCTTAAGCTTTTGACCCCTCTGAGAAATTGCTTCAGCAGCGGATGATAGAAGAGGGGTGGCTCTGTATTATAATGTGCTGAAATGGCAGAGCATGAATTTTAATGGAAGAAAAGGAAAGGCCTTTGTGAAGCATCTCAGTTAAGTATTTAAGAATGTGCGGTAAACTGGGCACTGTTGCTCCCATCCCCTGAGTTTGGCTCCAAGAACAAAATCTTTTCCATTTTTCAGCATAGGATTTTCTAGTACTAGGCCTCCTTGCCTCCAGAATGGCATCCATTACTTGTTTACTGAGGGATGGTAATGGAGAGCTCAGGTAATTAGTCAGGCTGCAAGGTTCAGGGTTTGAAGCTGGGGATGCAGAATCTGGCCCTCCTGCTGGGACAGCAGGGAAGGGGTCTGAGGCAGGTGCCATGGTTCCAGCAGTGACACACTGTGGCACAAGAGGGGGTACCAGTGTTGGCGTGGCCAGTCTGGTGCAATGAGAATTGTCCTTGGTTTGTCCTGTTTGATCTTTAGTAGAACTTTGGAGAGGAGAGGCAGAGGGGGAAAGGCATAAACTGATAGGTTTTTCCAGGTGAAGGACAGGGCATCCACTTTCCAAGCTTGTCTGTGGGGAGTCCTTGTGCAGAATTTGTCCAATTGATAGTTCTGAGGGGAGGCAAACAGGTCCATATCTGGGCTCCCCCATTTGTTTCTCAAAATGTTGAATATCTTTGGTTCCAGTTTCCACTCTTGTGGGCCCATGAGATTTCTGCTTAGGTCGTCTGACAGTGTATTTAGCTTGCCTGGCAGGAATTGAGTTTGTAGCTGCACTTGGTAGCTCAAGACTGTGTTCCACAGAGCCATGGCTAGTTTGCAGAGAGGGTATGAGTGGGTTCCCCCCTGCTTGTTTATGTACCACATAGTGGTGGTGTCCATCTTTACCAATAATTGTCCTGGAAGAATGTGGTCCTTGAAAGCTGTCAGAGCATTCTGTATAGCTAACATTTCTTTTTGATTGATATGCATGTGCATTTGACTCAGGTTCCATTTGCCCTGAATGCACTGTCCTGCCAAGTGAGCCCCCCCATGCATAGTGTGAAGTTAGGGTTTGGGCAGCAGGAGGTAGAGAGAATAGCTGTCCCTTGTTGAGGTGTCAGGCCTCTGCCCACAAAAGGAACTCTGTCTTTAGACAAGGGATGATAGGAATCATTGATTCTACGTCCTGAGAATGTTGACACCATAGGCTTTTTAGATACCATTGTAGTTTCCTCATATGCAGTCTTGCATATGGAATTAGTAGAATGCAAGAGGCCATGAACCCCAGGGCTTGCAGTATTTTCCTTGCAGATAGCTGGGTCTTTGTGGCCAGTAGTTTGAAGTAGGCTGTCAAATAAACTTGTTTCTCTTCTGTGAGGTAGGCCATCTGGGAAGTTGTATTCAAGCTTGATCCCAGGAATACAATTTGTTGGCAGGGTACTAGATGTGATTTATTTTTGTTTATGGTGTAACACAGAGAAGTTAGTAATTTCTTTACAAATGCCAGATGATTTAGTACTATGTCCTGGCTTTCTGCCTGAATTAGACAATCATCCAGGTATGGGTATATTTGAATATTTCTTTGCCTGCAGTATGCAATGACTGGAGCTAGGCACTTTGTGAAAACCCTGGGTGCAGTAGATAAGCCAAAGGGCAGTGCAGAGAACTGATAGTGCATATAGCCCGCTCTGAAGCATAGGTATTTTCTGCAAGATTCCCTTATTGGGATGTGCAGGTAGGCTTCCTTTAAATCCAGTGTTGCCAACCAGGCATTTTTGCCTAGCATGGGAAGCAGCTGATGAAGAGTTAGCATTTTGAATTTTGGGTTTACCAAAAAGATGTTTAGGGTAGACAGGTCCAGGATAGGATGCCAGGAATTGTCTTTTCTGGGTACCAGGAAAAGTCTTGAGTAAAAACCTTGCCTCCATTCCTCTTCTGGGACAGGTTGAATAGCCCTGATACTTAGAAGACAGAGAACCTGCTTTTGAGCCTCTGCCCATTGATTTGGGGGTAGGTCTGGCCAACCTTTTGGGGTTGGTAAAGAATGGAAGTGGAATCTGTATCCTTGGGAAATATGTCTTGGGTAATGAGCTCCCAGTTTTTTGCATGCAGACCGATCTTTCCCCCTATAGGAACAGTCAGTTGAGCAGGGCTTGGAAGGTTTAAAGTTAAGTCATTGTGACAGTTTACCATGGGGGGGGGGGGTCTTACTACTCCCAGCTTTGGAAGTGGGAGCCCCCCACTGCTTAGGCCTGTGAGTACCTTGAGACTTAAGCCTGGGTGGTCTGCTGGTCCTGGGTTTGGACTGAGAAGGACTGGAAGAGACAGGAAAGGACCAATTTTCAGAAGGCCAGTGTCTACTAAATCTGGGAGGTTGTACTTGCAGGAAATCTTTAACAGTTTGCATAGATGTAGCTTTTTCCTCCATCTTTTTAAGTACTTCTTCTGCTTGGTTGCCAAACAAGATCCGCAGTAGGATTCTTAAAGAGGAACTTGTGAGAGTCAGGTACTCTATAATACCTGTCAGGTTTTCTGGGAGCCAGAGGTAAAGTGTCAGGGGCCAGACCAGATTCCATGAAGGCATCATCTACAATGTCCAGTACAGGGGGTATAGCTAAAGGCCTGTGTTGAGGTAGGAATAAGAATTCCCTAAGCCTCTTTTTGGAGTCAGAGTAATCCTGGCTTTCCCAGCAGAAATGCTCCCTAAGAGTATGCAAAGTTTCACCAAAAGAGAAATCTTCTGGAGGGGAAGCATAGGGAATTGAGTCCTCTGCATCAGAATCCTCATAGGTAGATAAGGGCAACTCCTGGTCATCAGAGAAAACAGTAATTTCAGAATCCTGATTAGAATAATCAGAAGGAAAATCAGTTCTAGGTCTCTTACAGGAAGAAGGGTGGCTTCCCCTGATTAGACTAATAAGGTCTTCAGCCGTTCTTATCATTTATTTTTTAGGCATAGGGGCCTGACCATGCGGTCTGGGCGTCAGTTTTCTAGGCGTGGATCGAGTTTTAGACCTTGAAGAAGAAGATGGCATTGGTTTAATATGCAAGGCCTGAATACACCCTCAGAAGCAGGTGCCTTCACAGCAGCTCCGGACCCATCCAAGGTAGAGACATCCACAGGTTCCACAGTCAAAGAAGCATCTCGTGGCATACCGGTCTCTGAATGAGTCTCAGTAGAGGCCTGCGAATTTGAAGTAGTGGATATCAGAGGCTGCGAAATCGCCTCACTGAGTACCGTCGAACTGGCGACTAACTTAACAGAAGCGTCGTCGGCAGCTTTGGACCTATGCGGTCTGTCTCTGTCTTTATCTTTGCGTTTTTCCATTATGTCAGTAGTCGGGTGGCTTACCGAAGCCATTTCTGGATAACTGAACCGAGTACCAAAATATTTAGATGCGAAAATGAACCGAAGACGAACAGTTCAAGGTTTGAATAAGGCACAAAACCAGCAGCGAGGGACGTCGTGGTCTGGGCCTAAGCAAGGAATGCAGTACGAATGAAAATGTTTATGAGGTATTTGCTTTCCACAAGAAATACAATTGTTAACTTTTACAGACATCAGTTTAGAGCAAGAAAAAGGATCCCCAATGCGGTACTTAGCTTTGTTGAAGATTTCGGATCCGAAACTCGAAAACAAAAATTTCAGGAGTCAGCCGACCAGCACTTGCGAACTGCTTCTGCTTCGGGCACCGCACGGCAAGAAAGACTGATGTAATGGCGATGGCTGCATGCTTTATACTTCTGACTACCTGACGTCATGGAAGATGAGACAGCAACTGACGCAGGACCCAAGACTTTGATAATCAGGCCATCTGAGGGCTACCTGCAAGCAGATAACCCAAATGTAATGACTGCAACAGTCAAACACAAAGAACATGAACCTGATTCACACCCCAGTTAAACAGATGTGATGTCCTGAAGCAGAATGTTGTCAGCTAATTGTTTAGAGAGGAAGCCAATAGGTCTACTTGAGGAGCTCCCACAGATTAATCAAATCTTGGAAGACCCCTGATCTAGTTTCCATTCATGAGGGTCTGCCCTTGTCCTCCTCAGCTTGTCTTCCACAAATGTTTGCTCTGACAGAATGTAGAATGCCTGCAGAGTAAGACTGTGCTGTAAAGCTATATCCCAAGATAACATGACTAATCAGCAAACAGGGTATGACTTGGTTCCTCTTACTTGTTGATGTACCACATGACTGTGATATCGTCTGCAACAACTTGAAGAGGTCTCAGGGAACAAAGGTAATTCAGAGAGTTAAGTGAATTGATCAGGGCAGGCATCTATTTTATACTAATGTGCTTGTGTCTGTCCTTAGTGTACCACACCCTTCTACTTTTCTCACTCCTGAAACTGCTCCCCAAGCAAAGTCCAAAGTGTCTGAGGTGACTGACTGCTTTGGAACAGGGAGGGAGAAGAAGAGATCTGGATTTAAGGATATCTGTTGTCTCCACCAAAAGATTTCTCTACTGACAAAACCCAGCACTGGAATTTGAAAACGGGTGTTGATGTTGCTGTAGATGCTAGGACCAAATAGATTTCAGATACCAATTTATCTTTCTCATGTAGAGTTTTACCAGTGGTAATATGAAAATCAGACACACCATGGGACTCAAAATCCTGAGGTATTCCTTCACAGTGACTGAAGTCTGACTGGAAACCTTAGACATAGATATAGTTAAAGATCTATTTTTTTCCTGTGGAAGAAAAGCTCTTTGAACTGGGGTGTTACGCCGACATCCCAGGAACACAATTGTGTATGAAGGAGTCAAGAAAGACTTTTTTAATGTTGGCTTGGAATCCCAGCTTGTGTAGATCTCTCACCAACAGAGAGATTACTGACACTTTGAAAATGACTCTACAAAAGACAAGCATGTCATCTTTAAATATGGAAAAAAATACTGATATCCTTTAGCCTGAAATGAACTATAAACAAAAGTTATGTACTTACCACAACAATGTTGTCTGATTTTCATCTGGTTAAACTGTGGGATGTCAGATCTGAATGGCTCTGACCTTGACACTGATCTTGAAGCTTTTACGTTTCAGGGCTCTGACTCCTGCCCTATCCATAAGTCCCTCACCTCCACTCTACTAGTTCAGATCAAATTTGACCCTGATGAATAATATACATCAAAGTACAAGCAAGTAACCTTACTCTAATGAAAAAAAAGTTTTACTCTGGCTAATTTCTAAGTGGTGTGAAATAGCCCATGACATGGTTATACAGTACTGGCAGTGGTGATTGTTTATTGACAGGGATTGCAAAGGGCAACCGGTCTTCGTAGTCGCATTAGTGGCAATTTGGCAGGGGGCAGAAAGAAGGGATGTTGAACCAGATGAAAATCAGACAACGTGGATCTATCGTTATGGCAAGTACATAACTTTTGCATCCAATATTGTTGATTTTGATCTGATTTAACTGTGGGACAGATTCCCAAGTACAGCCCTTGTGAAATGATCTTTAGGTTCAGACTATAAGGATAAATCCTTTTTATTGTACACAAGTGTAATACAATCAGATAACCATCTAGACAAGGTAACTTTAGCCACAGTTTTGCTCAATTTTTGTTTGGAAAATGCCACAAACAGTTGATCAAACTTCCCGAAAGGCTTAGTTCTATGAAGAAAGCACCTGAGTTGATGATGGACGTCCAGCATATGAAATATATATTCACCTTTATTAAAAAATCGTGGAAAAGACTGGTAGATTTATTGCCTGATTTAATTAGCTTTGGATGCCAACTCAGGAAGAAAAGAAGCATTAGTTCTCAGTGAAACCCTATCCTTATGAAAAAAACAATGTAAGGAGGTCTGTAAGAAAGCGCTTGTACCTCTGATATATGCTTAGCTGAAGTGGTAACCACCAGAAAAATTATTTTCCAAGACAGGAATTTCAAACCCACTGATGCTGCTGGCTCAAATGGCGATTAAGGCAATGCTTGCAACATGATGGTAATGTCCCAAGGAAAAGTAGAAGTATTTCTGACTGGGGACCAAAGTAGGAAAGTTCCCATTAAAAGGCTTTGGAAATCTTCAACAAGGCTATAGAAGAGTTGTTTTGGGCTATGTGAAAACTAGACATGGCTGCCAATTGTACTTTGATAGTTGAACAGTTAGACCCACTGCAAAAAAGTTCTGATAAAAATTCTCAAATGGAGGGAATAGGAGCTGAACAATGGCCTAGGCCTTTAGATGATGCCCAAATAGAAAACCTTTTCTATTGCTGTGGTACACCTTGGTGGTATGATGTTTTTGAAAGGTTGATAAGATCTGAACAACCAAGTGGGAAAGCCGGGAATCTCTGGCTAATGTTAGAACTGGAAGAACAAAACGGTTAATTTCATGGATTTCTGATCAGGAGAGTTAGTTCAGATGGGGGAGACAAGACATCCGGATACTGATTCAGTTTCCAGGGAGGATGTACTAGAAGAGGCCACAGGAATGGAAACCATGTCTGCTGAGGCCAGAAAGGGGCAATGCTGACCACCTTGGCCTTGCACATTCTTGCTTTCTGTATAAATTTGTTCATTAGAAGCAATGTGGAAAAGCATAAAGGAGACCCTGGGGCAACTTGTAGACCACAGCATTCCTCAATGACTGCCCTTGTGGAGGGATCAGGGCAAAGTAACTGCTGCACTTGTGATTTAAATGAAACACAAAAAGGTCACATGGAAGCTGGCCCCAGCAACTGAAGATCAAGTCTGTTACTGTTGGATTGAGGTACCACCACTTTTTTTTAAAAACATTTTTATTAGTTATAACAAATAACCAACTAATTATAACATTTACATATATATGGAAATATAAGATTTAATAAAACAAACTAAAAAAAAAATTAGAAAATTACAACTAGATCAACTATTTACAAATATGTCAGCTATAAGTCCAAAGCTTTAAGTGTTCTTCATGTAGACTTTGGATTTGCATTGAGGGGCCACTTCTGAGGCATTAGGATATGCCCACTCAGTTTGTCTGCAAGAATACTGGATGACCCCAGGAAATGCACTACTAAAAGAAAGAGTCATGAAGACACTGCCCACTTCCAGACTCACAAGGCTTCACAGCATAAGGGGTAAGAACAGGTCCCTGCATGTTTGTTGATATACCAGACTACTGATATGTTGTCTGTCCATACCCGAATCACACCTCTAGGGAGACTGTCCTGAAAAGGCTGCAAAGCTTGGAGGACTGCTCTCATCTTCAAAACAGTGATGTGAAAATAAACCTCTATATGTGACCATGTGACCTGAGCCATCTTTCCTTTGAAATGCCCCTTGCCACCCTAGAAGGGAAGCACCCAATGTCACAAATGCCATTGGGGAACTTGTTTGGAATGGTCATCCATTTATCACTGAAGAAGACGTTACCTACCAAGATACATACCATCCACAGATCTGAGTTAGTTTTATTTTGGCATGGAAGGGATGGACTCTGAGACCATTGTACCTCTAGAGACCATTGGAGAACCCTCAAACTATATGGCATGCAGGACTATGAGGATTGTGGATGCCATTAAGACCCATTAGTTGAATAACCAAGAATTTGCATAGCATTGAGATGAACAGAAAGAACTCTGGACATTGGAAGATGGACAATCTCCAAGGTTGTGTCCAGGTGGCATCCAAGAAATTCTATCTGTTGAGAATGTGTAAGCTGGCTCTTGGAAATGTTGACAATGATCCCTAGCTCCTGCTACAGTTGGAGCAATAGGTCCCAGTGGTGCGATAAAAGACTGTCAGTTGTAGCTATGAGAAGCCAGTCATCAAGGTATGGGAAAACGTGGATCCCTAGAAGGCACAAGGTGTGCTACTACCACTATCATGACTTTGGTGAACCCTTGGGGGGCTGTGGTGAGTCCAAGGGGCAAAGCTTTGAACTGATGATGACCATCTCCTAGCCAGAAATGGAGAAACCTCCACTAATACTTCCCAGTCTTCACAAGATATTATGTGTCCTCAACTCAAAGTCTATCAAGCAAATCCAACCGTCCTGTCTCAGTAGAGGCAAAATGGACTGTAGTATGACCATCTAGAATTTTGCCTGCTTGACATACTGATTCAAATTACTCAGGTCTAGAATGAGCCTGAGGTCTCCCTTTTTCTTCAGTACTAAAAACAACCTTGAATAGACTCAGGATACTATCTGGTCTGTAGGGACTGGTTGGATGAAACTATTCTCTAGCTGCTTGAAAATCTCTGCTGCTGCAAGTTCCCATTAACTGGGTGGGATGTTGGGAATGCTCTTCCGTTTGACAGGGAAAAGGGAAAATGGTATAGAATAACTCCTGGGGATAATGATTAGCACCCATGAATCTGTGGTTATGTTTTGCCAGGCTTGTAGGTGCAAAGATAAGGATCCCCCAACTGTCTCCAGAGTGCAGCAAGCAGAAAACCCTTCAGGACACTGTAAAGGCTTTTCAGAGAATGGCCCATGAAAGCCCTGATTCTGTAGTCTGCCCCTGCCCATGGAGCGACATCTATTATTATTGCCTCCTTCTCTGCCACGAGTGTGTGGGGGGGTCTAACTGCAAGAGTCTCCTGATAAGGAATCTGATTTCCTCAACCACATCCTCTTTCCAGCTCACTGATTCCTACAGTAAGATACCTGGGGTGCTGAGAAGTGGATGCCTACTGCACAGATATTCTTACCATCCTGCTGAATCCTTAAGTTCCTCTTTAACTTTAGGTCCAAACAAAGTGGATCATCAAATTTGATGTTAATGAAGGATGTCTCGAAGTTTTCTGCAAAGTCACAGAGGTGCATCCAGTCATGTCGATGAATGGAAATGCCAGTGCCTGCAGCCCTAGCTGTGCCATCAGCTGCAATCGAGAGCAGTCACATGGCTACACTGGATGAAGACTGGAGAGTGGACAGCTGGGAATCCACTGTCGTCTCAACATCTGCTGTTAATACCACCGAGAGAGACTTGGAAATTTCCTTCATCAAGTCTGTTTGAAATTTAGTGACAAGAGCTAGATAATTTAGCTCCATGAGAGCAAAGGACGCTGAAGTATAAGTCTGTTTCCCCAAAGTAGTACATCACCCTAGACTCTCTCTGTATTAGGGGGAGGGACTGAGGAACTCTCATTGGATGCTTCCTTTTTTGTGGCCGCTGCTACAACCACCACTTCTACCTGAGAATCTTTGTTCTAATGCTTCCTCTCTGCTGGGATGGAGAGGATTTTGTCTGGTTTCTTGTGGATATGCTCCACCATGTCAGGGTCCTTCTACACCCATTCAGCTGTCAAATCAATGAGTGGATCAATAGGCATTACTACCCAGGAGGAAAATGAGCCAGACCCAAAGGCTTCCTGGAATACAGACTCATCAGGAGAAGGGCTAACTGTGGACCATTCCCCCTCTCTCTTTCATCAATTCCAGATTCTCGCCATATATGGCATCCTCAAAGGGGGATCTTGAGGAGCCTTCACCCTCATCCAAGTCCATGTCTTTGGTGATATACACGGGTGAAAAGTCTAAGTGCTTCCATTTGCATGTCTGTTTAATATGAACCTTCTGAGGGAGAATATCAGAGAGTTCAGAAGCAGACAAGGAGCTAAAATAGAAGGAAACTTGGGAAGCCTGTGAGACTGACTGTCCCTGTCTGCCAGAAGGATGAGAAACAAAAGCTGAGCACCTTTTCCCTCAGCATCGACAGTACCTGATGGAAAGCCTCGAAGTCTCAAGAAGCCGCCAGCTCCACAGGATTCCTCCTGACCTAAGACACAATGGAAACCTCAGAAATGATGGGCCTCAACCCCAATGCTGATCTCAGCATCAAGCTATCTAGCACTAAAGTGTCAAGGGGAAGAGACAGCTCCAAAAATTTCTGGGTTGAACTCTTCCCCCCAGGCCTTGGCCCTGCAGCTTCACTTCTGAAACACTTCCAGATCTGAATATATTGGACCCAAAAGAAGGGAACCAGTTGGTGAAGTTTCCTGAACTATCAGCTTCAACAAAGGTGCTCTAGGGTAGATCAGACCCAAAGCTACAGGCATTGATAGGTAAACCAGTACCAGAAAAGAACCTAGAGGAGGGGTAGATGGACCAGCACTCAGTACGTACCCAGAGGATATCACTGAGAGAACCCCAAGCTGTATTTGCATCCAAAGAAATTTTCTCATCATTCTGTCGATGTTCTGTTCAGTCAAACTCCTCAAAGACAAGAACAATGGCACTACCGATAGTTGTCTGGAGTAGCACTTCTCCTTAATTATAGGAGAATGAAGTCTGGGTCTGAGGACCGGTGCCAAGTCAGAGACATATGGCACGAAGAGACTCTTCAAAATCCTTGGTACTTTTGTATCTGATTCTGAAGTCAGGGAAGGATCTTATGAGACTTCTCAGAGTCCCTTTTTTCCTTTTGACTTTTCCTAGATTTATCCTTATCCTTGTCTGCATCTGCTTTCTGCCTAGATTTCTTGTCATTAGTTTTGGGAGCAGAAGTAGATGAGGAAGAGGTAGGAGCAGCATAACCTGTCTCGTAAGGAAGGCGTCCCTTGACAGTTAGTTTTTCACATCTGGTTTGTAATGCTAGAGCACAAAAGGAAGTATGGGCTTGATAAGAAGCATCCAAATGAGCTGGCCCTAAGCAATATACGTTAAGGAAGGTTGGGTCCTGGAGGTGGGTCAGCTTATTCTCACACTCCATGCACCTGTCAAATCTCTGACCATCAGCCATGAAGAAAAGAAGAACACACATGCATGCACGCACACACACACACACACACACACACACACACACACACACACACACACACACACACACGCGCACGCAATAATTATTGGCTGCATTAACTTATCTACCTGACTTAATAGATACTAAATACAACTTTGCTAAGTTAAATAGTCTTAAACACTTCTACAAAATACTCTAAGAAAACTCTTCATATGACCATGAAAAAATCTATATTCCAAAACAGACTTACTATACCTTTACTGAATACCTATACTAACAAGAAAACACACTTAAGCTACCTAAGAAGTTTTTACAAAGTTTAACAATAATAAACTAGAAAGAGTAAACCTCTCTCGGTAAGGGAGGAGTTAGATAAAAAGTAGCACACAAGATGCAAAATAGTGGAGTCCTCACAAGCAAGACCGAACACGTCAGGTGGCAAATGAGTTCTGAAGTAGTATGGAAGAGGCCAGGGAATTATAGATAGGGGAGGAGTCAGATCCCTGGAGCCAAAAGGCTTCAAAATCGGTGTCAACGTCAGATCTAATTGGACAAAAATCAACACTGGATCTGCAGCTAGACACTTTGTGAGCACACTTAGTGTAGTGGATAGTCCAAAGGGTAAGGAGGAGAACTGATAATGTGATCCACACAAAAAAACCTTAAGAAACATATGACATGTAGAAGACTATGGATGTGATAATAACCATCTTTTAAGTCTAGTGCTGTTAAGAAACTTGAAAGAAGAAGAAGTAACAGGTTGTGAAGTAACATCTTTTGAATATGTTCACTATCACAGACAGGATTAGGAAAGAAAGTTCCAGAACTGATCTCCAAGTATTTTCTTTCTTTGGCACTAGGAACATCCTTGAATAAAAACTCTTCCCCATCTGGGAAGAAGAAAAGTACAGTTTTGTACCTACCATAAATGTAGATGTCCGAACTGGATAGCATCTGCAGTCATAACAAATGGGTTGTCCTGTCGTCAGGCAGCCCTTCGGTCGGCCGGATTCCAAAGTCTGGGTCCGGCTTCGGCTGATGTCGCACTTCACCCGACGTCATCTCTGCTGGTCTTCGGGTATAAAGGCATCAGCCGACGCCATTTTCCTCAGTGTTTCTTGCCCCAGATGCCAATTGCCCTCTTGGAAAGCTAAATTTTGGATAAAAGCCAATGTTTCCAAAATAGTAGAAGGCAAACACAAAAAATAAACATGTATGTACATATATACAAACAAATACACCATAAGAGACTCCCCCCCAGCTAGCTATTAGGAGGGTAAATACCCTAGGAGTACCACAGAGGGAAGGAGGGAGGGTAATCCTGACTGCAGATGCTATCCAGTTCGGACATCTACATTTATGGTAGGTACAAAACTGTACTATGTCCTTCATGGATGCATCTGCAGTCATAACAAATGGGTAGAATACCATAGCCAACTAGGGGAGGAGGAATAAAAATTATGGTGTAGTCAGGATCCCTTGCAGTACAGCAGTGGCAAACCCTGCTCGGGATCTAGAATATAGAGGTAAATTATAATGCTTGGCAAATGTATGCACGGAGGTCCAAGTAGCCGCCTCAATAATGTCCTTGGTTGCCACTCCTCTTAAGAAAGCTGTGGGAGTGGCTGTAGCCCTTGTAGAATGAGGTCTTATGTTCTGTGGAATTGGTTTTCCATGGTAGGAGTAACAGAATCTTATGCAATTTCCTATCCATTTGGAGATTGTCTGTTTGGAAATTGCTTTTCCTTCCCTTCCTGTTGCATAGGCTACAAAGAGCTGGTCAGTTTTTCTGTTACCTTTGGATCTGTCCAGGTAGTAGCGTAACTGTCTATGTACATCCAGGGTATGCATTATTCTTTCACCTCTGTTTTGTGGATTGGGAAAGAAGGTAGGTAGGTGGATTGCCTGGTTTAAAGACACTCTGGATACCACCTTAGGCATAAATGTAGGATTAGTTCTCATGGACACCCTATCTTGATGGAAGATTAGGAAGGGTTGCACTGCCATTAAGGCCTGTAGTTCCGAAACCCTCCTTGCTGAAGTAATAGCCAGTAGGAAAGCAGTTTTCCATGACAGGTGTTGTAGATCTGCTGTTGCTGCTGGTTCAAACGGAGGGAGTGTCAACTTTTCTAGTACAAAATTCAAGTCCCATGCTGGTAATGGTGGTTTCCTAGGAGGTTTTACATTCTTGATCCCTCTGAGGAATTGCCTGAGTAGAGGATGTGAAAAGACAGGAGGATCAAAGCTGTATTCTGCTGAAATAGCTGATGCATGTATCTTGATGGAGGAATAGGACAGGCCTGTATGTAGAAGCTCTGCTAAGTACTCCAGAATGTTAGCAATATCTATGTTCGACACATCTTTTCCTCTTTCAGTACTCCAAATGACGAACCTTTTCCATTTTCCTGCATAGTTCCTTCTTGTTGAAGGTCTGCAGGCTTCAAGGATAATGTCTTTAACCCTTTGTGAAAGGTCTGGGTTAGTTACTGCTATGTGATGTTCCAGGCAGTCAATTGCAAGGTTTTTAGGTTTGGATGTATGATGTTGTAGTTGTTCTGAGTTAACATCAGAGGCATCAGGGGTATTGACCACATTTTCTCCTGAGACATGCTCCTCAGCAATGGGTACCAGTGTTGTCTTGGCCAGTTCGGAGCTATCAGAATTATCCTTGGACGTTCCTCTTTGATTTTCAGTAGTACCTTGTGCATCAAGGGAAGAGGTGGAAATGCATATGCTGTCAGGCCTTTCCAGCTGAAGGATAGAGAGTCCACCTTCCATGCAAGTGGGTGGAATGTCCTTGTGCAGAATCTTTTGAGCTGGTGATTTAGTGGGGAAGCGAATAGATCTATTTGTGGCATTCCCCGTTTCTTTGTGATGGCCTTGAAGATGTCCGGGTGTAGCATCCATTCGTGAGCATCCGAGGTGGTTCTGCTTAAAATGTCTGCTAGGGTGTTCTCTTTTCCCGGTACAAATATTGCCTGTAACTGGATGTTGTAGCTGAGAGCCAGATTCCAAAGGTCCAAAGTCATTCTGCATAGGGGTAAGAATGAGTGCCTCCCTGTTTGTTGATGTACCACATGACTGTGGTGTTGTCTGTCCTTATCATCAAATGGCCTTCTTTGAGGAATGGTCTGAATTTTAGGATTGCCAGTTTTACTGCCAGCATTTCTTTTGGTTTATGTGCAGGTGCAGCTGGTCCTGAGTCCACAGTCCTTATGCATTTGTCCAGCATGTGTGCCCCCCATCCTAGGTCTGAGGCATCCGTTGTGATGGTTTGGTTTGCTCGAAGGTTGTGGAAGGGTAAGCCTGGGTTTGACTGGCATGCCCGAGCCCACCATAGGAACTCCTGTTTTAAGCATGGGATTAGTGGTATTTCTGTTTCTAAGCTGTGCCTGTGTTGAGACCATAAATTCTTTAGGTACCACTGTAACTTTCTCATATGCAGTCTGGCATGTGGGACCAAGATTATGCATGATGCCATGAAGCCCAAGGCCTGCAGAACTTTTCTTGCTGTTAGTTTGTTCTGCTTTGTTAATGCCAAGAAGTAAAGAGGAAGCTCTTTTGTTCTTCTGCAGTTAGGAATGCCATCTGTTTTACTGTGTCCAATTCCGCGCCCAAGAAAGTTCTTGTCTGGGATGGTATCATCCTTGACTTTTGTAAATTGACTGTGTATCCCAGGGCTTGTAGCAAGTAAATGACCCTTTGTAAATCTGTTGTCAGCTTGCTTTTGTTGTCCGCTTGTAACAGGCAGTCGTCCAGGTATGGATAAATTTGGATTCCCTGTACTCTGCAGTGAGCGATTACTGATGCCAGGCATTTTGTGAATACTCTGGGCAGTAGATAAGCCAAAGGGCAATGCTGAGAATTGATAATGCTCTGATCCTGCAAGAAATCTGAGGTATCTTCTGCAATTTGGTCGAATGGGGACGTGCAGGTATGCCTCCTTGAGATCTAGAGTTACCAGCCAACACTCCTTGCCCAGCATGGGAAGAAGTTGCTGTAGGGTCAGCATTTTGAATTTTGGGACAATGATGTATGTGTTTAAGATGGACAGGTCGAGAATAGGTCTCCAGTTTTTCTCTTTTCTTGGTACTAGGAAGAGTCTGGAGTAGAATCCTTTGCCCTGTTCTGTTATTGGTACTCTTTCCACAGCTCTCATTTTTATTAATTCCGCTATCTGGTGCAGGGCTTCTATATTTTGATTTGGGGGCAGGTTTGGCATTCCTCTTTTTACTGGTAACGTGTGGAAGTGGAACTGGTAGCCTTGGTCTATAGTTTGCAAAATCCACTTGTCTTTTGTGATATAGTGCCAATTTTTCGAGAATAAGGCTAACTTTCCGCTAATGGTGCTGCTAATTGCTCCCTGGTAGGCGGAGACAGAGCCAAGTCACTGTGATTGTCCGGTTGCAGCGGCAGTGGTTGTGTCTGTGCCTCGGTTATTGCCTTGCCACTGTCGTCCTCTGTAGGCACCTCCTCTGGATTGATTTCTGCCCCTAGAGCGTCTGTTCCTGCCCCTTTGTGATCTTGTGGAGTCAGGAAAGGACCAATTTTTGGCAGGCCAGTTCCTGCTAAACCTTGGGGGCTGAACCTGTAGGAAATCTTTAACTGTTTGTACAGATTTTGCCTTCTCTTCCATTTTCTTCATTACCTGCTGGGCAGGTTCCCCAAATAGACTGGCCTTATCCATAGGAGCATCCAATAGCTTAGCTTTAACATGATCCGTAAGACCTGTTCTTTCAACCATGCATGCCTTCTTATCACTGTGCCAGTCATGGCTGATCTAAATGAAGCCTCCAGTGCATCATAGCCACATTTTAAAGAATGGTTACTAACCTGTTGGATGTTATTCACCATTTCTAATACATATTTCTTATCTAAAGATTCATCAGAGGACAGCTTTTTAATTAACTGATCAAGCATAAACTCTTGGTATTGGATCATGTGAAACTGACAGTTTAAAGCTCTAGCTGAGAGAGTAGCAGAGGTGTAGACTTTTTTCCCCCATCTCTCTAAGGACCTGGATTCCCTTTCAGAGGGAATGGGGTTTTTTGCTGTGGTCGAGGCTACTGCCTTAGGCCCCTGGGATATAGTTTCGGGGTCTGCAAGTGGGGCCTTGTAAAGGTGGTGATGAGTGTCTGGCACCCTGTAAAATCTATCTGGTTTGGCAGGGGCTGGAGGTAAAGAGTCAGGTGCAGTGCAGACATCATTAAATGCATCATCCACAACAGACAGGACAGGAGGTATAGCTAAGGGCCTATGTTGTGGTAAGTGCAGAAAAGTCCTAAGCCTTTTCCTTGAATCAGAGAAATCTTGTCCCTGCCATTGGAATTGTTCTCTCATGGCATGTAAGGTTTCCCCAAAGGAGAATTCCTCTGGTGGAAAGGCAGCTGGAATGGATTCTTCAGCATCTGAATCTTCATAATTGGAAAAAGGAGCCTCTGGCTGGTCTGTAATGTCTGAGTCATCCGCAGAATCATCAGAGGACACAAGCTCGGGGGGCTCTGCCCTAGGTCTCTTTTCTGGGGGCTGAGAGGCCCTGTCTGGGTGAGATTGGGATCCCCTAATTAAGGATATTAAATCTTCTGCCAGAGTAAGCATTTGTGAACTAGAAGTGGGCCTGAGTGAGGGTGGTTTAACAGGCACTGATTTAGCTGATTTGGCTGCTTTAGCCCTGGCAAAGGCCTTAACAGACATGGCTGCAGGAGGCCTAGCAGCACCACGTGCTGGGGTAGAGATATCCAAAGGGATGGTGTCTGATAAATCAGTAGGAACCACAGTTGTAGGCAAAATTTCTGAGGCTGATTCAGGTAAGGTAGCAGGAGCCTCAGTAGTAGTCATGGATTCGGCTGAAGATTGACCAGTTTTCTCGGTATCGGCCGAAACCGAGACACTCGCGGCTTGCTTAACCGTGGTTTCGGCCGAACCCGCGGACCGCGAGTGTCGGTCTTTTTCTTTGCGTTTTTTAACAATTTGGGTAGTCGGAGGATCCGACGGCATAATGTACGCAAAATCTGAGCCGAAAAACTGTTCAGCAAACTCCGACCGACGCCTAAGCATTCGTCGGTTGAAGGAAGCACAGGCCGAACAGGCTGCTACGTCGTGGTCTGGGCCTAAGCAAGGCAAACAGTAAGAGTGGAAATCTTTATGAGGTATTTGTTTCCCACAAGTTAAACAGTTATTGACTTTTTCTGACATCGGCTGAGGCAAGAAAGAGTCCCCAACGGGTACTTAGCTTTTTAGAAGTCTTCGAAGTAGTATTCGGTAGTAGTAATCTCTGGATCTGACCGACCGGCACTTGCGAACAGCTTCTGCTTCGGGCACCACGCGGCAAGAAAGACTGAGGAAAATGGCGTCGGCTGATGCCTTTATACCCGAAGACCAGCAGAGATGACGTCGGGTGAAGTGCGACATCAGCCGAAGCCGGACCCAGACTTTGGAATCCGGCCGACCGAAGGGCTGCCTGACGACAGGACAACCCATTTGTTATGACTGCAGATGCATCCATGAAGGACATCTGGTTCTATCACTACTTGGGATAGCATGTAATGAAGAACTGGTGGAAACAAACAAGTCTGATCTGAAGGATGAGGAAGGATCCCCTGGAAAGGGGGAATTTCCTCCTACTGAGACATGTAACCTTGATGAATGATCTTTAGAATACATTTGTCTGAAATACTATGCTGTCAAAAAGAAAAATAGAGATTCAAACTTTCTAGAAAAAAAAAAGGTCCAGGATGGAAGAGGGTCTCAATGTCTCTTGAATAGCCATTTAGATTTGTTGGACTGTCCCTGGTTATGGGAGCTTTGAGACTTCTTTTTTGAGCCCCCTTGTCATTTCTTCTTAAACATCTGCTTACCTGTATTTTGTTGAGACTGTTTATTCTTTTTTGCCAAAATTGAATGAAGAGATTGAAAATCCCTTGGAAATGTTGGAAAAAGATGGGAAGAAAAATGTTACAGATTCACTGGATCAGCCTGCCACTTTTATCACATATTTTGATCACTTCTGCAGCAAAAGTGCCAAACACTAAAGCTCTGTCTAAGGGAGTACTTAAAATCTCATTTTTAATATCATCTGGGAGATTCTGAGAATATAGCCATGCAAACTTCCTCAAAACAGTACCAGTGGGCTTAAACCTAGAAGAAGCATCAACAGTCATACACACACACTGTAAACAATGAGTAGTGACCTGTGCAACAAAAGAAACGCAAGTTATTTAAAGCAGATTTTTCCTCACGAGAAGAAACTGCATATAAAACATTCCTCATGCCTTCACAATTTGTCAGAGCAAACTTTAATATATGAGCCTGACAATTCAAAATTCTGAAACTCAAAGTTGCAGAAGTATACTCCCTCCTCCCCCATACCTATCAATGATCTTCCCATCCTTATGGGAAAGAATAAGACTGGAATTAACTAAGTACTTAGCAGCAGCCGGATCAACTAAAGCTATAGCTGCTGGGTCAGGTTTGGGAATAATGTATGAAAACTTAAAAGATTATGGCACTTTATGCATCCTATCTACTTTTTTAGAGGTAACTGCCTGACTATCAGGAAAACTGCAGGCAGTAGCACACACATCATCTAAAGCAGACTGAACAAGAGAAATGGATGTAGAGTCTGGAAAATCCATTTGTAACAACTCATAGTATTTTCTGAGGGGCATGGGAAACCAGTGTTCTCACCTGAAAATACTAGCAGATTCCAGTAATATTATCACAGAAAGAGAAACCCCCATAGGCACAATCAGAAACTGAGCTCTCCTCGAGTCTGAATCTGAGGAAAAACACTGTATCCATCCTTGCATCTTCCTGTTCAGAGTCAAAATATTGAATCTCATTGAGAAAAGAGGAATCCCACTTTCTTGTACCAGAGACTACTTTACAAGACGGATCAGCAGCCTGAATTAAACCCCAAGACAGACCCAGAAAATTACTCTTATCAAAAGAAAATTGATGAGGAGTAGATACATGCTTGGTTTTCTCATTCTTTTTGAAAGGAAAAATAGGGCCAGCCATGTTATTAATGGAACATAGCTTCTCCAGCTTCCTCACAGATGGGTACATCATTCTGACACAACAGGGAAACCTTCCCTGTTCTACCTCCCAGGACCAACAAGAGCCCATTGAGGGGACCCCAACAGCTGCAGAGGATGTGGCTAACCCCCCAGTCCACAGAGACTGTAAGTGCTACAACAGAGGGATCTAGGATGACAGATGAGTGGTTTGAGGTAAAACAAATGGCCACATCAGAGTCACCTACTTGTGGCTGAGGCAAATTGCTTGCCTGCTCTGGTGGCAAAGGCTGTTTGCTTTATCTTTTTTTGACTGGAAGAAGGACCAATCATGGGACTGGTACTCTGTTTCATGGCCAAACTGAAGATGGTGCCTTTTTCCCAGGGAAGACAAACAGTAATTGCTGGTAAACACTACTGATCCACAAAAGTCACTTTTTGACAGAAAAGCACAATAAAAAACACTTTAAAACACTATACTATACCACAAAATAAAAATAAACAATGTCTCCATAGAAAAATATATTCAGTTACTTTACCACTTTTAAAAAATGGAAAAAAGGAGCGCTCAGTTTAACAGTACTTTACAGTCTCGAGACGGTTCGTTAAAACACAGCAGTCCTAGCTTTAAAATAACTTTCCTGAAGAGTAAAGTAATAAACCATCAACAAAATTATGAAAATAGAAGTTGTTTTTTTCCCTAATGGGAACTTATCTGCCCAACAAAGGAAAGCACACACTGACCATCAAACCTCAAAAGCCTCAGCGGAACATATTCTTTGGTGGCAATAAAGCTCTGAAGTTCTGAAGAGTTCACTTCAAGCTGCCTGGCAGTTTGTATGCAGGGATGGTGCCTTGAACCTTTGTAAGCTGGCCAGCTGTTATATCCTAAGCAGACTATAACTCATATAGCTAAGGCTACTGCAGCAGTGATCAATATGATTAATATCTTCCAACTCTTTATCACTTTCATCCCCACTAACTTGCAAACGTCCACAGGAATACCCTGTATTTCTGTAGACTCTCATGCCGATTGATTAAACATTGCTGTTTTATCTTATCTTCTCCAATCTTAACAGTTAATTTTTGAGCCTCATCTACCTCTAACCTTGGCATAATTACATCTTACATAAATATTGCCATTGGTGCTATTTCTTGATTTCCTCATTTCTCCCCTTTATGCAAATTTTCATAAAATTTCCAAAATACCTGCAATGCCTCTACAGGATCTCTGGTTATTTCTCTTGTAATAGACTCCTTAGGTCTGGCAACAGCTTTTTCTACTTTCTAAGTCATTGTGCTATATTTTGTGCTCTGGAGTTATTATAACAGTTGCTTAATAGCAATCTTTCTAAACTTATGCACATTATCCAGATACTCCCTAATTTTCTCTTTAGCACTCTGCAGTTTTGCCTCTTATTCTAGGGAAGTCCCCTTAGAAGTACTTTAACCTTTGCCATTCCCTCTAAATAATTTGTATAACTTATTAACCATATCTCTTCCTGTTTTATTTGCGCCATATTTTTGAACTCCATTTCAATTTACCCCATTCACTAGCTATACCTTTTGAATCTTCCCCAATAACTCTTGAATAATTTCCACTACCCATTCCTTAAATTCATCTATTTTAACAGGGAGGTGGGAAAGCATCAATATCTAATTTTTCCTTCATTAACCTGCATTTTTATCTTAGTTTTTATTAGTATATGATCTGAAACAGTTACTGAATGTGTATCAAAAGCTTTCAGTTAAATATACATGTTCATATGAAATATAATTCCCATCTAGTGTGACCCAGTTATTATACCTTGGGGAATAATATTATGTAAATTCTCCCAGAGCTCCTACTACTGAATTAATATCTTCCGTAGCAAACAATTTCATAAACTTCTTCCAAAATGTACTCTTTTGTTATATTTTCCCTTCTAGATTCCCATATACATCCTCACTGTTGCAAATCAACTTCTAATTCCCACCTATAAGTAATATTCCCTGCTGAAAGCTGAATATTTCTCCCAAAATTTTCTTAAGCTCCATAATGGCACTTTTGGTGAAATATAAATATTTGCCAGTGCAGTCCTTCTCCCTTGTCAGCAGCCCATTACTACCACAAATTATCTTGTTTTTTCTCTTCAGTCACTATTGGAGCTCTTCTAGCAATTAGTATAATTATTCCATTTTTCATTTGTCTCTGATATTCTGCTGAATATCCATCTTGAAATCTCTTCTTTATCAAATTCACATACTCATTTCTTTCCAAATATGCCTTTTGCAGTATTGCTATTTGCACTTTGCATTTCTTAATATAATTCAACACTCTTTTCTTTTTGTCTATATCTGTAAAGCCATTTACATTCTAAGACACTATGGATAGTGTGTAGCCATTATGATAAGAGGTTACTGTTCCCACCTATTATACAAGGCAGGATTTTTTGAATGTCTACTTCCAACTTTTGTGTTACATACTAATCTTTTATTCAGTTGTTTCTTGTCATTTCCATTTGAACCCATGTCACATTTTCACAAGCTTTTGTTTTAATGAAAACTCTCAGACAAAAAAAAAACTAAATACATTTTCAGAACACCTCCATTGTCTATTAATTTATAACAAACACACAAAATTATTTACATCTTCAAAAAATGAAGTTTAACTCCTACAGATAGGAACAACTGCTCCCAAATCAACAGCTGCACCCACAGACATTACCTAACCTAAAAATAAGGTTATTCATGCTAAAGCACATGTTAAAGCCTGTGCTCACACTTAATACTTTTACCCCTATGAAAAAAGTGCATTGGTTATCTTTACAGGTATTATGGCTGCTAGAGAAGTTGCTATCTCTTATTCACTTCCAGTAATTTAGAACTTTGTCACTGAACTGCTTGCTAGTGTACCTTTATATCTTGCATTTCCTCAGAAAAGAATGTTCAGAACTATCAGCAAAGAATGCACAGAACTCTCAATATCAACCACTTGCACCTGCAAGCAGTTCATCTCTATGGATATGTAGTCACCAATGAAAGAAGAAAAGAAAAAAAAAAACAGTCAACAATTCTGCTGATGCATGAAGGAATCTTTGTCAATTTCACTAAGCACAGAACAGAATGTAAAACTGGTTTCAGCGTAGACTTCTTGACTCCTACTGAATATTTGCTAATGAACAAAATAAAATAATATCATTGCATATGCAAGAAACTTATCACTTCTCATGGGTTTCATTATTTTGTCTTATCTTCCAGGCCTACTTGCTTATGAAAAAAAGTTATGTACTCACCATAACTTTCCATGTTTGTTGTCCATCTTGCCCTTCATTCTTACTGGTTGGGTTCAGAGCCTATCGTCGGCTCCAACTCGGCCGAATACAAAAGCTTGAAGTCTTTCACTTGGCTCGTGGCTAAACACCTATCCCATCATGCAGTGGTGTAATCCCCCCAGATCTTGTTTTCTGCTAACCATAATAATGTGTTTACATGTATCATATTGTAGAATATAGCTATACAAAGAAAGGCAGAGAATCTCCTTGTTTAAGGAAAAAAACCCTCTAAGTCCTCCAGAAGCCTTGGGCTGGGGGAAGGCGGGAGGTTCGTAAGAATGAAGGGTGAGATGGACAATAAACATGGAACGTTATGGTGAGTACATAACTTTTTTATGTTATGTTGTCCTATCTCGCCTTCATTCTTACTGGTTGGGACAGCATCCCTAGCACATTTTCTGGGTGGCTCATGGGAGCACACTTTTCAGTACAGTGGAACTAAAGGAGGCCCTGTCCCCGGAGGCCAAATCCACTTTGTAATGAGTGATAAAGGTATGGGGCCTTGCCCATGTAGCAGCTGCAGAAATACTGTCCACTGATAGTCTAGCTAGATAGGCAGATGATGTTGCTATGGCCTTTGTAGAGTGTCCCTTGACCTTGAAAGGTAGCTCTCTGTTATTACTACTGTAGATAAAGGTGATGCAACTTGAAAGCCAGTTTGAGAGTGTGACCTTAGAAAAAGGCATACCTTTTTTTTTGCTTCTGAAAAGGAAATAAACTGATCAGATTTCCTAAAATCCTTGGTTCTGTGTAAATAGAAGCAGAGTTGTCTGTGCACATCTAATTGGTGTAGCTTGTATTCGGCCTTGTTGCCATGATTGGGGAAAAACACTGGCAACTCAATAGTTTGGTTTAGATTAGCTCGAGAACACACTTTAGGTAAAAAGGATGGATTAGTTTGAAGAGATACTCTATCCTTACAGAAGATCAGGTAAGGGGGTTTGATTGTTAGGGCTTGCAATTCTGAGACTCTCCTTGAAAAAGTAATGGCACCCTAATAAAATTGTTTTCCACCACAGAAATTTGCGATTACATGTTGATGAGGGCTCAAAGGGAGGTAAAGTTAGATATGATAGAACAAAATTAAAATCCCATGGTGATAGGGGCTCTTTAATGGGAGGTCTTAATAAGCAAGTACCTTTTAAGAATGCTTTGCACAATCTGTGGGACATCAAGTTAGGAGTCCAGTCACCCATATGAAAACTAGAAATTGCAGCTATTTGGATTTTAATAGTAGCTGCAGCGGAATCTTGTTGAAAGTGCTCTGCCAGGAATTCAAGAATAGAGCTGATTGGGGCAGAGAAAGGACCAATGTCTTTTGCTGAGGCCCAGTATGAGAACCTCCTCCATTTATTGGAATATAACTTCCTGGTTGAAGCCTTGTATGAAGATACTAAGATACGTTTCACTGCCGGTGTGAAATTATGAAGCCTGACTAAACTTGGAACTGAAGCAGCCAAGCTGTCAATTTGAAAGTTTGGAGGGCGGGATGGGTGTTCCAGACGTACGAGTCAGAAGGTCTGAAACTGGGTCCAGAACCCATAGTGTCTCTTGAAGATGAGGCCAGAGGAAGAGAAACTAAATCTGATGAGGCCAGTATGGGGCAATGAGAATTAGCCTGCTTCCCAATGACTTGGCTTTCTGTATGACTTTGGGTATTAGAGGAAAGGGGGGAAATGCATAAAAAAGTCCTGAGGGCCAATCGTGTACAAGGTGGTGGCTCCCCCGGAGGGGGGACTAGGGCAAAGTAGCTGCTGTATTTGGCATTCATGGGTGTTCTGAAGAGATTGCAGCAAGGCTGGCCACATTTCCAGAAAATGATCTCCGCTATCTCTTGATTTAGGGACCACTCATGAGGCATGAGTATTTCCCTGTTGAGTCTGTCTGCTATCACGTTGGATTTTCCCAGAATGTGCATTGCTACTAGAAAGCGTTGGGAAGATGCAGCCCATTGCCATACTCTAAATGCCTCTCAGCAAAAGGGATAGGATTTGGTTCCTCCTTGCTTGTTTATGTACCAGACCACCGACATGTTGTCTCTCTGAACAGCAATTGATCCTAATGGAAGAGAGCCCTGAAGTGCTTGCAATGCCAAGAGCACTGCTCTCATCTCTAGGACATTGATGTGCAAGCAGGCCTCATGCTCCTGTCATGTGTCTTGGACCATCCTCCCCAGATAATGCTCCCCCACCCTATCTGGGAGGCATCCGTGGTCACTGTCACCACAGGTTGTTGTAAGATAAAGGGGTGACTAAATGTCACTTGACTGAAAAGGAGCCACCATCATAGATCCTTCTTGCATGACTCTGTGATTCTGATCTGGTGAGACATGGGAAGTTCTTGAAATTACCATTGAGGAAAATTAGAGCCACTGCAGAATTCTCATGTGCATCTGGGCTAGGGGAACTAGGGTTATCGTTGCTGCCATGGCTCCTAGAACTTTTGTTTTCACTTTCACTTTGGTTCCTGGCAAAAGGTTGGAAATCTGTTGTCTGAGTAGAGAGACTCTCTCCACAGGTAGCTTTGCAATCATGGAGACGGTGTCGAGATCTGATCTATAAATGTAATATACTGACAAAGCAACAAGGCAGATTTTATTGAATTTATTGTTATTCCCCAAGCGAGAAGAAAGTTGTAATGTGGCTTTTCTTGCCTATTGTAGTAGATGCCAGGTGGTGGCAGTCAGGAGCCAGTCATCTAGGTACAGAAACACTTGGAATCCCAGTCATCTCATGTGAGCCATGACTACTGCCATGCATTTGGTGAACACTCTGGGGGCTGTAGTGAGACCAAAGGGCAGAGCTCGAAATTGGTAATGACTGGCTCCCAGCCAGAAGCGCAAATGACTCCTTGATGGCCTGTCCATTTTTATATGGTAGTACTCATCCTGGATATCTATTAAGCACATCCAACTGTCTTTCCCTAAAAAGGGAAGAATAGTCTGCAGTGTCACCAATCGGAACTTTGACTTCTTTTCAGATTTATTTAGTTTGCTGAGATCCAAGATGGGTCTCCAGTCCCCTGTACTTTTTGCCACTAAAAAGAATCTTGAGTAAGTTCTGAATCTTATTTGGTCTGCGGGGACCCTTTGGATGACTCTTTTTGTCCAGCAACTTTTGAATATCTACAGTTGCCTGTTCCCTTTCACTGGGTGGAACATCTGGGATTTTTCAGACGTGTGGAACGGGAAGGCAAAAGGGAATGGAATAACCTGCGGATATTATACTTTGTACCCACTTGTCTTTTGTGATCTCTAGCCAGGCTTCCAGGTAGAAAGATAAACACCCCCAACTGCCTCCAGAGGAGGGCAGATGGGCCTCCTTTCAGAAGTGCTGGAAAGGTCGTCCACGAAAGGAATCATGGTCCCCCCGATTTTGCAGATCCCCTCTGCCACGTGGACGATGTCTACCCTTGCTACTTCCCTCTCTGCCCCTGGGGAAGGATTCACCTTGTGCATCTTGAAAAACTCCCTGGGATTTTTTGAACCACATTTTACCACCCTTCTGAACCTTAGGATAGGGTCTGGAAGGTATGGAAAAACATACTGCAACAGCAGAGAGAGTTTTTCCCTCCTGATCGCGTCTGGTGAGTGTGTCTTTGACTTTTGTCCAAAGAGTGAGGAACCATCGAAAGGGGCATTGGCAAAGGTCGACTTGAAAGGTTCCACAAAATTACACAAACACATCCAGGAGTGTCTCCTTAGGGAAACTCCTGAACCCGCTGCCTTACTCGCTCCATCTGCTGGATAAGAAACCAGACTCATGGAGGAGTCCACTACAGAATTTAAGGTGGATAGTTGAGAGGATACCTTATCTGAGACCCCTGCAGCTAATGTACCTTGAAGAGTATCTCCTAACTCTTTCAAGAGAGCTCTTTGAAGTCTAGTGAAGTGCGTTAAGTAGTTCAGCGATCTAAGGGCAAAATTCTCTGATGAAAAAATACACTTCCCATATCTGTCTATTGTTCAAGACTCCTTGTTCAGTGGATGGACAGATGAGAAAGTTTTGGAAAGTTCCTTCTTAGTGGCTGCTGCCACCACCATAGCATCTACAGGGATGCCTTTTGTAAGAAATTCTTTGTCTGTTGGGGCTGTAATAAATTTATTTGGCCTCCAAGGGACCGGTTCCATTGCATCTGATGAGTCCCATGCCATTTGACTAACTAGTTCCATGAGTTCATCGAAAGGCGGAGACACTAAGGTGGTTGAAGGTTGAGATCTAAAGGCCTTCAGGTACACCGACTTCTCATCAGAAGGGTTGATGGGTTTCCAGCCGGCTCTCTGTTTAAGGATTTCTGGGATATCTGCAATGGAGATATCTTCAGAAGTTGACCGTGGGGACTCTCCTGACTCCTCGAGGTCAATGTCTGAGGTGACTGACTCATCTGGTGAGTCCAGGTGCTTCTGCTTGCAAAGTGTCTTCTGGGGAGCCTACTCAGTAGGGTATTCTGGAGAGGTCTCAGGAGACTGTTGTTCACCTAATGAGGCACCCTAAGGCCCGGAATCTCTGCTGTTCTGTGGTTGGGGTGGTGCTGAGACCGAAGCCAGTGCTTTAGGGGGAAGAATGTCAGTACCTTTCTGTACAGCTGCAGGGGGGGACAGCACACTCATCAGCTCAAAAGCCATTCCTCCCGGCTCTGAGGACACCTCCAGTTTCAAAAAAGCAGAGGGAATCCCCAGCGCCAAGAGGGCTGGCTCTGAATTCGATGCAGGAGTCGAGCTCACCCATGCTGAAGCCCCAAGAGGCAAGCTCGGAACTGAAGAGTCTTGGGTCCGAGCGTCCCCTACAGACCCAACCGGAGAGCTTCGGCTCCTAGACATCCTGGAGGATGTTAGAGCAGATAACAGTTCCGAAATCCCCAGAGTGGGTCTCAGCACTGAAGATTCTACTACAATGGGTACCAGGCATTCTGGCTGCGATGTTTCAGCTTGGCTCGGAGGAGGAATAGACGTGGATGAAAAAATCTTTATTGGCACCAAAAACGACTGGGTTGGAGCTGAGAAAAGTTTTGCCAGTGTTGGCAACTACAGCAGTCTACCCACCACCCTATCCACATCATCATTTGATAGGCTCCTGGAGGACATAAAAGAAGGGGTTAGAGAGTGAAATCTCTGTAAAATGGGAGATCTCAGAGTAGGGGAGACCAGTAACAATTCTGGAGACTGGGTCTGAACCTGAGTCTCTCTCGGCTCCAAACTCTGTGGCGCCGAGGAGCTTGGTTTGTCTGATCCCATAGGCTTTAGATCCAGCTGAGTAGTTTTTGCTGTCTTCTCTGGCAGTTCCAAATGACCAGAAGAAGATGAAGAAGATTTCTTCGTAGGTTTGTCAATTCTGGTAGATGATGACTTAGTCTTACTGTAGGTGCTCTGACTTTCTAAGCTTTCAGAGAAAGGAGACTGCAGAAACCCTCTTACAATAACTTTGTTTTTCCTCTCTAGTAAAACCCTAGAGCTAAAGGAATGACAGAAGGTACATGTTTCTTGTAAGTGAATGGCTCTGAGACAGTACACGCAGATACTGTGACCATCAGTCAAGGACATTTTCCTGGAGCACTTCTGACATTTTTTAAAACCAGATGGCTTTGTTTCCTTTTGGTCTTTTGACATTATGGCAAAGTGAACAATAAGCCACAACTATTATTATTGTTATTTATATCAATGAGAAGAATTAGAACACACTGTAATTCAAACCACACACTGAAAGGATTTTATATATACAAGTATAAACTGGACACCACACTAATATATATATATATATATATATATATATATATATATATATATATAAAGTTTTCAAAGGAAACAAACAACTTTCTAGAAGGGAAGGAAGTTAGCATTACCCTCTAACTTAAACAGATGCTTGGCTCTCCAACTTAAACGGGCACAAGCTTAACTAACTACCAAAATACAACAAGTTACAAAGACAGTAATTGGAAGCACTTCTAACTTAAACAGTGTTTCAACAAGAAAGTGCAACAAAACCCTAAGATAGGAGTAGAAAATTTAAATGGGATAAGACAAAACTGCCATGAAGAAAGACACCACAAAACCAAAAATGGCAAAATATATATTCATAAGAAAACGCGAACAACAAATGTGAAAAACACATTATAGGAGAATGTAAGTAACTAACTATCGAGGCAAAATACAAGTAAATATAAGGTTTTATGAAAAAAATTCAACACTTAGCCATGGCCAAGATGAAGAACCTCTGATCTGTTTATACGGCAAACGAGATCTGGGGGATTACATCACTGCATGATGGGATAGGTTTTCAGCCATGAGCCAAGTGAAAGATTTTGAGCTTTAGTATTCGGCTGATTTGGAGCCGAGGATCAGCTCCAAAACCAACCAGTAAGAAAAAAGGCAAGACAGGACAACATAAAATCACTAGTTTATATATTAAGCTAAGGTCATCAATCCAGACAGTCACCTTTGCAAAAATAAGATAAAACACCTCAACACTACATATAATATAATGCACTTTTATACCCCACCCCTACCGTTCAAGATCACAGCAGATTAACAAACTTGCTTTTGTGCAGTCTTTCTTCTCTTAATACATTGTAAAGCTTATATTTCTTACAACTAAAAAGGCACTTGTATGTGATAAAGATATTAAAGAACAATTATTGAAAAGACTTCCCCCATTTAAAATACTCCTGATTACATACTACACAGAACTGTTTTACTATACAATATGCAGTTTATATCACGGAATGTTTCCACAAATACTATTAAGAAAGTACAGTTGTATAAAATCTTACCATTATAGCCAATGTCCTTCTCTTCACTTTTGCAGTATTCTAAACAGAAGGGTTGTCGCCCAGGGCAGCCCGATGCTCGACCAGTATACAAAAACCTAATGATCCTGTATGCGTCATACATCACATTTAAGCTCCCCGCACAGAATGTAGGGTATAAAAGGGACATAAGGATGCAAATACCCAGAGTTGAGTTGCCTGAGAAGACAACAGTCTCCAAAGGGCAAAGGAACTCATGAGCATCCAGAAGGAGAAAAATGCAGAAGGAAAAAGGGGAAACCCTCAGCTAAAACGGAATCTAAAACAAAAATCAGAATAAGCAAGACAGAGTTAAAGGGAGAGAGTGAACACTGCATCAGTGAAGAGAATGACATCTACTGTTATGGAAAGATTTTACACAACTGAACTATGTCCTTGTATATTACTGATGCAGTATTCTAAACAGAAGGGAGTGTAAAAAGCTCAAGAAGCAGAATGGGAGGTGAAAGGCTGAGAATAGCTCTCAACAAACCCATATAAACTGGTTTCAGAAAAACCTGATCTGGCCCTAGAAACCATATCCAACTTATAATGATTAGTAACAGTATGCACTGAAGACCAAGTAGCAGCTTCAAGGATGGAATTGGTGTCCAACCCCTTGAAGAAGGTACCAGAAGAGACAACAGCCCTAGTAGAATGAGCTCTAACAGAAATAGACAGACATTTGCCATGAAGAGTATAGCAAAAAAATAAAAAATGGCCTTAGATATCCAGGAGGAGACAGTTTGCTTAGAAACAGTCAAACCCAATGTCCTGGGATGAAAGGAAACAAAAGCTGATCAGACTTATGAATGACCTTAGCTTTATCCAAATAGCACCTCAGCTGTCTCTGCAAATCCAGGGTATGCAGGATCCTCTCACTAACAGACTGAGGAGAAGGGAAAAGGGAAAGGAGTAATTTACTACCTTGGGCATAAAAGAAGGATTAGTACAAAAGGACACCTTGTCCCTGTGAAAAACCAAAAAAGAAGGAAGGGCCATAAGGGTCTGGAGTCAGAAACCATCCGAGTGGAAGTAAAAGCCAGCAGCAAAACAGACTTTCACATACAATTTTTTTTTTTTAAACATTTGTTAACCGGGAAAGTCCAACTTGGAATGAAGCCAATTTTCAGCGGAGGCCCGGGGAGAAACGCTCTAGATGCATGTCTTTGTAACGTGGGAAGAAACCAGAGCACCCAGAGAAAACCCACACAAACGCAGGGAGGACATGCAGACTTCGCACAGAAGGCACCCCAGATGAGAATCAAACCAGAGAAACTCTTGCTGTGAGGCAACAACCCTACTGCTGCACCACCGTTCTAATGTTGCAAAGAAGCAGAATCTGCAGGCTCAAAAGAAGCCCAAGTCAATTTTTTCCAAAACAAAAATGAAGGTCCAAAGGAGGAAGAATAAGTTTCCTTGGAGGCCTAATATGCAGGACCCCTTTAAGAACTTGTTTGTCTGCAAAACGAGATGGCAAAGGAGGATTCAAGGGCAGACAAGCAGGAATGGATGACAAATGGGCCTTCACAGAAGTACAGACCAGGCCAGACTGCAGCAACTCACAGAAATAAGAGATGACCAGAGGGATCCCCACTGAAAAAGGCTCCTGGTTATCAGCCTGGCACCAGACAGAAAATCTTTTCCATTTGGACATACAAGATTTTCTGGTTGACGTTTTCTTGCCTCCTGTAAAACCCTGAACACATCCTCAGAAAAGAGGTGCCTGAAAGGGATCAAAACCACCCACAGTGTTAGCTGAAGTGTGGACAAGTAAGGATAGAAGACAGACCCCCCCCCTTCTGTGTGAGGATAGCCAACCAGTGAGGTAACTTGTGGTGATTATCCCTGGCCAGATTCATTAAAGGGGGAACCAGTGCTATTTTGGCCAAATGGGAGTCACTAGCAAGATTTTTGCAGAGTCCAGCTGAATCTTCTGCAGGACTCTTGGAAGTAGAGGAAGAGGAGGGAAAGCATAATGAAACTTCCCCTTCCAAGGAAAAGAAAGAGTATCAATCTTCCAAGCCAGATGGCATAGCACTCTGGAACAGAAGACACGAAGCTGCCTGTTTAGAGGGGAGGTAAAAAAAAGATTTACCTGAGGAATACCCCACTGAGGGACAATTTCCAGAAACATGTCTCTGTGAAGCATCCACTCATAAGCCTGTGTTTTGGACCTGGTCAGACAGTTGGCTACTAGGCTGTGCTCTGAAAGAATGTATACTGCCTGAAGAGATAACTGGTAAGTGAGTCACCTCCAAAGCCTGAAAAGCCATCCTACAGGAAAGATAAGATTTTGTGCCTCCCTGCTTGTTGACATAAACACATCACCGTGGTGTTGTAACTTCAAAGGGCCTGGAGAGAACACTGGGTGAAAAGCTTGAAGGGCCAGAATCAGAGCTCTCATTTCTTTGATGTTGATATGGTTTGAATTTTGTTGGGGGGCCAGAGACCCTGAACTTTCAAGTGACCAAAAGATGCCCCCCCCAACCCCATGTTTCATGTATTTGTGAAAAGTTCTTGAGAAGGGACTGCAGACTGAAAGGGCAGGCCTGGGTTAACAGCAAACTGTTGAATCCACCACTTAAATTCCTTCTTTAGACAGGGAAGGAGAGGTACACTGAAATCCAGAGGGCGACAATGCTGCAGCCACACTGACCTGAGGTACTGAAGCTTCTGCATTTTCACTAAGGCAAGAGGGAACACTGGAATAGAAGAGGCCTTGAATCCCATGGCCCAAAGAAACTCCCTGGTTGGCATGGCAGTCATAGGAAGAAGAAACTGAAAGAAAACTGTCAATGACAAAACTTTCTGAGGTGGCAGATAGGCCAACACTGGTACTGCCGGAATCCTGCATCTCAGATACACATGATCCTGACAGGAGTTAGGATGGACTTTTGGAAGTTGAAAGTGAACTCCAAAATTTAAAGAAATGAGATGGTGAACTCCAGATCCTGTAATAAGCAACTGGGAGAAGGCACCTGAAGCAACAGGTCACCTAGATAAGGAAAAATCTGAATACCTTAGAGCCTGCAGAAAGCAATCACAGGAGCTACGCATTTTATGAATACTCTTGGGGTAGTAGAGAGGCCAAAGGGCAAAGCAGAGAACTGAAAATGAAAGGAAGACACAGAGAAATGTAAAAAACTTTTTGAAAAGA
Organism: Protopterus annectens; assembly: GCF_019279795.1. Lineage (NCBI taxonomy): Eukaryota > Metazoa > Chordata > Ceratodontiformes > Protopteridae > Protopterus > Protopterus annectens. The sequence goes on from NC_056733.1 coordinate 683,090,337, forward strand.
TGGTAAATAGGGATATGATGGTAAGCACTTAATAAAGGATTTTCGACTGGAAACAGACTGCCTGCCTTGCTTGGATTACTTTCGAATACGTAGTAATGCTGTACAATTATATATTTTCTATTATTACTTTTTGTTTTGTTTTGACTTAAGATGAGTTTACGTTCGCTACTTCTACTACTATTGTCTGATCTGACTAATATACAGTGATTAACTAGAAATATATGGACTGAAAATCTTCCACACAGAGAAGTTTCTTACACTGTTTCATCTTTCATATCCAAAGACACCAGAAAAACCTGAGGTAGTAAAAGAGGAAACAGTGTTTGAAGAGTAAATATCCAAAAAGAAGGGCCCTTCAAAAAGGTGTTGGGCCAGGACAGATCCAGAACAGGTCTCCAAGTACCCTTCTTTGCAGAAACCAGGAACATCCTGGAATAAAAACCTTTGCCCCCTTAAGAAGGGAGGACAGGTTGAATGGTTCCTTGTTTCACCAGGGAACATAAAACCTCTGAGAAATGAGGAAATTGCTCTAGAGGAGGTTGAGGAATCCCTGAAAAAGGAGGGAGAGATTTCCATTACCATGAAGTAACCCTGACAGATGACAGAAAGAACCCAAGAGTCTAAAGTGACGAGTCACTAATTTGGAAGACAAAGGGAAAGCTGAAAGTACAATGGAACCTGAACTAAAAGAAGAGGAGTAAATTGTCAAAAAGAAGCAGATAAAGGAGGCTTCTGGGCCACAGAAATCTGAAGACTTAGCACAGGGGCCTGCATACCACTATTCCTAACCTTGGAGGAGAGGCAGGGTTGCCTGCAAACAAAAGCAGATCTAGAAGGATAATTCCTGTGGAACTTAGGGACAGGAGAGACAAAATTATATTTAAGGTCCTGCAAAGAGATTTAAGCATCTCAGTAGTAGCAGTCAGAAAAGGATGCTTATTATTCAAAGGAACATCTAAGAACTTAGCCTTAATGTCCTCAGGTGGAGACTGGGGATGAAGCCAAGAATAACACTTCATGGCAGACCCAAAAGCAGCAGCCCTGGAAGAGGCATCAGCAGCAGAACCTAAAATATGTAAAGCAGAGGATTTGCCTTCAGAATCATGGAGGTCAGAAATAACCTGACAAGCCTTTTCAATCAAGGCCAGAGCATACCTGGTCATGTTGCTCTGGTAATTAACAGCCCTAAAGTCACATGTAGAAGCACTGTAAACTTTCTTACCAATCCTCTCCATTCCTTACTACCCTTATAAGAAGGCAAAAGTTTGGAAGAGGGCAAAAGCATACAGGGTTTTGTCACAAGAGACTGACATCACAGCAGGATCAGCAGAAGGAGATTTAAATAAAAAATTGACAATCCTCAGGAACCTTATAGAACCCATCAGGTTTCTTAGGAGCATGAAGCTGAGAATCAGGAGACTTTGAGGCAGCAATGAAAGTATCTACCAAGGCAGCCAACACAGAAGGAACTGCCAATGGTTTAGGAGTATCCACCTGAAGCAATTTATAATATCTTCTTTGAAGATCAAATACTTGAGAAGAATTCCACAAATACTGGAGGTTTCGACCCTTGGCAAGATTCAATAAGAGAACCTGGAACCTCCTCCCTTACCACAATCTGCAGAATCAATCTAGGACCCTCCAAGATAATCAACTGCACTTCCTCCTCAACATCCAGAGCTGGTGCCTAAAAAGCCTCAGAAGACATGTGAAAAGGTGGATCCATGTCTGCCTCTGATGGGGTCGCAGCATAGGAATCCGATGTAGACGCAGAACAATCTATGAGTTATTACCCTCTTCTAGTGGAGGCTGGACACCCAAAGAATCTAGCCAAGACTTCTTGGCCGCCTTCTTGTCTAGCGGGAGTGTCTTGGGGTTAAAAGATTCTGCCATGGTAACCTTGGCTAACTGTTTAAGCCATTGGTTTTCATGATAAATGGCCAGGGAAGACAAACTGCTTCTGAGTGTCTTGGGCACAAAGCTTTACAGATACTACAAAAGGTATGGTCATAGGAAGCACCCTGACAAAAAAAAGACACTGTTTCTGACAATCCTTATGGGTAATCTGCTTCCCATGCTGACATTTTCCCTTATTGGATGACATGAACTCTAGGTAGCAAAATAAAATATACAACCAAGAAAAGAAAAGAAAAAAAAAAAACAGCCCCAACTGGGCACTTATCTGATGGCTACGTATTCAGTACAGCAACAAAGCATTCACATCAACTACCAATAATGGCATTTGAACCGAAGGCAAAGAAGTTCTGGGTAGTTTTGTCCATACGTCCATTGTATGTCCTACATTCTGTGCAGGAAGCATAAGATGATGTACCGTGCATACAAAAATATTATGCTTTTGTATAATGGCTGAGTGTTGAGCTGTCCTGGGCAGGGGAACCCTTCTGTTTAGAATACTAAAATAGTGATATAGAAAGACATCAACAATTGTTTTACTTACAGTTACTTGTCTTCCTTATAATGTCTTTCTAAACTTTAATAACATAACATGGGGTATATGCTTTACAGCCCAGCTATACGTTTAACAAAGTCAACAAAATTCTCAGCCACTTTTTCTTGCAAAGAAATATTTCACAAATGTGATCGATGTTTTATAATCTCACACTGATTCACTAATTTCAGCGTTGCTGGTCTTCATCCTGTTCATCTTCATTTCCCAACACCAGTCTCTTGTTCAAGTCCATGGTACTCCTGCATCTTCTAGTTAACCCCTATGCTTTTTTCTGTCTGTCAAGAATTTTTCCTTTGGAACTTTGGAAAAGGTTCCACTGGCAAATTCTCTCCATACGCTTTACTGTCAGAACAAGAAGCACAGCCCCCTCTATTTGATGGCTCACTTTTTGTTGGATACATTTTTGTATTTCCTGGGCATATTCTGCATCAAAAAATCTTTTTGATCCTCCAGGAAAAATCTCCTGAAGATAGTTGGATACAGCAGCTTGAATCTCACACCTGCCTCTCAAAATTCCCTGACTACTGGGATTAATTTGCTTCTCTTCTGCCTAGTGTACAATGAATAATCATTTTCAACAAACACTCTGCTGTCTCCACTTTTAATACTTTTCCTTCTGCCATAGTGTTGTCAAGAGTAACTCTTTCTTATAGTAAAATTGCATCTTTACTAAAGCAGGTTTTGGCACCATTCTCATGGCCAAGTTTGGAGTATACACTATACGTGCACTTTCAATTAACAAATCCTGCTGTGGAATACCATTCCAGCTGCTTATTTGTGCTTTCATAAAATTAATACATTATGTTCCTTATAGTTTCTATGGTACCCGTGAATAAATCTCAAGTTTTTCTCTGTGCACTCTGTCTCCTTACCATTTTTTGAAACGGGTCTTTTTGAGAAGTCTCACATTCAGTCAGCCTTTTTCTCAATTTCAACCTCTGTTTTTTGCAGTTTTATCAGTTCATCTGAATAGCTAGTTAAAGCTTCTTCTATTCATCCAGCCCTTTGATATTTGAATTGATATATTCCTTCAAAATGTCATTTATTTCAATCATATCTGAGTATATCTGACTTATTTTCTTTCCTCTAAATTACTGGAAGTCATCTCTTGTCCAAAGATGAAATATGAATTGCTTTTTGCCGAATAGCTGCAGGATAGCTGCAGGATTCTTTCCAGTCAGTGTTTTTGCTTCACTTTTTCTAGTGGATTTTTTTCCAGGTTCTCTAAAATTCTTTATCCAGACACTGCACTTACTAGCCAATAATAAGAAGTTATGTACCTACCATAACGTTCCATGTTAGTTGTCTTCTCTCGCCTTCTTTCTTGCTTGATGGGTTCGGAGCCGATCCTCGGCTCCGACTCGGCACTTGCTAAGCTCGAGAGTCACTTTTACCAGCTCGAGGCAGCCCCATATCCCATGATGCAAGGCGGTAAGTACCCAGATCTCGTTTGATGACAAAGGGCAATAGCACCAAGCATAAATACTTCCCAAAGGAAGAAAGAAAGAAAGAAAACCTACAGGAAGGACCAGTTCTGAATGGTCTTCAGCATAACAATCTCTTGTAGAAAGGTCTGTCCAGGCCTGGGGGAAGGAGGGAGGGTCGCAAGAAAGAAGGCGAGAGAAGACAACTAACATGGAACGTTATGGTAGGTACATAACTTCTTAATGTTAAGTTGTCAATCTCGCCTTCATTCTTGCTTGATGGGACCGCGTCCCTAGCACCTCTATCCTGGGTGGCTCAATGGAACAGACTCTTGAGGACTGTAGAGCCAAAACTGGCTCTGTCCCTGGAGGCCAAGTCCAATTTGTAATGGGAAACAAAAGTATGAGGAGTGGCCCAAGTGGCCGCTGCACAAATAGTGTCTAAAGGAAGTCTAGCTTGAAAGGCTGTAGAAGTAGCTAAGCTCCTAGTTGAATGTGCTTTAGGTTTTGAGCACAGCTGTTTTCCCCTGAGCAGATAAATTTCAGAGATGACAGAAGACAGCCATCTAGATAAGGTCACTTTAGAAACAGGAAGGCCTTTCCTGTTATCTGCATAAGAAACAAAGAGTTGATCGGATTTCCTGAATTGTTTAGTTCTGTCCAAATAATATCTGAGTTGGCGGTGGACATCAAGATAATGTAATTTTTGTTCCGATCTGTTTGAATAGTTTGGAAAAAATACAGAAGTTCAATGGATCGATTCAAATTAGTTTTGAGGCGACCTTAGGCAAAAAGGTCGGATTAGTTCTCAATGATACTCTGTCCTTGTGAAAGACCAAGTAGGGGGGTCGAACCGAAAGAGCTTGAAGTTCAGACACCCTCCTGGCCGATGTAATAGCTACTAGGAATAAAGTTTTCCAAGAAAGAAATTTTAGAGAGCAGGAAACAGCTGGCTCGAAGGGGAAGAATCAAGAATGTCAGCACTAAATTTAGATCCCATTGAGGAGGAGGATTCCTGATTGGAGGCTTTAGCAGGAAAATTCCTTTCAAGAAGGCTTTACAAAGCCTATGGGACATGATATTGTGATCTGCGATCCCGACATGAAAGTTCGAGATAGCAGCCAACTGAACTCTGACTGTGGAAGAAGAGGAGCCTGCATGAAAAATCTCTGCTAAGAAGTCCAGGACTGCCTGAACAGGGGCAGTGAAAGGATCAATATTCTTGGCATTAGCCCAATAAGAGAAACGTTTCCATTTGCTTGCATAAATCCTCCTGGTAGAGGATTTTAAAGAAGCTACTATGATGTCTCTAACAGGGTTAGAGATCAAAGGAAGCCTGGCTAAGGAAGGAAGTGGAGCAACCATGCTGTGAGGTTGAGAGAAGGGATAGACCGGTGCAGCTGACCGGATTGGTGAATCAGAAGATCTGGCACTGGGTCCAGATGCCACGGCTGCACCAAAAGGTGACGATGGAGGAACGGGAACCAAACTTGTCGAGGCCAGTAAGGAGCAATGAGAATCAATTTGGCTCTCAAAACGGTTGCTTTCTGGATAACTTGAGGGATCAGAGGAAATGGAGGAAAAGCATAAAGAAGTCCCTGGGGCCAATCCTGGGTCAGAGCGTCTCTGGGGGGATGGCTTGGAAGAGGGAAGAGAGAGAAGAAGTCTGGGCATTTGCTGTTTTGGGGAGTAGCAAAAAGATCGCAACATGGACGACCCCATTCCAGAAAAATCTCTTCCGCTATAGATTGCTTGAGAGACCACTCGTGAGGCATGAGAATAGCTCTGCTCAATCTGTCCGCTACAATGTTGGTTTTCCCAGGGATATGCGTTGCTACCAGAAACCGATGAGAGGAGATTGCCCATTGCCATAGTCTGAGCGCTTCTCGACACAAGGGGTAGGACTTGGTTCCGCCCTGTTTGTTGATATACCAAACTACAGACATGTTGTCTGTGTGGACTGCAATTGTCCCTACGGGAAGAAAGTCGTTGAGGGCTTGCAACGTTAAAAGCACTGCTCTCATCTCCAGGACATTTATGTGCAGGTGGTACTCGAACGGCTGCCACGTCCCATGAACCATCCTGCCCTGATAATGACCCCCACCCGATCAGGGAGGCATCCGTGGTGACAGTGGCTACCGGGATGGGGGTACAAAGTGTCTGCCTTGGTGAACCTGGGGAGATGTGATCCACCAAGCAAGATGATCTTTGCAAGTCTGTGTCACCAGAATCTGGTGACGCATTGGAAGTTGTTGGTACGACCACTGTGTGAACAGCATCCACTGAAGAAGGCGCATGTAGAAGCGAGCCAGCGGAAGAAGAGTAATGGCCGCAGCCATGAGGCCTAATACCTTTAGAACCATTCTGGCCTGTACTTTCTTGTTGGCTAGAATGATCCTGACATGACTTTGAATGTCTGAAACTCTTTGATCTGTAAGGGTAGCTGACATCCGAACAGTGTTTAAGTTTGCGCCTATGAAAGTAATAGACTGGCAGGGCAATAAGGATGACTTTTCGAAGTTGATCGAGATGCCCAAAAGAGTACAAAGCTTTATTGTGTAATCCCTGGCTTGAATAAGCTGATGCCTGGTGGTGGCTGAAAGGAGCCAGTCGTCGAGATACGGAAACACCTGGAATCCTTGACGTCTCAGGTGAGCCGTGACCACTGCCATGCATTTGGTGAACACTCTGGGGGCTGTAGTGAGACCAAAGGGCAGGGCTCTGAACTGGAAATGACTGGACTCCAGCCGAAAGCGGAGAAATCTCCTGGAGCGTCTGTGAATTTTGATGTGATAGTACGCATCCTGAAGATCTATTGAGCACATCCAGTTGTCCTTCTGTAAGAAGGGCAGAATTGACTGAAGAGTGACCATTCGGAATCTTGTCTTCCTCACAGACTTGTTGCGTCTGCTGAGATCCAATATTGGTCTCCAGTCTCCCGTCTTTTTGGGGACCAAAAAGAACCTTGAGTAGATTCCGGGCTCTGAATGGTCTGTTGTAACTGGCTGAATGGCTCTTTTTTGCAGTAGTTTTGAGACTTCTAACTCTGCAATTTCCCTTAGACTGGGCGGTACGTCTGGAAGGGAATTTGAGGGGTAGAAAGGACTTTCCTCGAAAGGAATTATGTAACCCTTGGATATGATCGACTGTACCCATCTGTCTTGAGTGAGGGAGTGCCAGGCTTCTGGGTACAGTGATAATCTTCCCCCGACTGCCTCCAAGGAGGGACAGCCGGGCAACATCTCAGGGATGCTGAAAGGGCTTGTCAGAGAGAGGCTCTCTGTTTCCCTGGTTTTTTGGACCCCCTCTGCCTCTAGAGCGGCATCTGTTGTTGTTACCCCCTCTGCCTCTAGGGGTAAACTGACCACGTGAATCCGGCGTGACTCCTTGGGATTTACGGAACCACATTTTGCCACCTTTCTGTCCTTTGGGGTAAGGTCTAGAAGGGGTGGAAAACGGACTCCTACGCAGAAAGAGTCTTGCCGTCCTGCTCACACCTGGTCAAAGTTTCCTTCACTTGAGGGCCAAACAAAGCTGACCCATCAAAGGGAGAATTTGTGAAGGACGCCTTAAAGGGATCTGCAAAGTCACATAGCCGCATCCAGGCTTGGCGTCTAAGAGCCACACCTGTACCTGCGGCCCTACTTGCTCCATCAGCAGCATATGATATTAGCCGCATGGAGGAGTTTACAATGGAATTAAGGGTTCCTAGCTGCGAAGCAATTTTTTCCTGAGCCCCTGCAGCTGTAGGATCCTGTACAACATCACCTAGCTCCTTAAGGATATCCCTTTGGAGTCTGGTGAAGTGACATAGGTAATTCAGCGAACGCATAGCAAAGGTCGCTGAGGAAAACATCCGCCACTACCTATCCATGGTCCTAGAGTCCTTATTAGGAGGATGGACGGCACGGAAGGATCTGCAAGTTCCTTCTTGGTGGCAGCAGCCACCACCATGGCATCAGCGGGACACCCTTAGTGAGGAATTGCTTATCACACGGGCAGTAATAAATTTTGAAGGCCTCCTAGGGACTGGCTCTACAGAGTCAGGAGCAGCCCACGCCTTTCGGGCAATAACCTGCATAAGGGGGTCGAAGGCGGAGACACCCAGGAGGTGGAGGGCCGAGATCCAAACGCCTCTAGGTATACTGACTCATCCTCAGAGGGATTATTGGTGGGCCAGTTTCCCTCTGTCTAAGGAGTTCTAGGATGTCTGAGAAGGAGACATCCTCAGAGGGGATCTTGGGGATCCCTCTGACTCATCTAAGTCAGTATCTGAAGTGATAGACTCGGGAGTCTACATGTTTCCTCTTACAGGTCCTCTTCCTAGGAGGATCTCCTGAAACATCAGGAGAATCCTCAGAAGAGGGGGATATTCCCAATGGGGAAACCTGAGGCGGAGGATCTCTGGGTCCTGTAGCAAGAGAAGTGGCAGAGATGTCAACAGGCACTATAGAGGGAGGAGCTAAGGGAACAGACTGCTGGCTGATACCCGTGGCCAGCACACTCTTCATCACCTCGAATGCTCCCTCCCAGGAAGGTCCGAGAGAACCCGTTCCGAAGAGCTAGGAACTCCAGGGACCACCGAAAGGGAAGTCTCCGAGGCAGATGTCGGAGCAGAGCTTACCAAGGCCGAGGCTCCAAGGGGAAGAGCGGGCTCGGACAAGGGTCCGATGCCACTCACCCCCTCGGAGGAGACCATGGAAGCCCGGCCACCGAATCCCTCTAAGGAAGGTCTCGAAGAGGAGATAAGAGTAGAGGCTGAAGGAACAGAAGGGGGTATCTGTCCCTCAGTCGTAGCAGTAACCATTCCCGAAGACTCCAACTCCAAGCTCTGGGGTAGAGTTGAAGGAGGAACTGCAATGGGGTGTGGACCAATAGCCGTCTGTTGAGACGGACTATGTAACATTTGGGCCAGTGCCTGTGACTTAAGTAATCTACTGACCACTCTCTCTAAATCATGGTCAGAAAGCCTGGATGACCTTGAAGATCGGCTCCGATGGCTCCGTTCCGAGAGGAGAGCTGAAGCCGGAGCCGAAAGTATCGGCTCCAAGGAAGGAGACCTAGACCTCTTCCTCGAAGGAGCCATCGGAACCGATGAAACTATTGAACCTGTCGGAGCCGACAACTTATCGGAGCCGACAGGTAGCTTCGATGCATTGGCTCCAGCCGGAGCCGATACAGCCACAAAAGTAACGGTGTCGGAGCCGATCGGAGCCGACACCGATGCCTGAGCCACATGGTGGTCGGAACCGATCGGAGCCGACATCGAAGTGGTCGAACCAGAATCGGCACCGATAGCCATCGGTGCCGAAGGTTTAGTTAACCTAGAATCGGCTCCAGCCGGAGCCGATCTCGACTCTGAATGAGTCGGAGCCGAGGCCGCAGGCTTGGACACAGAAGCCTGGGCCTTGGAAGACTTAGAAGTCTTGGATGGAGCCGACTTAGCCAGAGAGCCCTCCGGCTTAAGAAGGCCCCTCAAAATCAACTTATTTCTTCTTTCCTGCAGGACTCTCTGGCTGAAAGAATGACATATAGCACAGGAGTCCTGCAGGTGAAGAGGCCCCAGACAGTACAGGCAAGAAGTGTGACCGTCTGTCAGAGACATTTTCTGACAGCACGAGTCACACTTCTTAAAGCCTGAGACCCTTTCTTTAGACATGATGTAAAAACACACAGACACACACACCAGTCAAAGAAATTAAATTAAATATACCAAAGGGTATAACTAGTAAACACACACACACACTAACAGGGGGGGGGGATGGGATGGGTGAAAGTCTGACTAAAAAAATAAGAAGAGACAGAATTTTCTGTCAGAAAAGGTTTAAAACTAATATAAAACTAACAATTAAGGGTTTTTTTGTTAAAAGGGGCTAAAATAGCAAAGTAGCAAATCACTTACCAGGAGCTGGTAAAAGGAGGACCTCATCAGCGAAGCGGCAAACGAGATCTGGGTACTTACCACCTTGCATCATGGGATATGGGGCTGCCTTGAGCTGGTAAAAGTGACTCTCGAGCTTAGCAAGTGCCGAGTCGGAGCCGAGGATCGGCTCCGAACCCATCAAGCAAGAATGAAGGCGAGATTTACAACTTAACATCTGAATTTTACTCAAGCTGACAGAATTGCTAGCTCTCATTTCTCAATTTCTTTTTTCACACTGGGAGAACTGAAATAAAGCTGTTGATCAGTGTGCAGCCTTTTGGAAGTCAGTTTTAAATCATTTTAACACCTTTTTTCCTCCATGAAAGTAAACAGTGATCTTCCTGTTTAAAAGTTAATAAAAATCATATAACAGGCGAAAATACCTTATCAGAGTTTAAATTTTATAAATTCACAGAAAAAGTTCACTTTCTGTTATAAAGTAAAAATGTAGAAGCCTTTTTTCTCCTAAGGGAACTTCTTTGTCCAGCACTAGAAAGCGTTAAACGACCACCAATCTTTGAAAGCCTGTAAGAGGAGAGCTCTTCAGCAGGAAGAAAGTTCTGAAGGGCTTGGTACCCAAACCACTCAGCTCAGCTCAAATCAAATAATGATTTGGGGGAGTGGAAGGTGCTCCTAAAGTTTTGGAAGCTGGCCATCTGTTGTATCCTGTCCAGGATATAACCTATATAGTAAAAGAAAAACTGGAGCTTTGGACACTATGGCTTAAAGCTTTAATAAACTTCAATAAAAAAAGATAAGTGCTTTGCGGAAAACAAACCCCCTTCTTCAGACCATATAAAAAGTCACACAAACTACTCACATATATGGTGAGTGGTTTGTGTAACTTTTTATATGGTCTGAAGAAGCGGGTTTGTTTTCCGAGAAAGCACTCACCTTGTTTTACTGACGTTTATTAAAGTTTTAAGCCATGGTGTTCGGAGCTCCAGTTTTTCTTTTACATTTTACTGTTTACTGCTGTTACGGCCTTTATCTGACTACCTGACTTCATTTGTTTGGTTTATAACCCATAGAGCTAAGGCTAGTATTGCAGTGATTGATATGATGAATATAAAAAAAATGCATATGCATGAAAGAATATTTTTAAATTTCAACCAGAACATGCTGTACTGTTTGCCCACTGAGAGCACTTGACAATAGAAAAATATAGCAAGTGATTTTGCAAATACACAAAAGCTACCTTTATCCATGATCATTTTGTCTTATTTTTTCAGGTACATTTGTTTAAAAAATGTCTATAGCTTCACCCAAGGGCATTAATCTAGACATTCACTCCTGTAAAAATAGGGGAAATTATTATATTTAGTCTACATAAAATGTGATCAATACACTTTATATCCCACCACCAGCATCTCAATACTATAATATTATATTAACTTTGACTTCCTTCTTTCCAGTCTTTCTTACCTTGTTACAACGTAAAGTTTGGATGTATTACAACTAAGAAAAGGTACTTTCTTGCTTTAATATCTTTAGCACTGAAAAGATTCCCCCAACTCACATTTAAAATACTCTTGACTCCACCCTGTAAAAAAACTGCTCTACAACATTAAATTTATACAATGAAAATGTTACATAAATATTAATAAAAACAAAATCTATTATACTTACAGTTACTTCTTTAGTCCCCTCTGTTGCCTTCTAAACATTAACAACAAAGTGGGATATATACTCTACAGTTCACACATCAGTTTAACTCAGTCAACAAAATTCCATCTTTCTCAGCTACTGCGTCTTGCAAATCCCCATTTCATATTTCTAATCATTTTTCAAATATGATTGATGCTTTACAGTATCCCATTTATTCACCAATTTCACAATGCTGCTGTTTTTTTTCTGAGGATTTCTATAACCTAATACTAATCTCTCTATAGGCTTTGTTATCAGAAGAAAAAGAATCAGAGTCCCCTTCTGCTTCCTGGCTCAGATTTTTTTTTTTTGGCTAAACTTTGTTATTTCTTCTTTAGCCTGTTTTGCATTCAAAAATGTTTTTGATTCTCAAGGAAGATATTGTTAAGTTAAGCAGATACAGCCGTCTGAATCTTATACCTGCCTCTCTACATTCCCTGATTGCTGGGATAAACATGTTTTCCTTCTGCCTGGGGTACAGTGAATAATCATTTTCCACAAACACACTGCTGTCATCCATTTATAAGTCTTTTCCTTTTTGCCATAATTTTGTCAGGAATATCTTTTTCCTGCTGGTATGATTGCATCTACTATCTCATGCCCAGGTTTGGAGCATATACACAATATAACCTCTCAAATAATACTCCTGCTGTGGAACATTAATCCAGTTGCATATTTGCACTTTCAAAAAATAGTTGGTTCCTTACAGTTTCTCTGATAAAGTAGAAAAATCTCAGATTTTTTTCTGCATGCTCTGTCTTCTAACTCTACTATTTGTTTAAACAGCTCTCCTTGAGAAACCTTATACCCAACCAGTCTTTTCTTCATTTCAACATCTGTCTTTTACTGTTTTATCAGTTCATCTAAACAGCTAGTTTTCTTCTATTTTCTAGCCTTTTTTGACTGCATATATTCCTTCAGTGTTTCACTTTTTAATCACCTCTGAGTGCATTTGATTATTTTTTCCTCTAAATTACTGGAAGCCATCTTAGGTACCAAAGCTGAAACTTGAACTGCTTTTGTTGAACAGCTGTAACATTTTCCCAGTCAGAGTTTTCTTCTTCTTTTCTGGCTAATATTCTGTTACTTAAAACTTCTTCTTTGCTGGCATCCAGGTAGTGTAATTACTAGCTAGTAACCAAATTGTATCCAAACCAATGGCCTCCACTGGCTGTCTTTTCACAAATGCAAAGTAACCTTTTGATCAGTGTGCAGCAATCTTAGAAGTCTGACACTTAATTTTTTATTGATGTTTTGGCCATCTACTGAAGATTCTAAGCCAAAGGAGGTATCGACCCATCCCTTAAGTCTCTGTCCTCTTTGGTCTGTGCTTTACTTGATATAAGCATACATTGTGTCTCCCTTTTTTCTTTCACCTTCTTGAAAATATAATCTGTCAGCTGTGTCATATTCTTTATCTAAAACATTTATTTCAAAGATGATAGTTTAGTGATAAACACTGTATATCCTGTGGCTAAACTGGATATCCTTATGGCTTTTCATGCTGTGTTTGATATATACTGGCAGACAGCTCTTAAAATGCAACTACATAATACTAAAGCTGGATTCTTCTGTAGAGTTTAGACTTCAGTGTGCTCACTTCTTTTTCCTTACCAATGGTAACAAAAAAAATTATCCAAGTTTTTTTCTCAAATATATGAAAACACCAAGCAAGATGCTGACTTGTTTATTATGTGCATCACAAATTTAATCAAACCTACCTTACTATCTTCCCAGGTGAAAAATAAATCATCTATATATTTAAGGTACAGTTTGATGTTGTTTTTGAATGTGCTGTTATAAATTAGTTTTCCCATTAAATAAATACCAGGTTAAAGAAAGTGGTGGAAGCCACTGTTGCCACCACTGTTACTCCACAAACGTGGTGGCAAAGCTTACCATTAATTATTACTTAATACAACACCTATCAGTTCACAAATTACATCTAGTTTAATAATGTTCTCAAAGTGTGAAATTACTTCAAATAAATACATGATCTCTAATCATGCTTTTTGTGGAATGACTATATACAGATCTTTAGTATCTTTAATATCAAATATAACTAACTACTCATCTGGTTTGATGTCTATAAATTTCCCCAAAAATGCCATTAGTCTTGACATAAACATTACACTTCCTAAGCTTATTAATAATCTGTCAGTTATGACAGTATGGATTCTGTTTTTGATCCTTTTGGCTAAAATGATTTGTCAAAAAGGTGGACTGTGAATTGATTTATAAATCTTAGGAATACTAAAAATACTTAGGTAACACAAGATGTTTTACTGTAAGAAATGTGTACAGGTCCAAAGTCAGTCTATCAGCATGTAATAAATAAAACAAGCTGCTGTCTACACTTTTATATGCATTAATAATGTCACATATACTGACATTGTGATAATACTATTTGCTTTGTAAAATGTTTTCAGTGCCTTCTGTATATTTTACTACATCCAGTAACGCCAGTTCCCAACCACTGTCTGCCTTTATAATTATTAACTTTTTGTTATCAGTCTGTTTATATCACAGTTTTCTTTCACCAATTATCATCCCCTTGCTAATTTACCTATGTTACTGTCTTCAAGAGCTTTATATAATTTGCTAACCATTTTTTTCCTTTTTTTGCTTCTGCTGTTCTAGCTTTAATTAATATTTGTATCAACTCTGCTTTTCTATCCTTCTCTTTTTTATTTCTCTGTTGCATTTTTTCCAAAATACTCAATAATCCTCTATACCTCATCAATTATTTTTTAATATCCTGCAGGTCTCTAATATCTCATCTGCCCTTCTCAGTTGCTCTTGGTAGTGAATCAACCCTTGTTTTGCGATATCAACCTTTTATTTACTACATGTTGAATCAAAAGCTAGGTTTATCTAGTCCTACAAGTCTTAACCTCAAAATTCCACTATGATCTAATATTCTCTCTAATTTTGTTATCTAAAATTCTTCCAATTACTTCCAGGCTTTTATATCTAATTGCTTTGATTAAACAGAGAAAAGCAACAAAAAAGAAGTTATGTCCTCACCATAATGTTCCATGTGTGTTGTCCATCTCGCCTTCATTCTATACTGGTTGGGTTCAGAACCGATCCTCAGTTCTGACTCGGCCTTATACAAAAGCTCAAGGTCTTCCACTAGCTTGTGGCTGAAAAACCCTATCTTAACATACCATAGGAAGCTACACAGATCTTGTTTGCCGATATAACAACAGGTATACATAAGATATTTACTACCTTAAGAGCTAAGAAGAAGGTCAGAGAAAAAGAAGTTATGTCTTACCATAACGTTCCATCTGTATTGTTGATCCTCATTCAGTCATTACATGTGGGTATTGGTTCCAACTTCGGATCCGAACCGGCCATCTTCCAAGCTCACGTCAGCTATAAACTCTCGAGCTAAAAACTCTTACCCAGAATTCCCCTCTCCCTGTTACCTCAGACTGAGTTTGCAAGTCAAAAGAAGGTAGAGGCTACCTCTGGTCAAATGACCTAAAAGAACCAGATGGTGAGATCCACTAGAAGCCATAGGAAGGGGAAGGAGGGAGGGTCGTAATGACTGAACGAGAATCAACAATACAGATGGAATGTTATGGTAAGACATAACTTCTTTATCTGATATTGTTAATCCTCGTAAATTCCTTACATGTGGGACAGAGTCCCCAGCTACTTTTATTCCTGGGAGGCTCTCGTGGAAGGACATTCCTGAGCACTATAGAACCAAAAGATGCGCTTCCCCTGGAGGCTAAATCCAATTTGTAATGATTGATGAAGGTATGAGGGGTAGCCCAAGTTGCAGCTGCACAAATGTCATGTAAAGAAGCTCTGGCATGGAAGGCAGCAGAAGTTGCCACCGACCTTGTAGAATAAGCCTTTATGGTAGTAGTTAATGGAATATTACATTGTCTATAAATGAAGGTCACGCAGTCTTTCAACAATTTAGCCAATGTGACATTAGCAACAACACACCCTAATCTAGGTCCAGAATAGGCCAAAAATAACTGGTCTGATTTATGAGAGGCCTTAATCCTGTTCAAGTAGAAACAAATTTGCCTGTAAATATCTTGGGTACGTAGGCAATACTCTCCTTTATTTGAACGATTGGGGAAGAAAACTGGCAATTCAATGGTTTGATTAATGGACATTTCAGAGATAACTTTTGACAGAAAGGAAGGATTAATTCTCAATGACACTCTATCTCTATGAAAAATCAAATATGGACTGTTGATGCATAAGGCTTGAAGCTCAGAGATCCATCTGGCAGAAGTAATGGCGACCAAAAACAAGGTTTTCCATGACAAATATCTGAGGTCGCAAGAGAAGCTGGTTCGAAAGGTGGCACTGTCAAAGCTTGTAGGACTAATGACTAATGACAGGTCCCATGGTTGAGTAGGTTCTCTAAAACGGGGTTTTAGATGATTCACACCTTTTATGAAATAAGAGAGGAGTTTTGGACACCATCATAGAAATTAGATATTGCAGCCAAATGAACTCTAATGGTACAGGCAGATAGACTGGATTGAAATAGGGTGGCTAGATACTTCAGTACTATTGACACTGGTGTTGAAAAAGGATCTACCTGTTTTTCTTTCAACCAAAAGGTAAATCTTTTCCACTTGCTGAGATATGTAATTCTGGTGGAAGACTTAGGAGATGCAATAAGAATGTCACATACTGGCAAAGAAAAATCATTCTGCCTAGCAATGAAGGGAATTGGAGGAGCCAAGCTGTGAGATTCAGGCTGTTCAAGTTGGGGTGAATCAGATTCTGCGGATGGGAGATCAACCCCCAGGATTGGATGGAGAATCCACGGTTGATCCAGCAGGTGAGGCCAAAGGAAGGGGAACCAAATCTGATGAGGCCAATATGGTGCTATGAGGATTACTTTGCTCTTCAACTGGTGGGCTTTCTTCAGAAACTGGGGAATAAGGGGGAGAAGTGGAAATGCATAAAGTAGACCCAAGGGCCAATCGTGGACTACAGCATCCCTGGGTGGCTGTCCCGGAGGGGGAATAAGGGCAAAATAGTTGCTGCATTTGTAGTTGGTCAGGGACACAAAGAGGTCGCAGCAAGGAAGACCCCTGTGGTTGAAAATCTCTGTAGCTATCAAGGGATTCTGGGACCACTCGTGAGGTTGTAGTATACACCTGCTGAGTCTGTCTGCTATCACGTTGGAACTCTCGGGAATGTGCGTTGCTAGAAGAAAATTGTTGGTAACCATCGCCCAATGCCATATCTTCATGGTCTATCGACAGAGTAGGTAAGATTTGGTTCCACCCTGTTTGTTGATGTATCAGACCGCCACCATGTTGTCTGATTGTATCGCAACAGCCCCAGATGACAGCAGGAGATAGAATGCTTGCAACGCCAGAAGCACCACCCTCAGCTCTAGAACATTTATATGCAGATAGGCCTACATTTCGGACCAAGTACCTTGGACTGTCTGTCCCTGACATAGCCCGCCCCACCCCATCAGGGAGGCGTCCATGGTCACTGTAGCCTTGGGCTGTTGGGGGGAGAAGGGGCAAGACCATTGTGAAGGGTTGTGGGCCATCCACCAATTTAAATCCTGTTTGCACCTGTGAGTTACCCGAATCTTGATTGAAAGAGGGTACTGAAAGGGATACCATTGGGTGAGCAGTAGCCATTGCAGAAGCCTCATGTGAAACCTGGCCAGGGAGACAATGGTGATGGAGGCTGCCATGGAACCCAACAACTGTAGAACAGAGTGAGCTGTGGATTTCTCCGTTGAAAGGATTGGGATCAGTTGTTGCTTTATCCTTAGAATTCTGTGCTCTGAAATGGATGCTCTGCAATTCTTTGTATTCAAGATGACCCCTATGAATTCTGTGGACTGAGATGGGGTGAGATTAGATTTTTGTCAGTTTATGGTTATGCCTAGCCTTTCTGCAGAGAGGAGAGAGTATGCCAGGGCTTCTTCTAATAGATGTCTGGTGGGGGCGGAGATGAGCCAGTCATCTAGGTATGGAAACACCTGGAATTCTTGAAGTCGCAAGTGAGCTGTGACAACTGCCATGCACTTTGTGAACACTCTGGGGGCTGTAAAGAGTCCAAAGGGCAGTACTCTGAACGGGTAGTGACTGGCTCCTGCACTGAAGTGGAGGAATCTTCTTGATGGTCTGTCCACTTTTATGTGGTAGTATGCATCTTGAAGATCTATCAAGCACATCCAATCATCTTTTTCCAAAAGTGGAAGGATAGACTGTATTGTGACCATCTGGAATTTTTGTACTTTTACAAACTTGTTCAATACACTGAGATCCAAAATTGGTCTCCAGTCCCTGGTTTTCTTTGGCACCAAAAATAGTCTTGAGTAGAATCCGGATCCTATCTGGTCTGGATGGACTATTTGGATGACTCTTTTTTCTTAGCAGTTTTGAAATTTCTAAAGCTGCTTCTTCCCTTTGACTGGGTGGAACGTTGGGTAAGTTTGTTAGGGGAGCGGGACAAAGGTCAAAGGGAATATAATAACCTCTGGTTATTATCCTTTGTACCCAAGAATCAGTGTTGATGGTTAGCCAGGCAGAAGGGTACAAAGAGAAACAACCCCAACCACTTCCAGAGGAAAGCAGTTGGGCCACCCTTCAGGACTGCTGGTAGGATTGGCCAGGGAAAGAGCCCCTGGAACCCTGGTTATGCGGACCCCCCCCACCCCAAAAAGGGCGTCTTCCCTGTGAGTTTCCCCCTCTGCCTCTGGGGGAGAACTCAGCCTGTGTGTCATGGAAAGTACCCTGAGACTTTTTGTACCATATCTTCCCACTCTTCTGGTAACTGGAGAAGGCCCGTTGAGGGGAAGAATAACGGACACCCACAGCAGAAAGGGTCTTACCGTCCTGTTCACATCTGGCCAGTGTGCTTTTAACCTTGGGTCCAAACAATGAAGAGGCTTCAATGGGAGCATTGAGAAAGGAAGCCTTGAAGGGTTCCGCGAAATTACACAAGCGCATCCAGGCGTGTCGTCACAGAACAATGCCTGAACTCGCCGCTCTAGCTGCTCCTTCTGATGCGTGAGATATCAGGCACATGGAGGAGTTAGATATCAATTCAATGGTGGCTAGCTGAGAGGCCACTTTGTCATGGACCTCATCAGACACAGCTCCAGCCAAAGTTTCAGAGAGCTCAGAAATTAAATCTCTTAAAAGCCTGGTAAAGTGTGCCATATAGTTCAGGGACCTGATTGCAAAGGTCGCTGATGCAAAAGTAAGCTTCCCTATTCTGTCCAGAGCCAGGGACTCTTTGTTGGGCAGATGGACAGTCTGGCTTTCTTCTTCTGCCAGGTCGTTTTTAGTTGCAGCCGCCACCACCAAAGCATCTACAGGAAGACCTTTGGACCAATGGGGATCAGTAGCAGGAGGGGACAAAATTTTATCTGGCCTCCAGGGAATGGCCTCAATGGTGTCAGGAGCCTTCCACGCATGCTGCACGATGAGCCAGACCAGTGCGTCAGCAGGTGGAGTAACCCAGGAGGTAGGAGGCCAGGAGCGAAAGGCCTGCAGGAACACAGACTCTTCACAGGTTGGGTTCGAGGGCTGCCATCACCTCACTGTTTAAGAATTTCTAGAATATCCCCAAAGGATACCTCAGAGGGTGAGCAAGGGGACCCTTCCCCATCATCAAAGTCTGTATCTTCAGTAAGGGATGCCTTTGTGGAGTCTATGTGCTTTCTCTTGCATGAGCTCTGTTGATGAACTTCCTCAGAGGGAGAAGCTGGGGAAGACAGCGCAAAAAGGGTCTCCTCAATAAGGTAAGAGAAAACTATCTAATAACTTTTCTGTGAGAAAAGGCTGTTTTAGAATTTAGCATGAAGAAAAATATTGTACTTCGCTCAAGAGAAGTAGCTTGACATGACAGAATGGCAATGTGGCAAATGAAATCTGAGATAACAGGGAGAGGGAAATTCTGGGTAAGAGTTTTTAGCTCAAGAGTTTGCAGCTGACACAAGCTTGGAAGATGGCTGGCTCGATTCCGAGGTCGGAACCAAAACCCACACGTAAGGAGTGAACGAGGATTAACAATATCAGATCATTAGTTACCAATTGTATCTGCTCAGTCCTCCAGGAGCTAATGGCTGGGGGAAGGAGGATGGGATGTAAGAATAAAGGTGAGATGGACAACACACATGGAACTTTATGGTGAGTACATAACTTCTTTATGTGATGTTGTCCTATCTCACCTTCATTCTATACTGGTTGGGACAGCGTCCTTAGTACCATCTTTCTTGGGTGGTTCAAGGGAGAATATTCTTCAGAACAGTGGACTCAAATAGACCCTGTTCCTGGAGGCCAAATCACTTTTGTAATGAGTAATAAAAGTATGAGGCCTTGCCCATGTTGCTGCAGCACAAATGTTATCAATTGGCAGTCTCGCCCGAAAGGCAGAAGAGGTTGCTATGGCTCTTGTAGAAAAATGAAGTCATGTACTCACTATAACGTTCCATGTGAGTTGTTCCATCTCGCCTTCATTCTTTACTGATGAGTTTGGAGCCGATCCTCGGCTCTGACACGGTCATTTAGCAAAGCTCAAAGATTACCAGTAGCTTGAGACCAAGCCCCTTATCCCATGATGCATTGCTGAAATTACCTCACATCTTGTTTGCTGCGTGTATCATATTCTAATAAGAGGACTAATCTCCCCATACAGGAAGAAACACTGAATAACCAGGATGAAGTCAGTCTCCAGGTCAACCATCAGCCAGGTGGGGGAAGGAGGGAGGGACATGAGAATGAAGGAGAGATGGAACAACTCACATGGAACATTATGGTGAGTACATAACTTCTTTATGTGAAGTTCTTCAATCTCGCCATTCATTCTTCACTGATGGGTAGCGTCCCTAGCACCCTAAATCCTGGGTGGATCACTGGAGTACATTTTTCAATAACGTAGAACCAAAGGAAGCCCTGTCCCTGGAGGCCTTGTCCACTTTGTAATGAGTGATAAAAGTGTGAGGCTTAGACCAAGTGGCTGCAGCACAGATATTATCAAGAGGTAACTTGGCTTGAAAGGCCCAAGAAGTAGAGACTGCTCTGGATGAATGTGCCTTCACTTTGTGCAATAAAGACCTATTAGCAGATGAATATGTGTAGGTGATACAATATGAAAGCCACTTAGAAAGGGATTGTTTTAGCCATTGGTCTACCTTTTCTGGCTTCAGAGAATGAAAATAAAAGCTGGTCTGACTTTCTGAAGTCTTTTGTTTTGTCCAGATAATATCTAAGCTGTCTGTGAACATCAAGTTTGTGCAGCATGTATTCTAATTTGTTAGTATGGTTGGGGAAAAAAATGGGCAACTCAATAACTTGATTGATGTTTGTCTCAGAACATACTTTAGGCAAAAAGGAAGGGTTAGTCCTAAGGGATACTCTGTCAGGATGAAAAATCATATAGGGGGCTTTGATAGATAATGCCTAAAGCTCTGACACTCTGTGGGCAGAAGTGATGGCCACCAGAAAAATAGTTTTCCATGACAGAAACTTGAGCTCACAAGATGATGCTGGTTCGAAGAGAGAAATAATAATATGGGAAAGCATGAAATTCAAGCTCCAGGGAGAATAAGGAGTGTTCACTGGAGGTCTTATGTGAAAGGTACCTTTGAGGAAAGCCTTGGATAACTGGTGTTGCATAATATTCAGTCCATCAATACCTAGATGAAAATTAGATATAGCTGCTAACTGGACCCTAACGGTAGCAGCTGCCGCTCCTTCGTGAAAAACCTCGGTCAAGAATTCTAGTATGGATGACAATGGAGCTTGATAAGGATCAATGTTTTTGTTAGAAGCCCAAATGGAAAATCTTTTCCACTTACTACGATACAATTTTCTGGTGGAAGGTTTGTGGGAAGCCAACAAAATTTGACTTGTGTCATCTGAAAGATTATGAAGCCTGGCTATACAGGAAACTAGAGCAGCCAAGCAGTTAGCTTCAGTGACTGCAAGGAAGGATGGAGGTCCCCTGATGGGTGTGTCGGAAGGTCTGGAACTGGGTCCAGGGTTCATGGATCCTCCAAGAGGTGATGGTAAAGAAATGGAAACCAAATCTGCCGAGGGCAATGAAGGGCTATAAGAATGACAGTCCTTCCCAGCGACTTTGCTTTCTGTAAAAATCTGGGTATCACCTGAATTGGGGGGAAAAGCATAGAGGAGACCCAGGGGCCAATCGTGTACGAGTGCATCCCTCGGGGGTTCTCCCAGAGGGGGGATCAGGGCAAAGTAGCTTCTGCATTTGGTGTTGATGTGGCCGGCAAAAAGATCGCAGCAAGGCTGGCCCCATTTGTGGAAAATCCTGTTCAGAATCTCTTGTTTGAGGAACCACTCATGTAGCAACAAAATTGCCCTGCTCAGCTATCACGTTGGATCTCCCCAGAATGTGCGTTGCCAACAAAAAGCCCTGGGATGACACAGCCCACTGCCAAACTCTGAAGGCTTCTCGGCAAAGGGGTAAGACTTGGTCCCGCCCTGTTTGTTCAAATACCAGATCACTGGCATGTTGTCTGTCTGTATGGCAATTGTCCCTAGAGGGAGAGAGTCCTGAAAGTACTGCAGCACCAGAAGTACCGCTCTCATCTCTAGGACACTGATATGCAAATGTGACTCTTGATCCGTCCATGTGCTTTGGGCAGTCTTTCCCTGAAAATGCTCCCCCAACCTATCAGGGAAGCGTCTGTGGTCACAGTGGCTACTGGATGGGGGAGTACAAAGGGGCATCCTATTGTGACATGCAGAGATGTCAACCACCACTGAAGATCCCTCTTGCAAGAGTTTGTAATCAGAATCACATGGTTCATTGGCAACTCCTGGAAAGACCATTGAGTGAACAGGAGCCATTGAAGAATCCACATATGCATCCTCGCCAATGGAATGGCTAAAATTACTGCCGCCATCAAACCTAGTACTTTGAAGACCTCTACAGCTGGAGCTCTGTTCTTTGAAACCAGTGAAATGATGTGTTGGCAAAGAATTGATACCCTTTCAAATGGAAGACGTAGAGTGGTGGTTGAAGTGTCTAACTCTGCCCCTATAAAGATGATATGCTGCGATGGCGACAAGGCAGACTTTTCGAAATTGACCGTAATGCCTAAGTGGTTGCAGAGTGTCAGAGTGGATTCTGTTGCCTGAATCAGTTGATGCCTTGTAGTGGAGGTAAGGAGCCAATCGTCTAGGTACGGAAACACCTGGAATCCTAGACGCCTCAGGTGAGCCGTGACCACTGCCATACATTTGGTAAACACTCTGGGGGCTGTAGTGAGACCAAAGGGCAGGGCTCAAAACTGGTAGTGACTGGCTCCCAGCTGGAAACGCAGATGATCTCTGGATGGTCTGGCCATTTTTATGTGGTAGTACGCATCCTTGAGATCGATCGACCACATCCAATTGTTCTTCCCTAAAAAGGGGAGTATGGACTGAAGTGTGACCATCTGAAACTTCTCTTTTTTTACAAATTGGTTCAGTCTGCTGAGGTTCAAAATGAGTCTCCAGTCCCTTATTTTCTTTGGAACCAAAAAGAATCTTGAGTAAGTTCCAAATCCTGTTTGGTCTGCTGGGACGGGTTGGATGACTCTTTTTTTCTAGCAACTTGCAGACCTCTATTGGTTGCTTGTTCCCTGTAACTGGGTGGAACGTCTGGGATTCTCTTGATGGGAATGGGTGGAGCAGAGAACGGTATGAAATACCCTATGGAAATGATGCTTTGTACCAGCTGTCACTTGTGATATCTAGCCAGGCTTCTGGATACAAAGATAAGCGACCCCGACTGCCTCCAGAGCAGAGCAGTCGGGCCTCCTCTCAGAACCGCTGGTAGGGTTGGCCAGAGAAATGATCTCTGTCACCTTGGTGTTGCGGACCCCCCTCTGCCACAAGGGCGGCGTCTTCCACTATTACCCCCCTCCTCTGCCCCTGGAGGGGGGTTCTCCACGTGTGTCCTGAAAGGCTCCTTGGGCTTTCCGGAACCACATCTTCCCCCCTTTTGGCCTTTGGGAAAAGGCCTAGTAGGGGTGGAAAAACGGACTCCGACGGCAGACAGAGTCTTTCCCTCCTGTTCACACCTGGTCAATGTTTCCTTTACCTTTGGCCCAAACAAGGATGAGCCGTCAGACAGGGTGTTTACAAATGAAGAATTGAAAGGTTCCGCAAAGGAACAGAGGCGCATCTAAGCATGCCTGCGAAGAGCAATCCCTGTACCTGCAGCCCTACTCGAACCATCAGCCACATATGATATGAGGTGCATGGACGAGTTCACAATGGAATTATGGACAGCAAGCTGGGCCGAAACTTTGTCAGAGACACCTGCAGCTACAGTACCCTGAAGAGAATCTCCCAGCCCCTTAAGGAGATCTCTTTGCAGTCTGGTGAAATGGGTCAGATAGCTCAGTGATCACAGAGTGAAAGTCGCCGAAATGAACATGCGTTTCCCATATCTATCCATGACCCTGAACTCTCTGTTAGGAGGATGGATGGACGCAGAAGTTTCCAACAATTCCTTCTTTGTGGCCGCCGCCACCACCATGGCATCAACAGGAACTCCTTTGGACAGAAAGGATTTCTCGACAGGGGCAGAAATAAATTTATTGGGCCTCCGAGGGACAGGCTCCACGGACTCCAGCAACTCCCATGCCCTACGAAAGACCAATTGCATAAGCTCATCCTAGGGTGAAGACACCCACGAGGTGGAAGGTTGAGACCCAAAAGCCTTCAGAAGAACCGACTCATCCTCAGTAGGGCTTTTGGACTGCCAATCACCCCTCTGCCTAAGGATCTCAAGTATCTCCACAAAGGAGATGTCCTCAGAGGGAGATCAAGGGGACCCTTCTGACTCCTCCAAGTCGGTGTCAGATGTCAGGGACTCCTGTGGGGAGTCCAAGTGCCTCCTCTTGCACAGTCTCTTTCTGGGTACTTCCTCAGTGGGGACTTCTGGGGAAGTCTCAGAACAGCAGGGAGCGCCCAGTGGGGCTACCTGAGGCTCAGGGTCTCTACCCTTGGGATGACCGATGGTAACAGAAGCGGACACAAGCACTTTAAGGGAAGAAGAGGCCAAACCTGATGATGAAGAAGTCTTTGGAGACAACACTCGTCTCATGGCTTTAAAAGCATCACGGCTCCAATGAGAAGGAATCGACGGACCCGAAGGGACTGCGATCCCCTCCCACACTGATGCCGTGGGCTCCAAGCCCGAGGTAGGAGCTGAGCTCACCCGAGCCGAAGCCCCGAGAGGAAGAATCAGCACAGACAAGTCAGTGCGACTATCCTCTCCGGATCCGACAGGGGAGCGTCAGCTCCTAGAGTCCCCGGTCGGCACCGAGGATGTCCGAGCAGATGGAGCTGATGATACTAGAACAGCCGTCAGCTCCAAGGGTTCTACAATCATCAAGTCGGCCTCCTCCAGCTCTGAATGACTGGTACGGCTCAAAGGAGGAGTAGTCAAGTCAGGAAGTGTGGTCTTCGGTTCAGACGCCCGGGTCGGAGCTGACAACAATTTAGCTAGGCCTGGTGCCGGTAATAGTTTCTGTACCAGTCAATCCATGTCTGAATCAGAAAGGCTAACTGATGACCTGGAAGAAAGCACCAATGGTGCTGACTGGAGAAGTGGCGAAGAGGGAGTCTTGGAGACCGGTTCCAAGCCAGAGTCCTGGCTCTGAAAAGAGTAAACTGTTGGCTCCGAAGGCTGTGGAGCCGAAGTCACAGTATACTCCACTTTTTGATTTTTTTTTTTTATTTAGACTCCAAGGAAGATTTTTGAGGATTTTGATGATTTGCTGGCCCCATCCTGGTCAGACAAAGCTTCTACAAAGGGGTGCTTAAGGATACCTTGATCTATGAGTTTCTTCTACCTCTCAGCCAGCACTCTAGTAGAAAAGGAGTGGCAGATACTGCAGGACTCCTGAAGGTGCACCTCACCCAAACAATAAATACACTGAACATGTGCATCTGTCACAGACATTTTTTGTCAGCAGTCTGGACATTTTTTAAATCCAGACTTCAGATGTTTCTCCTTATCTTCAGACATAATATCTAATTAGAAAAATAACAACTATAAGAACTATCAACAACTTTGACAAACAAATGCCCAAAGGGGCCACTCTAAATATAATACAATATAGAATAATATTATATACTCCTAACTAGTCTAAACTACTGAGGCCAAGGCCAAGAAGCAAAAAGTCACGCAAAACATGTCAAAGTTATAAAAGGGAAAGGGGAATACTTATAAACCATCTAACTATATGTAAGAAATATAACTATATACATACATATATATATATATATATATATATATATATATATATATATATGAGAAATATGAAGAAAAGCTTGAGAAAATGTAGAAAATCCCACAAAACGTCTCGAGCAACACTGGAAACTAAGAGATCAATGCCGCGGCAAACTAGATCTGAGGTAATTCCAGCAATGCACCATGGGATAAGGGGCTTGGTCTTGAGCTACTGGTAATCTTTGAGCTTTGCTAAAAGGCCGTGTCGGAGCCGAGGATCGGCTCCAAATCCATCAGTGAAGAATGAACGGTGAGATTGAACAACTTCACACTGACCTTTTACTTTGTCGGGGAGTTCTTTGTCTGAGATTTGTAGGTAAAGGTAATACAATCTGATAACCATCTGGAAAGTGTGACCTTAGTAACAGGAGCACCTTTCTTGTAGTCTGAAAAGGACACAAACAATTGGTCAGTCTTTCTGAAGTCCTTTGTTCTATGCAAGTTGAAATGTAATTGGCTATGTACATCTAGTTGGTGTAGCAAATATTCTGCCTTATTGCCATAGTTGGGAAAGAAAACTAGTAAGTCTATGGATTGGTTTAAGTTAGATTCTGAACATACTTTAGGTAGAAAGGACGGGTTTGTTCATAGAGACACTCTGTCCTTGTGGAAAAGCATATAGGGGTTTTATAGATAATGCTTGTAACTCTGTAACTTTTCTAGCAGAAGTGATACTTACTAAAAGAATTGTCTTCCAAGTTAAAAACATCAGATCACAGGATGATGCAGGTTCAAAAGGGGGAAGAATCAAATGGGATAAGACAAAAGTCAGGTCCCATGGTGCTAGAGGGGGCTTAATAGCTGGTCTTAAAAGAACAGTACCCCTCAGAAACACTTTGCAAAGTCTGTGGGACATCACATTCTGCCCAGATTCAACTATATGAAAGTTTGATATCGCTGCTAATCGAACTCAAATAGTAGCTGCGCCTTCATTAAATAACTTAGCCAATAATTCTAGTATGGAAGATATACGGGCAGAGAATGGGTCAATGTGATTATTCAAGGCCCAAGAGGAAAATCTCTTCCATTTACTGATGTATAACTTCCCCGTTGAAGTCTTGTGAGATGAAATCAGGATATGTTTCACTGATGGGGAAAGGTCAGGGATCCTGGCTATGTTTGGAATTGGAGCAGCCAAGCTGTCAACTCCAGGGTTTGAAAGGATGGGTGGAGCACTACTGATGCATATGTCAAAAGATCTGGAACTGGGTCCAGAATCCACGGCTCCTCCTGGTGATGTAGCCAAAGGAAGGGGAATCAGATTTGGCGAGGCCAGTAAGGTGTGACAAGTATCAAAGTCCTTCTCAGCTGGCTGGCTTTCTGAAGAACTTTGGGTATCAATGAAAAGGAAGGGAAGGCATAGAGGAGACCCGAAGG
Organism: Protopterus annectens; assembly: GCF_019279795.1. NCBI lineage: Eukaryota > Metazoa > Chordata > Ceratodontiformes > Protopteridae > Protopterus > Protopterus annectens. The sequence continues at coordinate 683,117,455 of NC_056733.1, forward strand.
CCAATCATGTACAAGTGTATCCCTTGGTGTTTCCCCCGGAGGGGGGATTAGGGCAATATAGCTGCTGCATTTGGCATTCAAGGACATGGCAAAAAGGTCGCAGCAAGGCTGGCCCCACTTGTAGAAAATAATGTCCACTATCTCTTGTTTTAGGGACCACTCATGAGGCATCAGAATTGCTCTGCTGAGTTTGTCTGCTATCACGTTGGATTTCCCCATGATGCGCGTTGCTATCAGAAAGCTCTGTGAGGAGGTCGCCCACTGCCATACTCTCGGAGCTTCCCGACAAACGGGGGTAAGACTTGGTTCCTCCTTGTTTGTTTATGTACCACACAACTGACATGTTGTCTGACTGTATTGCAATTGTTCCTAACGGAAGATGATCTCGGAATTCTTGCAACACTAAAAGCACCACTCTCATCTCTAGGACATTGATGTGCAAATGGGCCTCGTGATCCTGCCAAGTGCCTTGTACTCTCCTTCCCAAATAATGCCCTCTACCCCATCTGGGAAGCATTCGTGGTCACTGTGGCAACTGGTTGAGGGAGGACAAAGGGTTGACCTAAGGTCACATGAACGGAGTGGAGCCAGCAACGAAGGTCTTTCTTGCAAGCTTCTGTTAACATAATTTGGTGGGACATTGGTAGCTTCTGCATGACCACTGAGTGAATAGCAGTCACTGCAGAATTCTCATATGTAGCTGCGCTAATGGAATCAAGTTAATCGCTGATGCCATGGTCCCTAATACTTTCAGAACTGTTCTTGTTTGAACTCTTTTCTTGAAAAGTAGGTTTATGACCTGATGCAGTAGGACTTGAGCTCTTTCTGGGGGAAGCTTTGCCATAATTTTTGTAGCATCTAAATCTGCTCCTATAAAAATGATACTTTGAGATGGCAATAAGACAGATTTTTCATAATTTCTGATCCCTAGGAGAAAGCAGGGCTGTATGGTGGTATCTCTCGCTTTTGTTAGTAGATGCTCAGTGGTGGCGGTTAGGAGCCAGTCATCTAGGTACAGAAACACTCGGAATCTTAGGTGCCTTAAGTAGGCCATGACTACTGCCATGCATTTGGCGAACACTCTGGGCACTGACTCCTGGATCACCTGTCCGTTTTTATATGGTAGTACGCATTCTGGTGATCTACTGAGCACTTCCAATGGTCTTGGCCCAGAAAAGGGAGCATAGACTGCAGTGTTACCATCCAGAAATTTAATTTTTTTTTATAGATTTGTTTAATCTGCTGAGATCCAAGATGGGTCTCCAGTCCTCTGTTTTCTTTGGAACTAAAAAGAACCTTGAGTAAGTTCCGGATCCTATTTGGTCTGCGGGGACTGTTTGGAGGACTCCTTTTTCCTAGCAATTTTTTGTATTTCTACAGTTGCTTGCTTCCTTTGGCTGGGTGGAACATCCAGGATGTTTATTATGTTTGGGACAGGGGAAGAAAAGGGTATGGAGTAACCTCTGGATACAATGCTTTGTACACACTTGTCTTTTGTTATTCTTTGCCAGGTTTCTGGGTAAAAGATACGTGACCCCCGACTACCTCCAGACATGGACAGATGGACCTCCTTTCAGGAGCTCTGAAAGGGCTTGCCAAGGAAAGATTCCCCGTCACCCTGATTTTGCAGACCCCCCCTCTGCCGTGTGGCCAGTGTCTTCCATTACTGTTTCCCCCTCTGCCCCTTGGGGGAAGTATCACCACATGTGTCCTGAAAAGCTCTCTGGGATTTTCTGAACAACATTTTTCCTCCCTTTTGACTTTTTGGATAAGGTCTAGAAGGTAGGAAAAAACAGACTCCTATGGAAGAGAGAATTTTTCCTTATTGTTCACATCTTGTTAGTGTGTCTTTGACTTTTGGCCCGAACAAGGACGAGCCATCGAAGGGGGTGTTAGCAAAGGAAGATTTAAAGGGCTCTGCAAAGTCACACAGGTGCATCCAAGAATGTCTCCTTATGAAAATTCCTAAACCCACTGCCCGACTTGCTCCATCAGCTGCAGAAGAAATGAGTCTCATGGAGGAGTTTATCACTGAATTCAAGGTGGAGAGCTCGGAAGAAACATTTTCTGCTACCCCTCAGCTACTGAACCCTGGAGAGCATCTCCCAGCTCCTTCAGGAGATCTGTCCGAAGTCTGGTAAAATGGGTAAGATAATTCAGCAATGTGAGGGCAAAGGTCGCTGAAGAAAAGGTGCGCTTTCCTATCTGTCCATCGTATGAGACTGTCTGGAGGATGAACAGAAGAGGACGTCTCTGGCAATTCCTTTTTGGTGGCCGCCACCATCACCATCGCATCTACACCCCTTTTAAGAAAGTTTTTTATCAATAGGGGATGTAATGAATTTATTTGGCTCCGAGGAACAGGATCCACTGAGCCTGGAGACTCCCACGCCTTTCAACAAACTAGATCTATCAGTTTGTCAAAAGGCAGAGACACCCAAGTGGAGGAAGGGTGAGACCCAAAAGCCTTCAGGTACACAGATTCCTCCTCAGAAAGGTTGATGGGCTTCCAGCCACATCTCTGCTCAAGTATTTCCAGGATGTCTGCAAAGGAGACATCCTCAGAGGGCGACCATGGGGACCCATCTGACTCATCAAGGTCTGTATCGGATGTGAAGGACTCCTCTGGGGAGTGTAAATGCTTCCTCTTACATAGTCTCTTATGAGGGACCTCTTCAGATGGGTATTCTGAAGAGGTTTTGGAAGAGAGGGGTTCACCCAATAGGGCATCTTGAGGCCTAGGGTCTCCGCATCTCTGTGTAAGCAGGGGTGCAGAAACAGACACCAGGGCCTTTGGGGGAAGAATGTCTGGACCTGAGAGTGGAGACGTCTGTGGAGACAGCACTCTCCTCATCACCTTGAAGGCCCCCCCGCCCCTGATGCGAGGAAGCACCCGGCTCCGAAAAACCAGAAGGCATCCCTGGAACCAAGAGGGTTGGCTCCGAGGCCAATGTATGAGCTGAGCTCACCAGTGCTGAAGACCCGAGAGGCAAGTCCGGATCCGACAACTATCCGATCTGACTTTCCTACCTGGACCCAACTGGAGAGTGTCGGGTCCTAGACTCCTTGAGTTCAGACAGAACTCAGGACATCAGAGCAGTAGTCAGCCTCTAAGATCCTGGAATAAGTCATGGTTCCACTACGACCAGTTCCATGCATTCCAGCTCCAAAGTCTGGGATCAGGTCGGAGGAGGAGTCAATGATGACAAGGTAGGCTTGGTCAGTTCAGAAGCCCTCTGGGTCGGATCTGACAAAAGCTTGGCAAGCGCCAGTGTATTCAAAAGCCTCCGCACCACACAATCCACATCATTATCAGAAAGGCTCCTGGAGGATCGAGTGGTTGGAGCAGGTGATGCAGAAATTTGAAAAACTGGAGATCTTAAAGTAAGAGAAACCGGTTCCAGGTCTGGGGACCGGCTCTGTACTTGAAACACCACCAGCTCCGAGACTAAAGGAGCTGGGGTGGAAGACATCTCAGGCCTGACAGTCTTCGGGTCCGATGAAGAAATTTTTAGGTCGGCTCAGACTAAGCCTCTGATGAAGAAGACCTTTTTTGCGGATTTTTCAGATTTTGATGTAGGAGAAAAGCTACATTTGGAAGGACCCTGACCTTCTCCTATAGCTTCTGAAAAGAGGGTCTTCAGTAATCACCTAAGGATTCATTTGTTCTTCTTTTCAAGAAGAAGCCTGTGGCTAAAAGAATGGAAAATGGCACAGGATTCTTCAAGGTGTACAGCTCCCAGGCAGTACACACATACAGTATGACCATCAGTTATGGACATTTTCTGGCTGCACTTTGTACATTTTTTAAAACCCGAGGGTTTAATATCCTTGGACTGTTTAGACATGATTACAATGTACAACAATCAGCTAGCAGAAAAAGGAGGCACAGCAAAAAAAAAAAAAAAAAAAAACTATAACTATATATATATATAAAAAAAAAATATATATATATATATATATATATATATATATATATACACACACACACACACACACACACACACACACACACACACACACACACACACATATATGGTTTATTATTGAAATGTCAAAATTAAAAAAAAAAAATGGTACTAATCAGCGAAGTGTTTCACTGAAAGTACAAATAACCTAATATCCCTATTTTCGAAAAATAGCTGTTAATGCCGAAAATGTCGACAATGACATTTTACGGCATTAAAACAATGCTACCCTTGCTGTAACTCCCTAACTCCTACACCTAACATCTCGTTTATGCAGGGGGGCAAGCCCCCCCTGCACCCCACACCCCCCTAAGTTAATATTCCAATTCCGAGATCGCACTACAGTGAGAAAAAGGATGTATTTCCCTAACCACACTGTACCGCGATCCCTGTACATAACTGAACAGGAAGTTATGTACTCACCATAACGTTCGATGTATGTAGTCCATCTCGCCTCACATTCTTACTCGTGGGTTCAGAGCCGAATATCGGCTCTGACTCGGCCTATTTTACTAGCTCAAAAGTCTCTGGTTGGCTGGGCTAAGAGGGTATCCCATGGTACCCTGTTTCGTATCCCCAGATCTAGTTTGCTGCTAACAACATAATTACTGCATACATACCACGCATCCATACAAACAAAAACAATTCAAAGGGACTCTGCAGGATACAATCTATCTTCCAAATCCTCCAGGCAGGGGGAAGGCGGAGGGTAAGTAAGAATGTGAGGCGAGATGGACTACATACATCGAACGTTATGGTGAGTACATAACTTCTTGATGTTATGTAGTCCTATCTCGCCTACAGTCTTACCCGTGGGACAGCGTCCCTAGCACCTACATCCTGGGTGGCTCATAGGAAAATACTCCTGAGAACTGTGGAGCCAAATGAAGATCTGCCCCTGGAAACCACGTCCAATTTGTAATGAGAAACAAAGGTGTGAGGAGAAGCCCAAGTGGCCACAGCACATATATCATCCATTGACAATCTAGTTTTATAGGCTGTGGATGTGGAGACCACTCTTGTGGAGTGGGCTTTAGCTGGAAAAGGCAAATTTTTACCTGCTGTCTGATAGATGAAGGAAATACAGCTGGCTATCCACCTAGAGAGCGTGACCTTGGAAACCAGAGAACCAGACCGGTTCTCCGAAAAGGAGACAAAGAGTTGGTCAGATTTCCGGATATCTTTCGTCCGGTGTAGATAGAAGTGTAACTGTCTATGTACATCCAATTGGTGAAATCTGAATTCTGCCTTGTTAGAAAAATTGGGGAAGAAAACTGGCAGCTCAATAGACTGATTCATATTAGACACAGAAGCCACTTTGGGAAGGAATGATGGGTTTGGTCTAACAGAGACTCTATCTTTATGGAAGATCAAATGGGGGTATGATGGAGAGGGCTTGAATTTCAGAGACCTGCCTCGCTGAAGTGATTGCTGTTAAAAATGCTGTTTTCCATGACAAGAATTTTAACCCGCAGGTAACTGCAGGCTCGAATGGTGGGAGAGTGAGGGCTTGAAGGACAAAATTGAGGTCCAAGGGTATGACAGGTTGGGATACTGGGGGACGAAGTAATAGAGTATCTTTAAGGAATGCTTTACATAGTCTGTGTGCCATAAGGCTAGGCTCATTGGCCACATGGAAGTTTGATATAGCCGCCAGCTGAACTTTGATGGTGGCTGGTCCGGACCCTTGAGAGAAGAGAGTAGACAAAAACTCCAGAATCTAATCAATTGGAGCCGTGTAGGGATCAATGCCTCTAGAATGGGCCCAGATAGAGAACCTTTTCCATTTGCTAGAGTAGATTTTTCTAGTGGATGGTTTATGAGAGGACGATAATATATGGACTACTTCCGGTGAAAAATTGTGACATCTGACTAATGATAGAAGTGGAGTAGCCAGGCTGTCAACCGGACTGTCCTCAGAGAGGGGTGGAACTGTCCCGACATGTGTGTCATTAAATCTGTAAGGGGTTCCAGAATCCAAGGTGTATCCACACTGTAAGGTTGAAGGAAGGGGAACCATACCTGACGAGGCCAGTGTGGGGTAATCAGAATCATTCTGCTTCCCAAAGATTGTGCTTTCTGAATCACCCTTGAGAGAAGGGGAAACAGAGGGATAAAGCAGACTGGATGGCCAGTTGTGAGCCAGAGAGTCCCTGGGCAATTCCCCCGGTGGGGGGATCAGCGAGAAGTAGTTGCTGCATTTCACACTGAGAGGGCTGGAAAAAAAGTCACAGCAAGGTTGACCCCATCTGCTGAAGATTCGCTCTGCAACCAGGCGATTCAGGGACCACTCATAGGGCATAAGGATCACCCTGCTTAGCTTGTCTGCTATTACATTGGTCTTCCCCAGAATGTGCGTTGCCACCAGAAACCATTGGGAAGGTATTGCCCAATGCCACATGCGCATGGCCTCTCTGCATAGTGGGTAAGATCGGGTTCCCCCTTGCTTGTTGAGATACCACACTACTGACATGTTGTCTGAGTGTATCGCAATAGTCCCTAGAGGAAGAATTTCTTGAAGTGCCTGCAATGCAAGAAGCACTGCTCTCATCTCTAGGACATTTATGTGCAAATGTATCTCATGTTCCTGCCACGTGCCTTGGACCATCCTGCCGAGATAATGCCCCTCCCCACCCCATCTGTTAGGCATCCGTGGTCACCGTGGCAACAGGGACGGGTGGAACAAAGGGCTTTCCCCCGTTCAAGTTGTTGGTGCACAGCCACCAACGGAGGTCCTGTTTGCATCTGTCTGTCATTAAGATTGGATGGGATAGCGGAAGTCTTTGGAGAGACCATTGGACAAAGAGGAGCCATTGAAGAAGTCTCATGTGTAATCTTGCTAGAGGAACCAACATGATAGTTGCCGCCATGGTACCTAGGAGTTGTAGAATCAGTCTTGCCTTCACATGTCTCAGGGGCATCAGCATGAGAATTTATTGTTGCAACCCTGTGATCCTTTCCTGTGGTAAGAATGCTCGCATTTGAATGGTGTCCAACTCTGCTCCTATAAAGGTGACACGCTGTAAGGGCAATAAGGCAGATTTTTTCCAGTTTATTGTGATGCCTAGTTGGTGACATAGACTGATGGTAGTGTCCCTGGTCTGAATTAGTTGATGCCTGGTGGGGGCGGTGAGGAGCCAGTCGTCCAGGTACGGAAACACCTGGAATCCTTGACGTCTCAAGTGAGCCGTCACCACTGCCATACACTTGGTGAACACCCAGGGAGCTGTGGTGAGACCAAAGGCAGGGCTCGAAACTGGAAGTGACTGGCTCCCAGCTGGAAGTGTGGGTGAGACCTGGATGCACTATCCATTTTGACATGGTAGTAAGCATCCTTGAGGTCGATGGAGCACATCCATACTTCCTCTCCCAACAATGGGAGAATGGATTGTACAGTGACCATACGGAATTTGGACTTGTGTATGTAATTGTTGAGTTGACTGAGATCTAGTATGGGTCTCAGGTCCCCTGTTCTTTTCGGCACCAAAAAGAATCTTGAGTAAGTCCCTAATCCGATTTGGTCTGAGGGGACTGGTTGGATGGCTCCTTTCTCTAGAAGGTGAGATATCTCTGAGGCTGCTTGATCCCTTTGACTGGGTGGAACGTCCGGGATTTTTCTTATTGGAGGGGGTACTGAAGAGAATGGAATGAGGTAACCTCCGAAAATTATCCTTAATACCAATCGGTCCTGGGTGATGCTTTCTCAGGCTTCCGGATACAAGGAAATTCAACCCCCGACTGGCTCCGGATAAGCACAGTCAGGCACACCCTCAGGAATGAGAGTATGAGGAGCCATGGAAGGAGTTGTGGTCTCTGGAATTGCGGGGGCCCCCTCTGCTTCTGGGGTGCTATCTCCCTGAATAACTCCCCCCTCCCCTGCCTCTGGAGGGGGGTTCACCTTGTGCGGCAGGAAAAAACCTATGTGATTTCTTAAACTAAATCTCACCCCCCCCCCCGCTGGGCCTTGGGATAAGGCCTAGATGGAAGGGAAAAAGGGACCCCTACAGCAGACAGGGTCTTTCCCTCTTGCTCACACCTGGTGAGGGTGTCTTTCACTTTGGTCCCAAACAAGGAGGAACCATCAAAAGGGGCATCAGTGAAGGAAGACTTAAAGTCCTCCGGGAAGTGACACAGGCGCAGCCAGGCTTGCCTTCTAAGGGCTACCCCTGAGCTGGTCTCCCTACTCGCTCCCTTGGCCGCACACGATATGAGTTGCATGGATGAGTTTGCGATGGAGTTGAGGGTAGAAACCTGTGTGTTAACTGTCTGAGCTACCACCTCAAGTATATTACCCGCAAGAGTATCTCCTGTTCTTTAAGGAGATCTCTCTGGAGCCGACTGAAATGAGACAAGTAATTCAGCGACCGTAAAGTGAATGTGGCTGAAGACAGGGTATGCTTCCCGTACCGGTCCATAGTCCTAGACTCCTTGTTAGGAGGATGGACCGATGAGGAAGACTATACAACTTCCTTCTGGGTGGCTGCCGCCACCACCATGGCATCTACAGGGACTCCCTTTGACAGAAACTCTTTTCCCTGAGGGGCGGAGAGAAATTTGTTGGGGCGCCTGGGTACAGGCTCCACAGAATCAGGTTTTTCCCATACCCTCCGACAAATAAGGTCAAGAAGTTCATCGAAGGGTGGAGACACCCAGGAGGCGGAGGGTTGAGTGCCAAAAGCCTTAAGGAATACTGACTCCTCCTCAGAAGGGGCTTTGGAAGGCCAGTCTCCTCTTTGTTTCAGTATCTCCAGGATATCGGAGAAGGAAATATCATCAGAGGAAGACTTGAGGGATCCTTCTGATTTCTCGAGGTCAGTATCGGAAGTGAGAGACTTGTCCTGGGAGTCTATGTGCTTCCTCTTGCACAACTTCTTTCTGGGAGGTTCCTCGGGCACTGGCTCTGAGAGATCTTCAAAAAGTGGGGGACCACTCGTGGGAGTGTCCTTAGGGCCTGGCGCTCTACTGTCCAATGATAGGTGAGTGTTAGAAGCTCTCGCCGGAGTGGTAGGGGATGGAATGACCGACCCGAGTGATGTAGCTGACGATCTGGCCAGAGCGCTCCGCATGGCCTCGAAGGCAGGTCCCCCGAGTCCGAGGACCGACCGGCCTCCAAGGCCATGACCGGGACCGGGGTCCCCCATGCCAATGCACCGAGTGGGAGACTCTGAACCAAAAGATGTCCCGAAGTATCCCCTTCGGGTCTGACCAAGGAGACCCGAATCTCGAAACCTGTGGACGGGACCAACATGGTCGGAGCCGAGGTCGGCACCGATAAACCCAAGGGGAGTATCGGAGCCGGTGCAAGAACATCACTCGGAGCAGAACATACCGGCTCAGACAACAAGGATGTGCTCGGAGGAGGAATCATCGTAACAGCCATAGGAACTGGCTACGGAGCCGAGTGGGTCGGAGATGAAAACAATTTAGCCAACACCGGCGACTTTAGGAGCCTCTGCACTACCCTATCCACATCCAAATCAGAAAGCCTGGAGGATTTGGAGGAGATGGATGGGGATTGGGATCTCTTATCTGGTGAACCATGCCTCACACTAGGCGACCGGCTCTGAATGGGTTCAAGAATGATCGGAGCGGACGCCGATTCACTTAACACAGATACCTCCTGTGGCCCCCGACGACAGTGGAGCCGAGGAAGCAGAGTCTAGTATAGTAATCTTCTCCGGAGGCTCCAAAGATGCAGATGGAGCCGGAGACCTTTTCTTGGACTTGGAGGCTTTAGATTTCGACTGAGAGCTGGAAGCCGAATCTATAGCCTCCTCAAAAGATGGTTTAAGCAGTCCCTTTAAAATTAATTTGTTTTTCCTCTCTTGGAGCACCCGGGGACTGAAGGCGTGGCAAAAGCTACACGACTCCTGTAAATGGATGGCTCCAAGACAGTAGACACATACAGAGTGTCCATCTGTGATGGACATTTTATATCCGCATTTTGAACACTTTTTAAAGCCAGAAGGCTTATGTTCCTTCTGATCCTTAGACATTATCTGCTACTGTAGAGAAACAAACTTCCAAAACGTTCACTACAATTAACGAACTTCCAAACGGGCGGGAAAGCCCACACGTTCACTGCAAACAGTACTACACAGACTGAGCAAAGCCCTAAACAAACAATTAGCAACAAATGACACCACTAAAAGAACCTCTAACTAAAACAGTTCTTAAACAATATGGAAACAAACACACAAACAACTCACTAAGGGAGGACTAGGTCCTCTAACTAAAATGGGCCTAGCCCGTGGGAACAATTAGGGATACCAGAAAAACACCAAGAAACACACAATCACAGCGAGAGCAGCAAGATGTAGCTATTAAAATAGCTTTTGAGTATAAAGCAACCAATTTCTCAAGAGAAATAAGTCAAAAGAGGTACTTAGCCACAGCCAAGTGAGACCACGTCTGAGCTCTACATGTGGCAAACGAGATCTGGAGATACGAAGCAAGGTACCATGGGATACCCTCTTAGCCCAGCCAATCAGAGACTTTTGAGCTAGTAAAATAGGCCGAGTCGGAGCCAATATTCGGCTCCGAACCCACGGTTAAGAATGTAGGCAAGATAGGACTACATAACATCGTTATATTTGCGAATGTACAGTCCATTCGCAAATATAATGTTTGCTCATGTCACCTGCACACATATGAAGTATTCGAACATATGTAAACCATATATATATATATATATATATATATATATATATATATATATATATATATATATATAGGTTCATAGGTAGGTACTAGGCTATCAGCCCAAGGGCCTACGTAAGCCTAGCCAGAAAGGTTCTATGGCTTACGCCACCCCAGAAAGTTATTTTCCTGTGCCACTGTCGAGCAGAGATACAGAAGTGATCCTGGGGTGTATTTCCTATTTCTCATCCACTCATCAAGATTTTTCTTGAAGAGTGCTAATGAAGAACTTTGCTTGACATAGATGGGTACTTGTTCCAGATTATAGGAAGTCTCTGGGACAGGAATCGATCCCTCCAGCGTGTCATGTTTATTGTGGTGTCAAGGTTTAGGTCCCTAGAGTGTGTAGCTCGGAGGGATTGGGATTTCTTTAGGTGTAGCATGTCCAATAGCTCTGGGTTTGACATAGCTTTATATGTTAGGCAGAGATCACCTCGGAGTAGGCGATATGCTATGGAGTAAAGCTGGAGTTTTTTGAGGTGGTCAGTGTAGGGCATTTGTTTGAGACCAGTAATCCTCTTTGTGAGGTACTTCTGTGCCCTTTCCAGCTGCTGCAGATTTCGTGTGAGGTACATTCCAAAAGGGGCGTTGTACTCTATAATGGGTCTAATGAGTGACGAGTAGAGGGGAACAATGACCTCTTTTTTCCTGGATGAGAACCCTTTTATGATGAGGTATGCCACATAGAAGGACTTCCTGACTATTGTGGCGACGTGACTATCAAAGGAGAGACTACTATCCACCTGGGTCCCAAGGTCTCTTATCATGCATTCGGTGTTAAGTAGATTGCTGCCTATGTTGTAGTTCATGGGTACAGAGTTTTTACCAAAGGGGATGGCACTGCACTTTTTGGCATTGAGCTTGAGGCCATGGCTCTGACACCAGGCATCTGTCTCAGTGAGGCCCTTCTGTAGGATGTCCACATCATTTGGGGACTTGATTATGGCTCCTAGTTTGTAGTCATCCAAACATGGGATCCGAACACATGCTCACCTAGCATATGACCGAATCACAAAACATCGAACACACATACACGAAAGCGCTTAACATCGACAAGCGCTTCCATGTATGTGTGCCTGTTTCGTAGATCGGACTACAATGCAGTAAGGGAAAATTCCCTTTTCTCCACTGCAGTGCGATCCTGGAGTGAGAATAATAAAGTAGGGGGGTGTGGGGGGTGCAGCCCCCCTGCAGAAACATAGATTTTTTTTTTAACTACACAAACACGGAAGCGCTTTTCAATGTTAAGCGCTTTCGTGTATGTGTGTTCGATGTTTTGTGATTTGGACATATGCTAGTCGAGCATGTGTCCTAGACCCATATACATATATATATATGTGCATATATATATATATATATATATATATATATATATATATATATATATATATATATATATAGATATATAGATATATATATAGATATATATATATATATATATATATAGATATATATATACATATATATTTTTTTTTACAAGCACTCTAAGAGAAAAGCCCTCTAATTTAAACGGGCCAAGCAGCCCTCTAACTTAAACAACCTAGCCTGATCTAAAGAAAAAAATAATTCAAAACTAACTACTCTCTAATAAAAAACGAGTTTGACAAGAAATAAAAGTCCTCCAACTAAAAATGGGCTTTAAGCTGGGACTGGGTATGGAAAAAGGCCTTGAGGATAAATGATGACCAAAAGCAAAAAACAATAGCAGTGAACATGCCAAAACTGCGACATATAAACTAACAAACTACTCTAAAAATGAGAGAAATAACAGTAATAACAAATAGAAACAGTTCCAGAGCCAGTATGAAGCACTTGATCTTGTTTTAGTGGCAAACGAGATCTGGGGAGCTTCCTAGGGCATGATGTGATAGGGTTTTTCAGCCACAAGCTAGTGGAAGACCTCAAGCTTTTGTATACGGCCAAGTCGGAACTGAGGTACAGAATGAAGGCGAGATAGAACATCTCATCTATTTTTCCAGTCTATTGATTCCTTATTTGAGTAGTTTTGATATGAATTCTGTGTGCTTCTCAGCATTACACTGCCATTCCATGGTGCTTTTTTTTTTTTTTTTACAATTAAGTTTTCACATGAAAGCTAATTTTTTCTTATGTTAAATTCAGTGACAATTCTACCTTCAAAAAAACTCTTAGAAGTTATAGTCTCATAAGTCTCTTTCCCAGAACACTACAGAATTAATCTCTTCAACTAAACCTACAGGTTCAACACGTTTGTAATGCAGTACTCTAGGGGTTGTTTCTTTGTTTTGTCTCCTTTCTCCCATGATGTTTGCAACACTGCCATTTCACTCCTTGCCTGCTTCTGAACTACTGCTGCACAGATTTTTATTTTACCAGGAACAGTTCTGGTATGCTTTCTACCAAAGATGTTTTACCTATATTGTTTAAGCAAATTATGCAAGTTCAAAACTCTTTCAGATGATCTTTTCAGTCACCAATTCCAGCAAAATTGCTTTGTCAACTGTAAACTTCCAAGTGAACCTCCAGTACAAAGCACCATCATCTACAGACTCTGGTACATCAATCATTTTCTGCAAAATACCAGCCTCTTAGCCTACAGACTGCAGAGAAACTACCTACTGTTGTTTTGATTTCCTTTAAATCTTTGGTCTCATTTTGCTCCTACATACTGTCTTCCATGTCACTCTTGCTCTCTGTCACTACACTGGTTTGGCAACAAGGAACTCTTATATGTGGATATGACACGTCTGGTTTATCTGTTCTGCAAGGGCAGGTAGCCTAGTACTTACCTACGAACCTATAGAAAAGCAGAAAAAGAAACTATCTACCCTTTTTCTTGATCTACTTAACACTGAATGTATTCAAGAAATGTATGTCATCTTGCTGTTTTAAAATGCCTGAACACAGGCCAAGGCAAAAATAGTTTCACTTACATATCTGCAGGATTTCCTGGGGGTTTGTACTTCAATATTCCAAGAAGACCCAACATGCGCTTTGCAGTATGATCTGGCATTTCCTCTCGCAGGTCAACATTGTGCTGTAAAACAGCAAAAATACTGTAAATTTTTCTGTAACATACAACTAACATCTGTGACATGACAATCAGCATGTTAAATATGTAGATCAGATAAGGATTTCTGCAAAAGTCATTAAACATTTTACAGAAAACTAAGTACTGAAACTTTCCAAAAGACTACAATGTAGATTTTAGAAACTGAATTAGAAAGGAGAACTATAACACAGAGGATTATGGGTGTGCTGCCTTCCATAAGCAGTTTATATGTTTGAGAAAATAATTCTTAGAAGGTTCATCTATTCATTCATAGTAAATGCAAATTTCTTGAAAAAAATTAGGCAAGTGGCCTGATCATAATTCTTTGCAACAGAAGAAATTTTATCACTCAGTGTACTACCATTTACAAAATGTGTATGTGTGAAGTGTTTGACAGCTGTTAGCACACCTCACTGCCACACAACAAGCAGCCAGAACTGCCTCTATAAGCAACCAAAAGTTTTAACAGCCATTAGACATTTTGCTGTGCCACACTTTTTTTAATTTCAGTGGTAGCACAAAGCCAGTAAGAAGTTTCTAATGCAGTTCTGTTGTGGTTGCCATCTGTGAAGTAACAGAAACTTCAATAATAAGAGCAAGGTCTACATAAGGCCTTTGCAATAACATAGAGGGTTATTATTGGGTCTCCAATTGTACCCATATTTTTTTTTTGCTCTTGATATGGATGTCAAGAAATTCACCTCAAGAGTGAAGTAAAAGAGGTGAGTCCTGGCATCCAAGTCAAGAACACAGTCATTGATTAGGATCGGTGAGACACGAACTCTTTGTAGTGCATGGAGCTTTATCTATTCCATGTACTACCAGTTACAAAAAAGAAAAAAAAAGCTGATTTGCTTTACTTAGTGAATGCTGCTGCATAGAAAGCAAGAAAATATAACTGCAGAAAAAAGTCAGGGACAATTTTTAAATAGTAATCTAATTTAAATAAGTAATTTACAGACGGACATCAATAAACTTCCACAGACAGATGAGGCAAGACATTCAGGGACAGTTTAAAGTAAAGGAACATGCCTTCAGGGAGACCTGACAGTAACAGCACTTAGGGGGTGTATAGCAATTCTTACACACATCTGCAAGCACTGTTACAGTCGGATCTCATGCTACAGAAGCGATTTTGGAGCATAATCATAGTGCTCCATGCTCTACAAGCTTATTATAACTAAGCTCTCGCAAATGAACTTATAACAAGATTTTTTTATTCTAATCTGTTCAACATATTGCATACAAATTAAATGCTAATGAAAAACCAACAAAAAAAATACATGCTCTGTTCTTGCATTCTGGCTTGGCTTTCAGTTTTACATTTTGTTTTTCAATGAAAGGACAAGAATAAAAAAATGCCCAACTTGGTGGCTGTCTCTTTTGACAGATACCAGTGTTCTGGCCAATAAACTAACCACTTATTACCAAATTTTATTAAAGATGAAATTTTATTCTCAGTAGAAATACTTGCATCACAGTATTTGCCTACTGACATAGCTACATCTGCTTCTTTCCAGCCACTGTAGGTCAACATACCCACAAACACACTCTCTCATGTCACTGAAATTAATGGCCATATTTCTGGATCCTAAAGTTTGGTATATACTGAATTTGTCGGCTTGGAATACACAATGATTCTACGTCTTTATTTCAGCTAAGTGAATAAAAGTAAACATTATAATGACACAGGACAGTGAAGTAACTGCCCTCAGGTTGATTAACTGCTGCATAACCGGTGTAATTATTTCACCATAATGTACACCATGTTATGATGCACTAATTACTTGTTGCCTTAGTAATAAAGGCCATATATCTATACACGTATATAAAACTTATAAGATAAGAGATGACACTGTGTGCATATGGTGAAAATATATGCGTCTCTAGGGCGAAGGAAGTACAAAGGGAGATTATTTTCTATAATGGCCACAGCATCAAAATAAAAGTACATCTCATCTAGATGCTGGGGTCTATATTAAATTGTCGCCCACTTGGGTTGTTGAACGCCTAAACGTCGACAACTTAAAATCATGAAAAAGAAGTTATGTACTCACCATAACGTTCCATCTGAGTAGGTAAACTTCATTTGTCAACAACCTGTGGGTTTCGGATACAATATGGATCCGAGCTGGCAGCATACCAAGCAAAAGTTCCGAGCTCCAAGCTCCTCCCCTCTACCCATACTACACTGCAACCTCCTTCCAATCCTCAGATCGAGTTTGCCACTCCACACGTGACACCAACAAACTAACCTGAGACCCCTGAACCAAGAACAAACCTCCAGCTCATGAACTCCGAACATCGAGCTCAGCAAAAATAAACACCAAGGTAAGGGGGAAGGAGGGAGGGACAGTTGCTAACAAATGAAGTTTACTTACACAGATGGAACGTTATGGTGAGTACATAACTTCAAGTAGTTAACTTCATTTGATCAGCAACCTGTGGGACAGAGTCCCCAGCTACCCCAAATCTTGGGAGGCCCTTAAGGAAGGATATTCCGGAGCACTGCAAAGCCAACGGAAGCCCTTCCTCTAGACACCAAATCCAGTTTATAATGAGTAATAAAGGTGTGAGAGGATGCCCAGGTAGCGGCTGAGCAAATGTCATCCAGGGAAACTCTAGACCAGAATGCTGCAGATGTTGCCATAGAACGTGTAGAACGAGCATGAACTCCTACTGGTTCTGGTAAACCAAGCTCTCTGTATGCTTGTAGGATACAAAGGGAAACCCACCTACCAAGAGTCACTTTTAAAACTGGTTTCCCTAAAAAGGGCTTAGCAAAGGAAACAAAAAGTTGATCAGATTTACGAAAGACCACCGTCCTGTGCAAATAAAAACATAACTGCCTGTGAACATCCAGCAAATGAAGTTTGTATTCCCCCTTATTCTGAAAATTAGGGAAAAAGACAGGCAAATTAATAGATTGATTAATGTTTGTCTCAGAAGCAACTTTAGGGAGAAAAGATGGATTAGTCCTGAGAGACACCCTGTCCTTACGAAACACAAGATATGGGGGTTTCATACAAAGAGTTTGAAGCTCCAACACTCTCCTGGCTGAAGTTATAGCTACCAGAAAAGCCATCTTCCATGACAAAAATTTTAGGTCAACTGATGCCGAGGGCTTGAAAGGAGGCGCAACTAAGGCCTGAAGAACCACAGTCAGATCCCATGGCGGGGATGGATTCTTAACAGGAGGTCTCAGAAGAAAAGTGCCTTTCAAAAAGGTTTTACAAATTCTGGCAGCAGCGAGAGAGCCTAAATTGTCCCCTACATGGAAATGAGAAATAGCCACCAGCTGGACCTTCACTGTGGAACAGCTGGCTCCTTGCTGGAAGATATGAGACAAAAAGTCTAATACCACTGGGATCGGAGCGGTAAAAGGATCTACATTTCTCTGTGAAGCCCAAATGGAGAAGCGTCTCCATTTGCTACAGTAAATCTTCCTGGTAGAGGATTTATGTGCCGCAACAAAGATAGTTTTAACAGAAGAGATACCGGGAGTCCTAGCAACTAGTGGAATTGGAGAAGCCAAGCTGTGAGCTTCAGGCTGTCCAGACCACTGACATATTGTCTGACTGGATCGCAATAGTTCCCAGAGGAGGATAAGCATGAAGGGCCTGCAATGCTAAAAGGACCGCTCTCATCTCTAGAACATTTATATGCAGAACGGTCTCGTTTTGAGTCCATGTGCCTTGAACAGTCCTGCCCGAACAATGCCCCCACACACTAGGCGGGAGGCATCCGTAGTCACTGTGGCTTGGGGTTGGGGAGCAATAAAGTGACATCCCTCCTGCAAATTCCGAGATTGGAGCCATCACGTGAGGGAATTTCTGCACACACTGCTCAGAGGGATTGGAAAATCTAGAGTTTGATGAAGAATCAACCACTGAACTTGCAACGTCCACTTTAGAATTCTCATATGCAGACGAGCAGAAGGGATCAAGTTGACAGCTGCTGCCAAGGATCCTAAGGCTCTCAGGACTAATTCTGCAGGGGGTGCAGAGGACTGCAGAAGTGCTAACACATGAAGTGCCAGGCTGTGTAGTCTGTCTGGGGTTAAGAATGCCCTGGCCTGATGAGAATCTATTCTCGCCCCTATGAAGTCTAACACTTGAACAGGTTGAAGAGAAGACTTCCTGAGATTTATGGTAATCCCTAGCCGAGGTGATATCCAGAGAAAGAAATCTCTGGCTAGTAACAGTAGATGCCTGGTGGGGGCGGTGAGGAGCCAGTAGTCCAGGTACAGGAAGACCTGAATGCCCTGAAGTATCAGGTGAGACCCTACAACTGCCATGACCTTGGTGAACACCCTGGGGGCTGTGGTGAGACCGAAGGGTAGGACCCTGAATTGATAATGTCTGGCCCCTAGCCGAAAGCGGAGGAACCTCCTGGATCACCTATCAGAATATGGTAGTATGCATCCTTGAGGTCTATCGAGCACAACCAGTCTTCCTCCTGCAGGAAGAGCAGGATAGATTGAAGCATGACCATCCGGAACATTTCCTTGGCAATGAACAGGTTCATTATTGATAGGTCGAGAATCAGCCTTAGGTCCCTTGTCTTTTTTGGCACCAAAAAGAACCTGGAATAGATGCCTGATCCAGACTGGTCAGGGGGCACCTGCTGGGTGGCTCTTTTTTCTAGCAGCTTTTGTATTTCCAAGGCTGCGGCCTCCCTCTGAGTGGGTGGGACGTCCGGGAGGTGCCTTGTGTAAGGGGGCCATTGGATCCAACTCAGCCTGCCACTTGCAGCCCTTCACTCTATCTTTATCTTTTTCTTTCTCTGAATGTCTCTCTGTCTCCCTGTGTTTTTCTATTATTCTCTTTTTATTGACCTCTCTCTCTCCCTGTGGTAAGGTGGGAGGGTGAGTCCCGAACAGGGGGGGAAGGCCTGAAGGCTGGACAGCCACAGCCGTGGCTGGTGAGGAAGCAGCAGAATTAACTTGTTCCTGCGATCCTGCAGGGCTCGGGGATTGAAGGCTGCACAGATTTTGCAGTCGGATGACAAATGGGACACCCCCAAGCAAACTACACACAGAGTGTGACCATCGACTGGTGACAGCTTGTGGCCACACTCTGTGCACTTAGAGAAAGTCACCTTCTGACTTTCCGACATAATAAGGGAACACACACACACACACACACACGCATACACACACACTCTATGGGGGGAAGGGGGGCCTACACTAACAGAAAGTGAACAACTTTCAAAGTACAAAAAAACAATAATTAGCATTGACGGTAATCTGTAGAGAGGGATAAACTAATAATTATTACTAAAATTATCAAAAGGGGCACACACAGACCAAAGTTTTCGAAAAAACCCTGACAACTTGCTTGGACCTCAAAAATCCCATGCTGGCGAAGCTGCGGCAAACGAGATATGAGGATTGGAAGGATGTTGCAGTGTAGTATGGGTAGGGGGGAGGAGCTTGGAGCTTAGATCTTTTGCTTGGTATGCTGCCGGCTTGGATCCGAAACCCACAGGTTGCTGATCAAATTAAGTTAACTACTTCAGATCAGCAGTTTCCACACAGGGAAACAAGTTATTTGGCTGTTACGAGGATTTTTCCCTGTGTACAACGTAGAACGATCTCGGAGTTAGTATATTTAGTAGGGGGGTGGGGGGCAAAGCCCCCCCACTTAATTTCTGTTTAAATTTTTTTTTTTTTTTTTTTACTTTGGGCAACACCTTTCTTTCCCTGTGTGGAAAGTGCCATTCGCGATATTAAGTTGTCGACGTTTAGGCGTTCGACAACCTAAGCAGTCGACGATGTAATATAGACCCAGATGCTGGCAGACATGCAGGCTGCCTGCACATAAAACTGGTGACTTGAGTTAGAGAAGTGGCTTGGGTGCCAGAAAGACAGTTGAGGAAAGGAGTAGAAAACATTACCTCACCTACACCCCCCCCCCCTTTCTGTCTCACTGGGGGAGGACTTACAGTTTCTTACTCAGTAGTATCATCAATGGACACAGAGGAAACTACGGTAAGACTGTCAAAAAATACAAGGGACCAAACTTAAGAAGTTAGAACATAATTACACAATAAATGTAACTCTGTAGCAAGAAATTGTATGCTTATCCTTAAAAACAGTGAAACATCATGCTCACAGAATCAGTGGGCATGTGCCCATTCATATTTACAGTAATTTATTTATATTTTTAGAGCATTAGTTTCTCATTCACTCCAATGGAACTAAGGAAGTTTGCACTGTAACTTCCAATTGGAGAAGCCTAAGCCTTTTGACAGAATCAAATTATGTCCTCACATTTCAAAAAAGAAGTTATGTACTTCCCATAATATTCCTTGTGTGTTGTCCATCTCATCCTTTATTCTCACTGGCGGGTCGAACTTGATCCAACGGATCCATCTCGACCATTATATAAGCTCAAGGTCCTCAGCTAAGCTCGTGGGCATTTTTCCCTACCCATGATGCAACTCCCTTACCAACTCAGATCTTGTCTGCCCTGAAGCAGTGACAAGATGAATAATTTTATCATCATCATATTAAGAACCCACATTATTTCAGAGGATATACAGTCCTGTAAAGATCCAATTAGAACTACTCAGTCTCCCAGGACAAAAATGTAGGGGTTATGGTGGGTGGTTT
The DNA here is from genome assembly GCF_019279795.1 of Protopterus annectens. Lineage (NCBI taxonomy): Eukaryota > Metazoa > Chordata > Ceratodontiformes > Protopteridae > Protopterus > Protopterus annectens. Next base: position 683,137,769 of record NC_056733.1, read on the forward strand.
GTGAGAATAAAGGACGAGATGGACAACACACATGGAGTGCTATGGTAAGTGCATAACTTCTTTATGTGATGTTGTCAATCTCGTCTTTATTCTCACTGATGGGACTGCGTCCCTAGCTACCTGATTCTTGGATGGCTCATGGGAGAATATTTCTCAGAACCATAGAACCAAAGGATGCCTCTACTCCTAGAGGCCAAATCTAACTTGTAATGAGTAATAAGGTTTGTGGGTTTGCCCACAGGTAATCTAGCTTGGAAAGCTACAGAAGCAGATACTGACCTGGGGAATGAGCCTTGATTATATTTGCTATAGTCTTGTTAGAATTGTATATGAAAGATATACATTGTGAAAGCCAATTAGATAATGTTACCTTAGAGACTGGTCGGCCTTTCTTAATCTCTGAATAGGAAATAAATAGGTTGATCTGTCTTTCTAAATTCTGATGTCCTGTACTAAAAAACGTAGCTGTCTGTGAATATCTAAAATATGTCAAGTGTATGCCCCTTTGTTCTGAAAATTTGGAAAGAACACTGGTAATCCAAAAGACTGGTTGAGGTTACTCTCTGAAACTACTTTAGGTAAAAAGGAAGGGTTAGCGTGTAGAAAGACTCTATCCTTTTGAAAAATTATATATGGAGATTTGTAAGACAAGGCCTGTAATTATGAAACTCTCCTAGCTGAAGTAATAGCTACTAAAAAAGAGAGTTTTCTATGGCAGATATTTAAATTTGCATATAACAGATGGTTCAAATGGAGGGGAGATGATTTTTGATAAGATGAAATTCAAGTCCCAAGGTGGAACTGGGTTTCTATACGGGGGTCGAATTACAATAGCTCCTATGAGAAATGCTTTGCAAAGTCTGTTTGAAATGACTGCAGAACCATTTTCTCGTATGTGAAAATCTGAGATTGCTGCTAGATGTAGTCTAATAGTAGAGGCAGCCGCTCCCTCATTGAATAACTTGGCCAAGAATTCCAGGATAGAATGTAATGGAGCTGTGAATGGGTCTGTCTGATTAGTACTGAACCAGGACACAAATCTTTCCCATTTTCTTTTGTATACATTTTATGGGAAGATAGTAAAATGTTTTTAACTAGAGAGGAAACCTGGTTATCATGGGAACTGGAGCAGCCAAGCTGTTAGTTTGAGACTGTTTAGACTGGGGTGAACCGTTCCTGATGGATGAGTCAACAGATCTAAAACTAGGTCCAGAATCCATGGTCCCTCCTGCACACGAAGCCGAATAAAGGGGAACCATATCTGTCAATGTCAATAGGGGGCAATTAGGATTATTGTGGTCTCCAACAAACTTGCTTTCTGTAGGACCTTGGGGATTAGCATATAGGAGTCCCGGGGAGGTCAATCGTGAACAAGTGCATCCCTTGGTGACTCCCCCACTGGGGGGATCAAGGAAAAGTAGTTGCTGTATTTGGCATTGATGGATGAAGCAAAAAGAGTGCAGCAAGGCAAGCCCCATTTTCAGAAGATCTCTTCCGCAACTTTCATACTGAGGGACCATTTGTTAAGCCATAGAATGGCTCTGCTCAGTTTATCTGCAATCACGTTGGATCTCCCCGGGATGTGCATTGCTATGAGAAAATGGTTGGAGGCCTCTGCCCATTGTCAGACCCTCAGGGCTTCTCAACATAGGGGATAAGATCTGGTTTCCCCCTGTTTGCTTATGTACCAGACCACAGACATGTTGTCCGACTGAATTGTTATTGTACCCGGAGGAAGGAATCCTGAAATGCTTGCAACATCAACAGCACCACCCTCATCTCTAGAACATTTATGCGCAAATGGGCCTCATGTTGTTACCAGGTATCTTGAACTGTCTTCCTCAGATAATGTCTGCCCACCCTATCTGGAAAGCATCCGAGGTCACCATGGCTAGGTCTGAGGGGGGATAAAGGGGCGGCCCTGAGACACAAGGGGAGAGATGAGCCACCACTGGAGGTCCTTTTTGCATGAATCGGTTATTATACTCTTTTGTGTCATTGGAAGATCCAGATATGACCATTGTGTCAAGAGTAACCACTGGAGAATCTTCATATGACAACGAGCTAGTGAAATTAGAATAACTGAAGCTGCCATTTTCCCTAAAACCTGTAGAACTAGCTTGGCAGAAGCACATTTCTTTCTGATCAGTGTCCTTACATGGCATCGAAGGTCACGTACTCTGTCTTGAGGAAGTTTGCTGACAAAATTGTTGTGTTTATCTGAGTTCTATGAATACCAAGGACTGACATGGCTCTAGCATAGATGTTTTGTAATTTATGGTAATTCCTAGGGAGGAACAGAGTTGAAGAATGTAATCCATGGCTTGTAGCAGAAGATGCCTGGTCGGGGCAGTAATGAGGCAGTTGTCCAGATATAGAAACACATGGAATCTTTTGCGTCTCAGGTGAGCCGCCACTACTGCCATACACTTGGTGAACAATCTAGGGGCTGTAGTGAGATCACAGGGCAGAGTTTGAAACTGGAAGTGACTGGCTCTCAGCCAGAAGCGTAAAAACTTTCTGGACCGCTTGCCCATTAGAATGTGATACTACGCATCCTGAATGTCTATGGAGAACATCCAACTGTCTTTTTAAAGAAATGGAAGAATCGACTGCAGTGCCACTATCTGGAACTTGGATTTCTGGACATATTTGTTCAGATTGCTGGGATCCAAAATGAATCTCCAGTCTCCTGTTTTCTTTGGAACTAAAAATAATTTTGAGTAAGTTCTGGATCCTATCTGGTCTGCAGAGACTTCTTGGATGACTCTTTTTTTCTAGCAACTTTTGAATTTCTAAGGTTGCTTGCTCCCTTTGACTGGGTGGAATGTCTTGAACTGATTTTTTTTTTTACAGGAATGGGATTGGAAAATAGTATGATACATCATCTGGATATTATGTTCTGCACCCATCTGTGGGTAGTTACCTTTTGCCAGGTTTCTAGGTGCAGAGAGACAATCACCCGACTGCCTCCAGAGGTGAGCAATCGGGCACTCCCTCAGCAGCGCTGAAAGGTCCCTCCAAATAAAGATTTTTCTGGAACCCTGATTGTGTGAGCCTCCTCTGCCACAAGAGCGGCATCTTCCATTGTTGTTCCCCTCTCTGCCTCTGGAGAACCTTTCACACTGTGCGTCATGGAAAGACCTCTGGGGTTTTCTGAATCACATCTTCCCACTACTACTCTGACCTTTAGGGAAGGTCTGGTACATGAGGAAAAACATACTCCAATGGCAGACAAGGTCTCGTCTTCCTCCTCACACTTGGTTAGCATTTCCTTTACTTTAGGTCCAAATAGAGAAGAGCCGTCAAAAGGGGCATTAACGAAGGAAGACTTGAAGAGCTCTGCAAAATCACAAAGGTGTATCCAGGCCTGTCTCCTAAGAGCAATACCTGGACCTGTAGCCCTACTCATTCCATCTGCTGCATAAGATATGAGCCTTATGGAAGACTTTACAACTGAATTGAGGGTGGCGAGCTAAGAATTAACTTTGTCTGCTAATCTGTCAGCTACAGCTCCTTGGAGGGAGTCTGTGAGTTCCTTTAACAGGTCCCTCTGTAGCCTAGTAAAGTGGGTAAGGTAGTTCAGAGACTGAAAGACAACGGTCGCTGATGAAAACACATGCTTCCCGTATCTATCCATCATCTCAGAGTCCTTATTAGGAGGATCGATAGAGGAGCTTGTCTCAGATAGCTCCTTTTGAGTGGCCGCTGCCATGATCATAGCATCAACTGCTACACCCTTAGTCAAAAAAGCCTTGTCTTGTGGGACTGTAATGTATCTGTATGGCCTTCTCCTAGGAGTGGGCTCTATGGTATTCAGGGTCTCCCATGCCTGCCGAAAGATCAAGTCCATAAGCTCATCGGAAGGAGGAGTCACTCAAGAGATGGAAGGGTGAGACACAAAGGCCCTCAGGTAGACTGACTCCTCAGCTGAACAGGGGTGGACTGCCAGTCACCTCTCTATTTTAATATTTCAAGGATGTCTCCAAAGCAGACATCTTCAGGAGGTGAACATGGGGACCCTTCTGCATCATCAAGGTCAGTGTCTGATGTGATAGACTCCTTTGGGGAGTCAAGATGAGAGAGATCTGAGCCGGCTCAGAGGATCTGACCAGACAGTGTCAGCTCCTAGAGGTGTCCTGCTCTGACTGGAGGGAAACGCTCAGGGTGGATGTCTGCTCCGAGGGAACTGACAGTTATGGAGCCAACATAGACACAATTTGGAGATCGGAGTCATCCAGCTCTGAAACCAAGGGACAGATCGGAGGAAGAAGAAGTACTAGATGGGGGGGGGGGGGGTTGCATCTGATTCCATTGGGCACAGATCCAACAAATGTTTAGCCATGGCCAGAGTCTTTAGTAACCTCTACACAATTCTCTCCATGTCTTCATCAGATAAGCTCCTGGTAGACCGACTGGATAGTGTTGGGGATCTAGACTTTTTCGGTGTTGAATCTCTGTAGGCGCCAAAGATGTTGGAGCCGAGGGTTCCGATGGCTCTGAGACAGTCTTGGATCTGGCAACAACTGTCTGCTCTAGGGTTTCTGATGGAGCAGACAGTTGAGGAGCTTTTGGACTCTGCTCCAATGTAGCTTTTGGAGCCGAAGATGAACTTTTTAAAGGCTTGTCAGAGCTTTTTGAAGAGGACTCTGTGGAAATCACCTCTGAAAATTGGGTTTTTAATAAGCCCTTTAAAATCAACCTGGTCTTGTGCTCCATAAGTGCTCTTTGATTGAACACATGGCATGTGGAGCATGTTTCTTGGAGATGAAGAGGCTCCAAGCAATAGACACACAAAGTGTGTGTATTGCTAAGGGTCATCTTCTTCCCGCATTTCTCACTTGTTTTTATGACATGGTAAGAGAAACAACAGTCAGAAGAAATTATAGAAGGACACACACACACACACACACACACACACACACACACACACACACACACACACACACACACACACACACACACACACACACACACACCACAGAGGGAAGGAACAGAAACAGATAGAGAGGAAGGAAACAACAATAATAATTAAAAATTTGTTTAAATAATAATAATCTCCCTCTAATTTAAACAGATGAATAGAAAAGGGAGGGGTAAAAGACAGGGGAGAGCATCCTCTAACAAAAACGGACGACGGTTACGCACCCTCTAAATTAAACGGGTAATAACGGGGTAGAGAACACTCACTCTAATATATTTATAGCTGAAAAGGATAGGTCTAAAGGAAAAACTAAGTACACAGTTTTAAGAGTTAAGAGAATAATAACATTAGCAATACTTCGCTCAGAGCTAGCTGTCAGGAAACCTCTTCGTGCATGGCAAACAAGATCTGAGTTGGTAAGGGAGTTGCATTATGGGTAGAGAAAAATGCCCACAAGCTTAACTTGCAGACCTCGAGCTTATGTAATGGCCGAGACAGATCCGATGGATTGGATCCAACACACCAGTGAGAATAAAGACGGGATTGACAACATCACATCAAATGTTCATATCTCTGAAATCACAGGAGTTATGAAAGAAGTATAAATGGAAAACCCTTCAGCACAAACTATTTTTATAGTGGTAGTACTCTTTAGGTTCTGGGTCTTAAGCTGAATTTTCTAAGTCACAGTAAACACAGTAACTATTACGTTCGTAATATTTTGTAAACAGCTTACAATATCTCAGTAACCACTCAAGTTACACACACACACTGTCAGCAGAATTGTATTTGTGTAGCTGAGAGCTTTCATATGAGGGTAAGGAGTTCTGTCTGTGTTACTTGGTTGTTGAAATATTTAGAAAAACGTGAAAATTATATCTATATAAATTAATATCATAAAAACAACAGTTAATATCTCTTTACCTGCACTAGACAGAAGTCAAATATTAATGCAGTTGAGTTTGCCATTGTATAAGCTTTAAGATGAAATCTTTTAAAACCTTGTACACAGCACGGTTTTGGAATTATTGCTGCAAATACGAACAAGCAATATTTGACGCCTAGAGGTGTCACTAGGAGTTATTTTTCCTCTCCAGGAGGGCTCTGTGATTAAAAGAGTGGCAAACAGAGTACGACTTCTGGAGATGGACAAGCCCAAGGCAATAAACACAACGGGTGTGTTTATTGCTGAGGGGCATCTTTTTGCTGCACCTGTCACACTTTTTACATCCCAGTGGTTTAGAATCCTTACCAGACATTTTAAGGTGGAAAGGAGGAGAACAACCATAACAACAACAGTAACACTGACCAACAATTTTTTTTTTTTTTTTTTATATATTTGGGCTCGACCCTCTAACTTCAATGGGTTGAGCTATTGAGGACACAGAATACACAGAGACAAAACAAAGACACAGCCCTCTAACTTAAACTAATAATTTCTGGTGCAAAATTGTGAATGCTGTCAGCCAAAAGAAAAGTTTTTTTAAAAAGCAACCTTTCAACATGCAATCTGCCTGTCACATCCCTTGTTTTTGCTTCTGCTCATAGCCAATCTTCTCACCCTTGAATTCTGGCCTCGCTGATTGTAGTCAGACTCCACAGGGGGATGGAAAACATTGATCTGGTGTCCCGCTTTCCTCTCCAACCTCCGTGGCATGTACATTGATATAAAAAAGTGTTGTAATTATCAACAGAAGGAGACTCATAATTTTCCACTTTTACAGACCATTTACAACCACCAGGAGTCATGCTGTAATTACCTCCTATTTCAGTGTGAATACTAGATACATGCAAAGACTTGTGTGGTGGGACCAGGGACAGGATAAACATTACGCTCATCATAAGCTACCTTGTCCCTTAAAATTTTCTTCTTCTTCCTTTTAATAATAGTGAGGAATCTTCAATTAAAAGTACAAATGAGCTGTTCATTGGCTCTTTATGTGACAATGTATATTATTTGGACGTTCTTATTACTTGTGATTATGATAAGCATTTTCAAGGTAAAATTTTTAGAAAACCATGTTTCACTAACAATTATTTACATTATTCTAGTGCACATCCTAGTTTTATTAAAAGCAGTATACCCCATGGCCAAATGATTAGATTATCTAGGCTTACCACAAATGACATAAGGTTTTCAGTTAACATTTATGTGTAGGTTGACATGATTTGTCACAGAGGGTATGACAGACTGAAGTTACAGGACACCGCCAAAGAAATTACTTTAAAAAGGGCAGAAAGATTTTGTCCCATTTTATTAGCTGGTAATTCTACTAAAGCATTGAATTATTCTAACATAGCTTTTAAAAACAGTTTTGATTTGCAAATGACTATTGACAATGATAGTATAACAGATGTGATTACTGACAACTAGAAAATATTAAAAGGGAATATAGAATTAAAACATCTCATTAATTCTGGTCCAACCTTTGTATATAAATAATTAGATCTTTAAAGCAGTATTTAGAAAACCAGAGCACTAAAGTGCTCTGTATAAGGACTAATAAGAGCAAGGGCATGTATAGGTGCGAATTTTGTAGCGCTTACAATTTTGTGTTGGAAGGACCCAACATTACTTCATTACATTAGAACGGGACCATTAATATAAGGGGACATTTTAATTGTAACTCTTTTGGCTTAGTATATACTGTGATCTGTTCCTATTGTGAGGTGTTTTATGTAGGGATGACCACTCACAGATTATCCAAAAGAATCAAAGAGCATTTATACTCTGTTAGGAGGAATGAAGGATGAAAATAATGCTTTTTTATGCACACTAAATTTTGATTTTCCTTCAAGAAGTTTTTACAGTGATGGACAGTGTCCCTTTAGATTATAGAAGGGGATAATATAAGAATTCTTTAGAGGAAAAAAGAAACAGTATTGCAAATTAAACTACAAGCTGATAAATTTCCAGAACTTAAAGAAACTATAAATATTATGTGTTTTTTAAGGTACAAGTATTATGTTGGGTAGGTGGACAATTTTCTGTCTTAAAATGTTTTTCAGTTGTTTTAATTATGGTGAATAAGGTTTTATGAATGCATTAAATGAAATCAGGACCATTAATATAGATTCATAGGTAGGTACTAGGCTATTTGCCCTAGGGCCTATATAAGCCTAGCCAAAAAGGTACCCCGGGGTGAATTTCCTATCTCCCATCCAATCATCAAGATTTTTCTTGAAGAGTGCTAATGAGGAGCTTTGTTTGATATAGATAGGTAGTTTGTTCCAGAGTATGGGAAGACTCTGGGACAGGAATGTATCCCTCCAACATGTTCTGTTTATTGTGGTGACAAGGTTTAGGTCCCTAGAGCATGTAGCTCAGAGGGATTGGGATTTCTTTAAGTGGAGCATGTCCAACAGCTCTGGGTTTGACATAGCTTTGTATTTTAGGCAGAGATCGCCTCTGAGTAGGCGATATGCGACAGAGTAAAGCTGGAGTTTTTTGAGACGGTCCACATGGGGCATCTGTTTGAGGACGGTAATCCTCTTTGTGAGGTATTTCTGCGGCCTTTCTAGTTGTTGTAGATGTCTTGTAAGGTGCATACCAAAAGGGTATTTTTATATTTTCATGTAAATTGAAACGACAACAATGATTTTTTTCTGTCTATGTTTTTAAATAATTTATTGATTATGGCAATTAACTGCTTTGATTGGTCTATTCCAAATATAAATTTGTTGTAAAGTGTGAAGTTTGTATTCTGAAAAAGTCCACTAAAGTTTTTTTGGATGAAAATGATAAATGTATTAAATGTTCCGTTGGCATTCGCTGTTGTGGGTGTTTTTTGATTTTACTTTTCCTGCTTAATACACCTAGCCTATTTCCTCAGCATTTCTTTTTTTAAATTTGAACATCTACTGTTACGGCTAAGTAGGACAGTATGGTTCCGCAAGTCCTACTTACCTGTAACAGTGGACATTCATAGAACATACAGCCTTACTAGTATGTAGGTAGTAGAGTCCTGCTATGCTCCCTCTGGCAGTCTAGCAAAGCTCAGAGCTCCTCCAACTGTCAGTCTGCAGGTATGAGGGGCCAATCACCTGGAAGGAACAGGACTGCCCCTCAAATAAACAGAACGGACCATTTCAGTTTTCTAGGATCCAGCAGGAAGAGTAGATGAAAACACAAGCTTTTTGAATACCTACTTTTCCAAACCAAAAGCCACATACACACACGCACAACAAAAAAAGCTGTTGGAAAAAACTCAGTAGCAACCCCAACAAAAAACTGTATGCATTCAACAAAAGGGGGACAGTGGAAGGGTACCACCAGTAAAGCAGTGTGTTCAATGAACATACCTCTCAACCGTACTGAATTCTTCAGTATTTACCAGTTTTGAGGTCCAAATAATGGGGTGGTATGAGTTCCCGAGTGGCCACCTTAATTCCAGAATTTCCCGGCTTTTTTAAAAATTTTTTGGCCTTTCTTTTTTTTTGTCATCATCACATGCAGAGGCATGCACAATGACATCAGCTTCATGACCAGCCTGCCAGCCTGTCGGAATGCAGGAGAGGGGCTGAGGCAGGCTGAGTCTGAGACAGTGTGTTTATGTTTATATGACTCGCACGTGTGTTGCACTTCACACATTCGAGTCACATCTCGCACACTGCAGCAGCTCTGCAGAGGACCCAGATCCAGAAAGAGAGAGGGATGGACAGGTCACGGGCCCAACAATGGTCACAGTCAGAGACTCACAGTGAACAAAGTCTCAGTGAGACAGTGTTTTTTGTTTTACTTTTAAAATAATCCAGGTCCAGGCTTATTTATTTAATTTAGAACTAGATGCACCCAAGCAGGAAACAATTCAAGCAACCCTGACCCCGAGCAGCAGAGCTGGAGCAGTCTCGTCAGACTTGGACCCACAGCTGTGCGGCGGTCCGGAAAAAATATATTTCTAATTTATCTTCTTCTTCCCTGGGCTCCTCCTCCACCTCCGGCAGCAGGTAAAATGAAAATAAAGAGATATAAATAAAATAAATTGTTTTGAGTCATAGTCTCATGACATGAACTTAAGTTATAAGTGCAGATTTTGACTGCTATTTGAGTTAAAATAAACAGGACCAGGATTGGGTTAAAATGTTTCCATAGCTAGTGTTTTCAATTCCAGCTGATGAGAATTGCTGAAGTAGAGAAAATGAGTCATGAGTAAGAGAATCACAAGAATTTTTAATATTGTTTTGAGCTTGGATGTTTTGCACATAGATTTGATGGTATACTGAAAGGGAGAAAGCTTGTGGTAATTAGATTTTGTATATATTTTTTTGTACTGATATGAACTGTGTGTTGCAGTTGCATGTTGCAGACTTTCCTGCATTCCAGCTATCATGTGAAACCTGTAGCTGTATTACAAAACTGATTATTGATTATTTTGGTTTAGTTTGCTGGCTTTGCTTGCTCTGACAAGTGTATGCATGCATGACAGACACGGCTTTACATTAGTGCTGTCAATTGTCAGCTATCTTTTTTATTAGTATGTAACTCCCGAATCCCGGTGAAAACATTTGGTAAACATGTAACAATAATATTTAAGCGATGTCAGCAAACAAAGCAAAGAACATCTAGCCCTGGCAAAGAAATACTTGACTATGCATTCTGGGCTGTTATCAGCTTTATTTTTATGCCTCATAAGTACAGATTCTTTTAAGAACTGAACATTTTAACTGTGCTCATCAGCTGTGAACTGTTTAATAATGGTTAAGTGCAGTTTCCAAAGTCTCTTAATTTTCCAGTCAATGGTCTCATCATATTTTAAAGGTAGCTGAAAGTTGAATCTGCCTGGAGAGGCAAGAAGTAGCACACATGTCAAGTTCCAGAGAGATTTCCATCTTTTTAAGAGATGAAAGATGACAGCAAGTAATTTGCATATTTGTGTACTGTTAATAAAGATATTGAAGATAAATTTTAGAGCTCTAGCTGTTTCATCACTTGTCTGTTCTTCAGTTTGCATTTAAAAGTTGGTATCCCACAATTCCATTATAGTGGGAAGGGCTACATACTCATGTACACAAATTTTATGTTAATCAGCGTACAGATTTATACCTATTTTTCATGGGCTTTTGCCCAGATTTTTGATGTTTCCAGGTTGAGAGGTATGTCTACGAATATCTACTGTTATAGAGAAGTAGGGCTTACTCTACTGTACTATGTTTAACAAACACAGTTCTTTACTGGCATATGGGTAGATTCCCAAAGCTTACTCAACATGGGAGGAGGAAGGATAAGGGTCCAGGAGCCCCTGGAGAATGGTCCTCATGAAGGCTGCTCTGGATTTAGAAAAGGCATCCAAGCTTATAGTGCTTTGTAAAGGTAAGGACAGAGGACCAAGCTGCTGCCTCTAGAATACTTATAGACTCCACTCTTTTCCAGTAAGTTGCTGAAGAGGAAAAGGCCCTGGTGGAATGTACCTTTATGTTGCCTGGATTTGCCTTGCCATGGTGAGCATAACAAAATACATCATCAGAGGACAACCAACTTGCAATGGTTTGCTTAGAGACAGGTTGACATTTCTTTGTCCCTGTGAAGGAAGTACCTTGAAGTATCCTTTCCCCCTTATTCTTAGATTTTGGAAAAATTTCAGGGAGATTAACAGACTAATTCAGAGTGAATTCTGAGACCACTTTCAGCATGAAAGAAGGATTAGTGTTTAACACAACCCTATCCCTGTGAAGAATTGGGTAATGTTGTCCCACCATGACAGCTTACAGTTCAGAAGCTAACCTTGCAGATATCAGAACAATAAGCAAAACAGTTTTCTACATTAAGAATGTCAGATCAGCTTCAGCTGTCGGTTCGAAAGTTAGTAAGGTCTATTTTTCAAAAACATACTTGAGATCCTACAAAGGAGGAATTTGCTTGAGGGGGGGTTTCACATGCAAAGCTCTTTTAATGAACTGTTTAACCAAAAGAGAAGAAGAAAGAGGGGGAATCAAAGACAGACAAGCAGAGATGGCCACTAAATGCACACTGAGGGATGCATATTGCATTGTTACTATAATGCAAGATGCCCAGAATTACCAGACAAAAGATATAGGTTCATAGGTAGGTACTAGGCTATTGGCCCAAGGGCCTACGTTAGCCTAGCCAACAAGGTTCCCTAGCTTACACCACCCAAGAAAGTTATTTTCCTGTGCCACTACATATATACAAAAAGATTAAGAGAAAAATAGATGAAAGAAAAATACTTACACAAGAAAAACTGACTGAAGCTTCAAATAAAAAATTGTATTCATTAATACAACAGATCTATGAAAAACACTATATAGACCAAGAAACCTTGTGCCATTTGGAAAAAAAAGTGAATGAGAAAATTTAAAGAACAAAATATAGAGCCGTTTGAAGGATATAAAAAAAAATATGGACAATATGGAAAAGAAAGAGAGATCTGATATAGTGCAATATTCATGCAAAGGAGAAAACCAAATTAATCCATCATTGCTGGAACCAGTGTCTAACAGAGCTCTTTTCAAACTATCTGGAAATATGCAGAGCTAAGTATATTTCTTTGGTTCTTCAGAATTGTGTAATGTAAATTTTTACTGGACTAATTTTATTCAGAGTTGTGCACTGTTATTTTTGATTCACTGTATAGTTTTTCAGATCTCTGCTGAAAGTGTTTTGACCCACCTCCCCCTATTTTCTGCTGCGTCTTAAGTTGGTATAACTGTTTTTTACAGCTGGTGCTATCTGACTATCTGAAGGATTACTTGCATAATAATAGACCCTGTTAGTTAACAGCCTGCATATCATTGCTGGAACCTGTGTCTAACAGAGCTCTTTTTCAAACTATCTGGAAATATACAGAGCTAAGTATATTTTTTGGCTCTTCAGAATTGTGTACTGTAAATTGTTGCTGGACTAATTTTATTCAGAGGTGTACACTGTTATTTTTGAATTGCTGTATAGTTTTTCAGATCTCTGCTGAAAGTGTTTGTCCCACCCACCCTCTCTATCTCTCGTTTGTTGTTTAAATGTGGTGGCTTTTGCAGTTGCCCGTCCCACTGTAGATTTGATCTGGGACACTCCCCCCAGTCCAATCTCTTTACCACATTCTACCTAATACACTCCTTCTGCACTTGTTTTTAGTCATTTTTAATTTAATTGCATTTTTTTAAAACTGTGTTTGGCCTAATATTAATACATACTCAACTGTGCTAGCTTGCACTGCATTTGAATTGTTTTTACTGCTGTTTTAGCTACTTTTCTGTAAAAAAAAAAAAAAAAAAAAATGTAAGCCTGTTTCCTACCTTTCCTGTAACTAGTGTAGTCCAGATACAGATTTGCTGTATCCAGGACTGAATGTAAGCTTCTGAGCCCCCCTCCAAGCCTTTCTGTGTTGGAGGAAAGCCTTATAGTGTGTCAGTCAGAGTGGTAAGCACTAGGTAACCTGTCTACCACATAAGGAGTGGTTCTGGCCCAGAAATTGTAGTTATTGGCCGTCTGGGCAATCTTTTCCATCTCTCTCAACTTTCTGATTTGAAAGCCCGCATTTGCACTTGTATCTTTCCTGTAACTAGTCTAGTGCAGATACAGATTCTTAGTTTTAGCACTTGAATTTGCTTATTCGTGCTCAACACTTGTTCAGAACTTGTTGTAAGCACTAAATAAGCTACTAATTACTATAGCACTAAACCGTCCTCATTACCTAGAGGAAAACAGTTTTTGCACTTATTTTCCTCACTTGCTTAAAGAAAAACAGCTCTTGTACTCACTTTCCTCACTTATCTACAGGAAAATAGTTTTTTTATTCAGGCATGTCCAAGGGTCAGCTCCCAGTGTTCACTCCTGTATATATCTGATGAATCTGGGCATCTTGGAGCAATGCAGAATTTGCCTCATGTACACAGACAACCCTCTCCTCCTACCACCCAACACTACAACCTGTGAGAGATGCACTTATCTAGCCAAACTGGAGGTAATGCTTTCTCCAACCAAGACTGAACTTGACATTCAAGAGGAAAAGGTAAACACTTGCACCACACCACACTTATCACATAATCTCACTAAATCTACACCACCAAAATCCACACATAGAAACACAAAAACATTCGCGGAGGCTCTCAATAATAATCTTCCCAAGCAACAGAGACCTCCAAAGCAGAAACGCAAGCAACTTCCACCCCCCCAACAAAACCCAAATGACACATAGCCCACAGACTTAGTGTGCCACTCAACCACAGCCAATAAGGCAAAACAACGTATCCAACACACTAGTCATAGGTGACTCTATAGTCAGGCACACTGATGTCCCACTCACCAGGCTAAACAAGGAGAAGGTTACTGTCAGTTACCTGTCGGGTGCCAGGATCCGCCACATAACCCACGCACTCAGGTCACTCCACAAGTACAAATATGACTCTGTCATTGTCCATGTCGGTGTGAATGACCTGAGATGTACCTCTCTGGACTACATGAAAAGTGACATGGAAGAGAACTCTGATCTTGTAGCCCAGGCAGGTATGACCCTAGCCCTGAGTAGCATTCTGCCATCACCCAGAATGATACTGCAGTACAAGGACAAAAGGAATGACTTCAACAATTGGCTAAGCTTCTGGTGTCATTCTAAGGGGATCCAGTATCTGTCTGCTTGGGATGACATGGTCGACAGACCACGATGCTTTGCCAGAGATGGCCTGCACCTGTCGCCCATGGGATTCTGGATACTGGCTAAGGCTCATGTCGCCTCTATAGTGCCTTTTTTAGGCAAGGTTCAAATGACAAATTCACCACCATAACAGGAAGAGGCAAGCAAAAACTGATGGTAATGCTACTCAATGCTAGAATTCTAAATCTCAAAATGCACTCACTCGAGGCACTCCTTAAAATGGAGAACATCAATATCTGTGCAGTGACTGGGACCTGGTTCAAGGCTCCAGACAGCAACCCTGCACTACCAGGCTATAACTGATACCACACTTTTCGGCCATGTAACCTGGACCGGAACACCAAAGGCGGAGGTGTGTCCATATTCATTAAGGATATCCACACCTCCAGGCTAGTTGCTCAGCATAATGCATCCGAGGTTATCCAAGTGCAAATAACTCTGGGCAAAACTGCAATCCAAATTGTAGCTTGCTACAGATCCCCACCATGCCCCAAGATTTCCACTCCTCTTTTCTTGATGTACTGGAAAATATTAAGGTTCAACCAAGCACCTTACTAATGGGCGATTTCAACTACCCCACCATTAAATGGGAAAACTACTTGTGTACCAACTCCTTCACACAACGCTTTCTGGAATTCATAAATTCCAATGCCCTACATCAACTTATCCACAACCCCACCAGGGGCAACAATATCCTAGACCCAGTCATAAACAACATGAGTGACCAGTGTTCCATACCTGAAGTCAACTCCTCGTTGGTCCGATCTGACCGCAATCTAATCACCCTTTATATCCACATCCCACCCCCACCCCCCATTAAGGAAACCATGGTAAAAATTTCTCCAAAGCCAACTTCATGCTTCTTAAGATAGAAGTGGTGAACTTCATGACACCCATGCATATGGACAATACAGTTATGACTGCTGAATCCTACACAAATGCAGTCAATAAGCACTTACACAAGTGCATGGATCATGCTATTCCAAATAAAACCAAGAAGCTATCCTCCAAAAAAAACGAAGCCAATCTGGTGGTCCCCTGCCATACACAATCTGTACAACAGAAGGAAGAAATTATTGCAAAAGAGAGTAAAACCCCATGAGTGGAGGAGCTCCCTGGTCAGCCACAGTAAGAAGCTGAGATCCCTTATAAGATCCTCCAAAGCTAGCTACAAAAACAAAATTGCCACTGATTCTAAGGACAACCACAAAGCATTCTATAGCTATGTCAAGAATCTCAATGGCAACACCCAGATGTGCTCTAAGTTATAGCACAACGGCATGAAAATTACAGAACCAACTGATATTGCCAAAATCCTGGCAGATAGGTTCAATGCTAACTTTACCCCCACTCCCACCCCCTAAACGGCCCATATCTATACAGGAAGAATGCAGAGTCCCTGTAATCACAAGTATGCAGGTAAAAACTGCACTCTCTAAAGCCAAAAACACAGCATCCATGGGACGGGACAACATCCCAGGGTGCATTTTACATGAACTTCAGAACGAACTGGCTCCCCACCTAAACACCATGTTCAATCATAGCCTCACATCAGGCTCTGTGCCCACTGAATGGCGTACAGCAACAGTTTTCCCACTCCACAAAGGGGGAACCACCACTGATCCCAGGAAGTATCGCCCTATTAGCCTGACGAGCCTGGTCTGCAAGGTCATGGAACGTATCATCATGGAACTCATAAACAAAGATACTGGTAACCTCCAAACTATGGATCCCACCCATTTCGAGTTTGTGAAAGGCAGATCATGCCTGCTGAAACTCATCGACTTCTTTGAGGCAGTCACCAAAGCCGTAGATAAGGGTAAGGTGGTTCACACAGCCTATGTTGACCTCGCCAAGGCTTTCAACACCATTCCCCCATTCTGGAATTATAGCTAAACTCACTAAACTAGGTATAAATCCTTACATCACAAAATGGGTTGTCAACTGGCTCACTGACAGAACCCATACTGTAAAAGTTGCACACTAAAAATCTGACCTCAAACCAGTGACAAGTGGAGTACCACAGGGTTCAGTCCTTGGACCTCTCCTCTTTGGTATCTACTTCTCTGAAGTACAGGCTAACACAGAAGGCCTCTGGCTAATGAAGTTCACAGATGACTGCAAACTAGGAGCCATGGCCTCAAGCTCAATGCCAAAAAGTGCATTGTCATCCCCTTTGATAAAAATTCTGTATACATGAACTACTACATAGACAGCAGTCTACTTAACACTGAATGTGTGATAAGAGACCTTGGGACCCAGGTGGACAGTAGTCTGTCCTTTGACAGTCACATCGCCACTGTAGCAGGAAGTCCTAAGTGGCACACCTCATAATAAAAGGGTTCTCATCCAGGAAAAAAGAGGTCATTGTTCCCCTCTACTTGACACTCATTAGACACATTATAGAGTACAATGCCCCTTTTGGAATGTACCTCACAAGACATCTGCAGCAGCAGCTGGAAAGGCCACAGAAGTACCTCACAAAGCGGATTACTGGCCTCAAACAGATGCCCTACACTGACCGTCTCAAAAAACTCCAGCTTTACTCCGTAGCATATCACCTACTCTGAGGTGATCTCTGCCTAACATATAAAGCTATGTCAAACCCAGAGCTGTTGGACATGCTACACCTAAAGAAATCCAAATCCCTCCAAGCTACACGCTCTAGGGACCTAAACCTTGTCACCACAATAAACAGCACATGCTGGAGGGATAGATTTTTGTCCCAGAGACTTCCCATACTCTGGAATAGGCTACCCATCTATGTCAAGCAAAGCTCTTCATTAGGACTCTTCAAGAAAAATCTTGATCAGTGGATGGGAAATGGGACATAGGAAATACACCCCGGGAATCACTTCTGTATCTCTGCTCGACAGTGGCACAGGAAAATAACTTTCTTGGGTGGCGTAAGCCAGGGAACCTTGTTGGCTAGGCTTACGTACACCCTCGGGCCAATAGCCTAGCACCTACCTATAAACCTAATCAACACAAAAAAGGCAGCCCCCAAAGATATTTGAAGAGAAATACAAATGAAGGCATCCAGATATGGAAAATTTCACAATTAAAAAAATAAGATCACAAAGAGGGAATGTAGAACAGAAGATTAGTCAAGTAGAAATTAAAAAATAGAAGTTGAAGTTATGGAATATTTGCTGTAGTGAAGGACTCAGTGTAGAAAATCTAACACAGGTTATATCACAGCATGATGGAAAAACTAGCCCCCAAAGTAAGGAGAAACAAGAGGAGCAGGAGACATCCGAAGAAAAAATATGGACATAGGAAAGAAAAAGAGATTTAATATTGTGCAATATTTATGCAAAGGAGAAAACCAAACTAATCAATGCAAAAAGAGCACCACCAAAGATATTTGAAGAGAAATACAGGATGTGGAAAATTTTACAATACAAAAAATAAGATAAATGCCGCAGTGGTGCAGCAGTAGCGTTGTCACCTCACAGCAAGAGTTTCTCCGGTTCGATTCTCAGTTGGAGTGCCTTCTGTGAGGAGTATGCATGTCCTTCCTGCATTTGAGTGGGTTTTCTCTGGGTACTCCGGTTTCCTCCCACGTTACAAAGGCACGCATCTGGAGCATTTTCCCCCAGGCCTCCACTGAAAATTGGCTTTGTTCCAAGTCAGACTTTCCCAGTAAACAATTGTTAAATAATTAAATAAGAAAACAAAGAGGAAAAGTAGAAAAGAGGATTAGTAATAGAGAATGTAAAGAAATAGAAACTGATGTTATGGATTACCTGCAAAGTGTAGAAAATTTAACTCTGATAACAACACAACAGGATAGAGCAATGGACACCCAAATTAAGGAGAAACCAGTGGAGCGGGAAGCATCTAATCATTTCACATGAAGATACTTTGGAGCCTCCCACAGGAAACCAGTGCAAATCTTCAGTTGGAGCTATACAGCAAGGAAAATAACAGGAAACTGTGGCAACTCTGACACAGTCAATGTCATAGAGTGATATGCCAGTGAGTTCCCATATGAAAGAGCAATGGATGACACAGAGCGAAACTGAATAAAGCGTGGCACAGGAAGATGCTCTGAACTTTCTATAGAATGCCTGCAGGAAATGGAGAAGAATGTGCCCTCAGTTTAGAAAAAAAAATGATCTAAGATAAGAGTTGCTTGATTTAATAGAGATGGATAGACATATTAAGATCAATGAAAGCAATAGACAGCAGAAGGTCAATAAAACCCCAAAAGTTAGAAGTTTGATAAAAACAAATGAACACAGTAATTAGGACTGTCCACAGAGATTCATGTGATATAGCAGAAGTAAATAGGATACATTACTGTGCTGCCAAATTAATAACAGATAAAGTCCTACCACAAGAACACAGGGTAGTGAGGGAAAGGAAGGAGAGAAATCAAATGCCATCATGGAAGTATTGACTAGAGAAAATTATAAAGCAAATACGACAAGTACTGTCACTGTTAGAAGAGTACAGAAGAGGAAAGAGATCAACAAAAATACTCAGAAAGATAGACATGATAAAAGCAATGTGCAGTATTACAACAGCAGGATTTATCATGCACTATTGCAAACAATATCAGCACAGGCAGGAAAAACTTAAGATACGTAAATAAAGGAAAAGTACAAAATAAGCAATTTACTGATGATCCAAAAAAGTTTTATACAGAATTGGAAAACAAGGTAAAAGGAATTGGGCTTAATATCAGAGCTTTGGCCGGCTAACATCTACCCGAAATCAGCTGGATGTATAAGTGAATTTTGTTTTCAATTAAGGATTTCCCAATATTATTCTAGCATGTCCAAAGGTCAGTTGTCAATCTCCTCTCCGGTCCAGCTGGTGAATCTGGGAATCTTGAGGCAATGTTATAACTGCCTCATGTACACAGACAACCCTCTCCTCCTCCCACATAACACAAATACTTGCGAGAGATGCAGCTATTTAGCCAAACTGGAGGCTGAGCTCTCTCAACTCAGGACTGGCAAGACCAGACAGGAGGAGAAGGCAACTACACACACCACAAAACCAGCCTCACATAATGCTACCACTCCACTGAATCAAACACATAAACACACAAAGACATACTCGGAGGATCTGAGTAAAAATTTACCTAAACAGCAGAGGCCTCCAAAGCAGACACCCAAACAACTGCTACCTCAAGACACCCCACAAGCAACACATAAACCACAAAAGCAGTGTGCAAAGCAGTCACAGCCCTTAAGGCCAAATACAACATCAAACATACTTGTCATAGGTGACTCCATAGTCAGACACACTGACGTCCCACTCACCAGGCTGAACAAGGAGAGGGTCACAGTAAGCTGCCTATCGGGCTAGAATCCACCACATAACACAAGCACTCGGGTCACTCCACGGCAAGTACAAATATGACACAGTCATTGTCCATGCTGGTGTGAGCGACCTGAGACGCACCTCCTGGACTACATGAAAAGAGACATAGAGGAGCTCTCTGATTATGTAGCCCAGGCAGGTATGACCCTAACCCTGAGCAGTATCCTTCCTTCACCAAGAATGATGCCACAATATAGAGACAAGATGATCAGCTTTAACAATTGGCTTAATGTCTGGTGTCATTCAAAGGGGATCCAGTGTCTGTCTGCCTGGGATGACATGCTTGACAAGCCACGCTGCTTCCGCAAGGGACGGCTTGCACCTGTCACCCTGGGATTCGGATATTGGCTAAGGCTCTTGCCACCCCCATAGTGCCTTTTTAGGCAAGGCTCAAATTCTAAACCTACCACCCTAGAAAACAAAAATGGGAAGAAACTGAGGGTAATGCTGCTCAATGCCAGAAGTCTAAATCTCAAAATGCACGATTCGAGGCCCTTCTCAGTATGGAGAACATCGATGTCTGTGCTGTAACTGAAACCTGGTTCAAGGCTCCTGAGAGCACCCCGGCACTATTAGGTTTTACTTCATATCATGCGTTCCGCCCCAAAACCCGGACCACACCACAAAAGGAGGGGTGTATCCATATTCATAAAGGATACCCACACCTCCAGGTTGGTGGCAACGCACTAAGCTCGGAAACCATCCAGGTGCAACTAACCATAGGCAAAACTGCTCTACAAATTGTAGCATGCTACAGGCCACCCTCTCAAACTCAGGAACCCCACACAGCCTTCCTGAAGACACTGGAGGGTATAAATGTATCTCCAAACACCATCATATTGGGTGACTTCAACTACCCGAATATAGACTGGGAACATTACTCAAGTCCTAACTTTCTAGCCCAACGGTTCCTGGAGTTCATAAATTCAAATGCCATGGAACAGCTAGTCACTGTTCCCACGAGCGGAGCCAATATACTAGATCTCATTGCCACAAACACGGCGACAAAATGCTCCACACCCGAAGTACCTCCCTCACTGGTGAGATCTGATCATAAACTAATCTCACTGGAAATCCACATCCCGCCCCACCCCAAACAAAAAAGACCATAGTGAAGAACTTCTCTAAAGCAAACTTCACACTACTCAAGACTGGTGTGGTATCCTTCAAGGCCCCTGAGCCAGAGGAAACCACAACCCAAGCTGCGGAAGCCCTTACAAATGCCTTCTATGAACACCTCCAGGACTGCATGGATCAGGCAATCCCAAATAAAACCAAGACTCTTTCCACAAAGGGCAAACGTCCAGTCTGGTGGACCCCAGCCATTAACAAACTTTACAATAAGAGGAGAAAGCTATTACATGATAGAACAAAATCCATAAAAGGGAAGTCACCCCTGATCATTATTAGTAAAAAATTACGAGCACTCATAAAATCAACTAAGGCCAATTTTGAGAGAAAAATTTCCATGGATTCAAAGGACAATCATAAGGCCTTTTTCAGCTATGTTAGGAACCTGGGTGGAAACTCCCAGATATGCTCAGAATTAGTCCAAAATGATACAAAAATCACTGAACCCACAGGCATTGCCAACATACTGGCAGACAGGTTCAGTGCAAACTTCACCCCCCTCTCCCCCCCTAAAGGAGAGATAACTATCCCAGCCGAGTGTAGCCTCCCGGACATCTCAAATGGGCAGGTGAAAGCTGCTCTCTCTAAAGCTAAAAACACAGCATCAATGGGACCGGATGGTGTCCCCGGCTGTGTGCTACACGAGCTAAATGAGGAATTAACCCCGCACATAAGGCAGCTGTTTAATCTCAGCCTTACCACAGGATACGTGCCCAAGGAGTGGCGTACGGCAACTGTGGTCCCACTCCACAAAGGCGGCGCACGGACCCTGGTAATTACCGCCCATAAGCTTAACAAGTCTAGTCTGCAAAGCTATGGAGAGGATCATAATGGAGCTCATAAACAAAGATATATGGGACTTGCAGACATTGGACCCGACCCAGTTTGGCTTTGTCAAGGGAAGATCATGCCTTTTAAACTTGGTCGACTTCTTCGAAACAGTCACCAAGGCCATTGATGAGGGAAAGGCAGTCCATACAGCCTACCTTGACCTTGCAAGGCTTTCGACACAATACCCCACTCGGTATTGTAGAAAAACTTACCAGCTTAAATGTAAACCCATATGTCACAAGATGGGTTGCAAATTGGCTTAAGGACAGAACCCACAGGGTTAGAGTTGCTGGCGCTGTGTCAGACTCCAAGCCGGTCACAAGTGGTGTCCCACAGGGCTCGGTCCTTGGCCCCTATTGTTTGGCATCTACTTCTCAGAAGTACAGGCCAGCATGGGAGGACTTTGGCTGACAAAGTTTGCAGGCGACTGCAAACTGGGCCATAGTGGAAAGTGCATCAGACACGGATATCCTTCAGAAGGGACTCACGGAAACAGATAGCTGGTGCCAGAGCCATGGCCTGAAGTTAAACGCCAAAAATGTATAGTCATACCCTTCGGGAAAAACAAGGTAACCCCAAGCTACCATATAGGTGGCAATCCACTAAGCACAGAAGAGGTTATCAGGGACCTGGGGACCCAGGTTGACAGTGGCCTTTCTTTTGACACTCACATTGCTAAAGTGGTTAGAAAGACCTTCTACATTGCCCACCTGATCATGAAGGGATTCACATCCAGATCTAGTGAGGTCATTGTTCCCCTGTACTCTTCACTTATCAGACCAATGATCGAGTACAATGCCCCATTCGGGATGTATCTCACCCGACATCTGCAGCAATTGGAGAGACCCCAAAAGTTCCTCACCAAAAGGATAAAGGGACTCCAAAATTTGTCATATGCTGCCAGATTGAAGAAACTCCAGCTCTACACAGTCGCATACCGTCTGCTCAGAGGTGACATGTGCCTGACATACAAGGCCATGTCCAACCCGGAATTAATGGACATGCTCCACCTCAAAAAATCCAAATCCACCAAAACCACTAGAGCAAGCGACTTAAACCTTAGCACGGATATAAATAGGACGTGCTGGAGGGATAGATTTATCACTCAGAGACTCCCTATGCTGTGGAATAAAATCCCGGTCCATGTGAGGCAGAGCACCTCGCTGACTCTGTTCAAGAGAAATCTAGACCTGTGGATGGGAGATCGTAGGTTTACCCCGGGAATCATCTCTGTGTCACTGCTGGACAGAGGCACAACAAACTAATGGGCACAGTATTTTTTCATATAAGGGGTGGCGTAAGCCACAAAAATTTGGGCTAGGCTTATAAATGCCTTAGGGCAGATAGCCTAGTATAAACCTATGAACCTATGAACCTAAGTACATTTTTATCTGCTCTTTTGCATATAGTACTGTATTTAATTTATTTATTTGTGTTTTTCACTAAATATTAACTCAACTGAAGTTGTGGCTGTCTCTCTACAGAGTACTTTTTAGAATTTCTATGCAGCCATTGATAGCAATGGGGGTAATTTCAGCTCATCACTGACATTCTGTCTTGAAATGACTGCGGTGGTGGTGCTGCGGTAGCGTTGTCGCCTCACAGTAAGACGCTGTCCGGTTCGATTCTCAGTTAAGCGTTTTCTGCGTGGAGACATGTGTGAATGGGCGTACCTTCGTTGAAGGTTGTGAGAGCTGGCAACTCGGCACGTAAAAATCTACTGCCAATCATTAGCGGACCGGAGTTCCGCTATGGTGACCCCTAACCGGGAAAAGCCAAAAGACAACAACAACAACTGACATTCTGTCTTGCTTTATATAAGTGGTACATTTTGTTATCTCTGATTAGTATCAGAGCTTTGGCTGGCTAACATCTACCTGAAATCAGCTGGACGTATAAGTGAATTTAAGTACATTTTTATCTGCTCTTTTGCATATAGTACTGTATTTAATTTATTTATTTGTGTTTTTCACTGAATATTAACTCAACTGAAGTTGTAGCTGTCTCTCTACAGTTAGTTCCTCACCCACCCTCCCTGTTCTTGTTTTGGTGTTAATGTTGGTGGCTTTGAAACTGCCCACCCCTCTTGTAGATTTGTATTTGGATACTCCTTCTGGGCCCATCTCATTTGCTCACTCAATTGAGTGCAGTGAGATCATATTCTGATTTGAGGCACTCCTACTGTGTACAAAGAGAGCATTAGGGAAGGACAGCCCCTGTAGCCTCTTAATCCTGCTCTGTTCCCTCCCTCAAAAAAAAAAAAAAAAAATATATATATATATATATATATATATATATATATATACATTTTTTATTCAGCTGCTCTTACTGTAACTGTCTTAGTTGCTCTTCTGCGTGCTGTTATCTGTTCAGTCGCTCTTACAATGCACTTATTAGCAGCCTTCTAATTTACTGCCTAATGCACTTGTTTTTTTAGTCATTTGTTAATTTAATTGCATTTATTTGAACTGTATTTGCTGTAGTATTTCTACACACTCGGGTGTGCTGGCCTGCACTACAATTTGAATTGTATTTACTGCTGTTTTAGCTGCTTTTCTGTAAAAAAAAAATTCTAAGCTTGTTTCCTGCCTTTCCTGTAACTAGTGTAGTCCAGATACAGATTTGCTGTATCCAGGACTGTTGGTAAGCTTCTGAGCCCCCCTCCCCAAGCCCTTATGTGTTGGAGAGAAGCCTTCTAGCTTATCAGTGGGAGTGGTAAGCACTAGGTAACCTATCTACCACAGGTGGAGTGGTTTCTGGCCCAGAAATTATAGTTTATTGGCCATTTGGGAAGCTTTTCCATCTCTTTCAACCTTCTGAGTTAAAAGTCTGTGTTTGAGCTTGTTTCCTGCCTTTCTTGTTACTAGTCTAGTCCATGTACAGATTTGCTGTATGCAGGACTCTTTGTAAGCTTCTGTGCCCCCCAAACCTTTCCGTATTGCAGGGAAGCCTTCTACCTTATCAGTGGGAGTGGTAAGCATCAGGTAGCCTATCTACCATAAGAGGAGTAGTCCCTGGCCCAGAAATTGTAGCTATTGGCTGTTTGAGCAGTTTTTTTCCATCTCTTTCAACTTTGTGGTTTGAAGGCCGCACTTGTGCCTGCTTCCCACCTTTCCCATAACTAGCCTAGTCCGATTTTGAGTTGCTGTATCCAGGATTGTTAGTAAGCTTCTGAGCCCCCCAAGCCTTTCTGTGTTGGAGGGAAGCCTTCTAGCTTATCAGTGGGAGTGGTAAGCACTAGGTAGCCTATCCTCCACGGGAAGAGTGAGTTTTGGCCCAGAAATTGTAGTTTATTTGGCTGTCTGGGCAATTTTCCATCTCTTTCAACTTGCTGGCTTAAAAGCCTACGTTTGCACTTGTTCCCCACCTTTCCTGTAACTAGTCTAGTCCAGGTACAGATTTGCTATATCCAGGACTCTTTGTAAGCTTCTGAGCCCCGCAAGCCTTTCTGTGTTTAAAAGAAGCCTTCCAGCTCATCAGTGGGAATGGTAAGCATTAGGTAACCTATCTACCACAAGAGGAGTGGTTCCTGGCCCAGAAATTGTAGCTATTGGCCATTTGGGCAGTTTTTTTTCCATCTCTTTCAATGTTCTGGTTTAAAAGCTGCACTTGCGCTTGTTTCCCACCTTTCCTGTAACTAGCCTAGTCCAGATACAGAGTTGCTTTATCCAGGACTGTCGGTAAAGCTTCTGAGCCCCTCAAGCCTTTCTGTGTTGGAAGAAAGCCTTCTAGCTTATCAGTGGGAGTGGTAAGCACTAGGTAGCCTGTCTACCACTGAGAGGAGAGGTTCTTGGCACAGAAATTGTAGTTTATTGACCATTTGGACAATTTGTCCATCTCTTTCAACTTTCTGGTTTAAAACACCAGATCTGCGCTGCGCTTGTATTGCGCTGTGTATTCTTTACTGTTTTTGCCTTATCTTTTAAAAAAAAAATAAATAAATAATTCCTTGTTTCCCACCTTTCTAAGCTAGTATAGTCCAGTTTTCAGGCTAGTGCTGAATTCAGGGCTATGATACTAGTTTCTGAGATGCCCATACCTTACTTGGATAGAAGGAAGTTTCTCTGTTTACTTGTGAGAGAGGGGAGCTTTGAGCAACCTATCTGTCCATGGAGGAGTGGTTCCAGTCCAGAAGTTAGTAGTTTATTGGCCATTTTGGGCTAATTTCTATCTCTTTCATTTCCCTACTATAAAAACCGCATTTGCATGGTTTTGCACACCGGGCAGTGCCGGTTAGCTACGGTTAAATTATTCCCGGCTCCACTAAGTCTCCTTTTCAGTGTTTCTCTTGAAACTAGTCTAACTCTCAACCTAAGCACTCAAAAAGCATCTGACCGCCCAGCTCTTGCCCAGACCTAACAGCAAGTACTAATATACTCTGACACTGATTGCACAGCAGGGCAAGGCTCTTTATTCACCCCTCACCAACCAAGCGACTAAGCAGCTCACCCTACTATTCAGGCATGACCAAAGGGCAACTTCAGGTGCACTCTCCAGTCCAGCTGGTGAATCTGGGTATCCTGAGGCAATGTTACAACTGCCTCATGTACACAGACAACCCTCTCCTCCTACCACAAAACACTAACATATGCGACAGATGCAATTATACAGCCAAACTGGAAGCTAAACTGCCTCCACCCAAGACTGGAACAAACAGTCAAGAGGAGAAGGTTAACACGTGCACCACACCTCCAGCCGCACACAGACCTACTAAAACAGCACTGGCAAAAAATACACATAAATACACAAACCATACTCGGAGGCTCTAAATAAAAACCTGCAAAAGCATCAGAGACCGCCAAAGCAGACACCCAAATAACCTGCACTTCCCGTCACAAACCAGACAACACATAAAACACAAAATCAGTGTGTCACACAATCACAGCCCTTAAGGTGAAATAAAATACCTAACACACTAGTAATAGGCAACTCTATAGTCAGACACACTGACGTCCCACTCACTAGGCTGGACAAGCAGAAGGTTACTGTTAGCTGCCTGTCGGGAGCCAGAATCCATCACATAACACAAGCACTCAGGTCATTCCAGAACAAGTACAAACATGACTCTGTCGTTGTTCATGCTGGTGTGCATGACCTGAGACGTACCTCCCTGGACTACATAAAAAGAGACATGGAAGAGCTCTCTGATCATGCAGCCCAGGCTGGTATGACCCTGACCATGAGTAGCATCCTGCCCTCACCAAGAATTATACCTTAGTATAAAGAAAAAATGATCAATTTCAACAACTGGCTATGCTTCTGGTGTCATTCAAAGGGGATCCAGTGTCTGTCAGCCTGGGATGACATGCTCGATAAGCCACGTTGCTTCACAAGAGACGGCTTGCACCTGTCATTCCTAGGCTTTCGAATATTTGCCAAGGCTCTTGCTGCCCCCATATTGCCTTTTTTAGGCATAGCTCAAAAGTCAAACCCACCTCCATAAACAGCACAATTAACAAAAAACTGAGGGTTATGCTACTCAACACCAAGAGTTTAAATCTCAAAATGCACGCACTCGAAGCACTCCTCAGTATGGAGAACGTCGACATCTGTGCAGTAACTGAAACCTGGTTCAAGGCTCCAGAGAGCACCCCAGCAGTACCGGGCTACAACTCATACCACACATTTCGGCCACAGAACACGGACCAAAACACAAAAGGAGAGGGTGTGTATCCATATTCATCAAGGATACCTACACCTCCAGGCTAGTGGCACAGCATGATACCTCTGAGATTATCCATGTGCAACTAACATCGGGCAAATCTGTAATGCAAATTGTGGCCTGCTACAGATCACCCTCCATGACCCAGGACCACCACTCCACTTTTCTGGAGACACTGGAAAACATGAAGGTCCTACTGAACACCCTGATATTGGGCAATTTCAATTACCCTACCATTCACTGGGAAAACTACTCGAGTACAAATTCCCAGGCCCAGCGCTTCCTGGAATTCATCAACTCAAATGCCCTGGATCAGCTGGTAAACTCCCCTACCAGAGGTGAAAACATACTGGACCTGGTCATCATCAACATGGGCAACAGGTGTTCCACACCGGAGGTCAACCCATCACTGGTTAGATCAGACCATAAACTAATCACTCTGGATGTCCACACCACACCACCACTGGAAACTAAGGAAACCACAGTAAAAAACTTTTCTACAGCAAACTTCACCTTACTTAAGTCAGAGGTGGTACGTTTCACAGCCCCCACGCTGCCCAAGATGCAGAAACCTTTACAAATGCACTCTATGAGCACCTACAAGGATGCATGGATCATGCCATTCCTAGCAAAACCAAGACTCACTCCTCTAAGAGAAGGAAAACAGTTTGGTGGACACCTGCAATAAACAGGCTATACAATAGAAGGAGGAAACTAGTTGAGAAAAAAAGTAAATCCCAAGAAGGAAAGACATCCCTGATCAGTATCAGTAAATAACTAAGGTCCCTCATGAAATTATCCAAGGCTAACTTTGAAAGAAAAATAGCCAAGGATTCAAAAGATAACCACAAAGCCTTCTTTAGCTATGTTAAGAATCTAAGTGGCAACTCGCAGATATGCACTGAACTAGTGCAAAATAGCACAAAATATACTGAACCTACTGATATTGCCAACATCCTGGCAGATCGAGTCAGTGCAAACTTTACCCCCCTCTCAACTCCAAAAGGGCCCACAACAATACCGGAAAAGTGTAGTGTCCCAAAAATCACAGACGCACAGGTGAAAACAGCCCTTTCAAAAGTCAAAAACACAGTGTCAAAGGGACCAGATGGCATCCCAGGCTGTGTCTTGCACGATCTACAGAACAAACTAACCCCCCCACCTAAACATGCTGTTCATCCTCAGCCTCTCCACAGGCTATATGCCCATAGAATGGCACACAGCAATGGTTATTCCCCTCCACAAAGGAGGGGCCACAACTGACCCTGGTAACTATCGCCCCATAAGCCTGACTAGCCTGGTCTGCAAGGCTATGGAGCGCATCATCATGGAACTCATTAACAAAGACATTGGGAACCGCAAAACACTTGACCCGACCCAGTTCGGCATTGTTAAGGGCAGATCATGCCTACTAAACCTGGTTGACTTTTTCGAAACAGTCACCAAGGCCATAGATGAGGGAAAGGTGGTTCACACAGCCTACCTTGACCTCGCTGAGGCTTTCAACACCATTTCCCACTCGGGTATTACAGAAAAACTCACCAGCCTGAACATAACCCCCTAAGTCACAAGATGGGTTGCCAACTGGCTTACAAACAGAATTCACACGGTAAGAATAGTGGGCTCCAGGTCTGACTCTAAATCAGTCACAAGTGGTGTCCCACAAGGCTCGGTCCTGGGACCCCTACTGTTCAGCATATACTTCTCAGAAGTACAGGCAAACACAGGAGGACTATGGCTAACCAGGTTCACCGATGACTGCAAACTGGGAGCCATAATTGACTCTCCGGCTGACACGGACATCCTCCAAAAGGGCCTTACTGAGACGGACACCTGGTGTCAAAGTCATGGCCTCAATCTAAATGCCAAAAAATGCATAGTCATCCCATTTGGGAAAAACAAAACACCCACGAATTACCACATAAGTGGCAGCCCCTTAATACAGAAGAGGTAATAAGAGATCTGGGACCCAGGTAGATAGTAATTTCTCCTTTGACAATCATATTGCCAAAGTAGTTAGGAAATCCTTCTATGTGGCCCATCTAATTACTAAAGGGTTTGCATCTAGAAATAAAGAGGTTATAATGCCCCTCTACTCGTCACTCATTAGACCCATCATAGAGTACAATGCCCCATTTGGGATGTACCTCACAAGACACTTTCAACAGCTGGAAAGACCACAAAAGTACCTCACCAAGAGGATTACTGGCCTCAAACATATGTCCTATGCAGCCCGACTGAAAAAACTCCGGCTGTACTCAGTGGCATATCGCTTACTCAGAGGAGCTAAACTCTTACCCACAATCCCCCTCTCCCTGTTACCTCAGATTCAGTTTGCAAGTCAAAGAAGGTAGAGGCTACCTCTGGTCAAATAACCTAAGAGAACCGGATGGCGAGATCCACTAGAAACCACAGGAGGGGGAAGGAGGGAGGATCATAATGACTGAACGAGGATCAACAATACAGATGGAACATTATAGTAAGACATAACTTCTTTATCTGATATTGTTAATCCTCGTTCATTCCTTTTGCATGGGACAGAGTCCCCAGCTACCTCTATTCCTGGGAGGCTCTCATGGAAGGACATTCCTGAGCACCATAGAACCGAAAGATGCTCTTCCCCTGGAGGCCAAATCCAATTTGTAATGATTGATGAAGGTATGAGGCGTAGCCCAAGTTGCAGCTGCACAGATGTCATGTAAAGAAACTCTGGCATGGAAGGCAGCAGAAGCTGCCACCGACCTTGTTGAATGAGCTTTCATGGTAGTAGGCAACGAGATATTACGTTGTGTATAAATGAAGGTCACACAATCCTTCAACCATCTAGCTAATGTGACCTTAGCAACAGCAGATCCTAATCTAGGTCCAGAAAAGGCCAAAAATAACTGGTCAGATTTACAAAAGGGTTTAGTCCAGTTTAAGTAAAAATGGATTTGCCTGTGGATATCTAGGGTATGTAGACAATACTCTCCTCTGTTTGAATGATTGTGAAAGAAAACTGGCAATTCAATGGCTTGATTAATGGACATTTCAGAGATCACTTTAGGCAGAAATGATGGATTAGTTCTCAGAGACATTCTATCTCTATGAAAAATCAAGTATGGACTCTTGATACATAAAGCTTGAAGCTCAGAAATATGTCTGGCAGAAGTAATGGCGACCAAAAACAAGGTTTTCCATGACAAATACTTGACGTCACAAGAAGAGGCTGGTTCGAAAGGTGACATTGTCAGAGCTTGTAGAACTAATGATAAATCCCATGGTTGAATAGGTTCTCTAAAAGGTGGCTTTAGATGATTCACACCTTTTATGAAGGTCTTGCACAATTTATGGGACATAAGAGAGGAATCTTGGACACCCTCATGAAAATTAGAAATTGCAGCCAAATGAACTCTAATGGTAAAGGCCGATAGACCCGACTGAAAAAGGTCGGCCAGACAGTCTAGTATTATCGACACTGGTGCTGAAAAGGGGTCTACTTGTTTATCTTTCAGCCAACAGGTAAATCTTTTCCACTTGCTCAGATAAGTAATTCTAGTGGAAGACTTATGAGAAGCAATGAGAATATCATGTACTGGTAAAGAAAGATCATTCTGCCTGGCAATCAAGGGAATTGGAGTAGCCAAGCCGTGAGCTTCAGGCTGTTTAAGTTGGGATGAATCAGGTTCTGTGGATGTGTGATCAACTCCAGTGTTGGATGGAGATCAACTCCGGTGTTGGATGGAGAATCCATGGTTGATCTAGTAGGTGAGGCCAAAGGAAGGGGAACCAAATGTGTCAAGGCCAATATTATGCTATGAGGATCACCTTGCTCTTCAACTGACGGGCTTTCTTCAGAAACTGGGAAATGAAGGGAAAGGGTGGAAATGCATAAAGAAGACCAGAGGGCCAATCGTGGACAAGAGCGTCCCTGGGTGACTGTCCCGGAGAGGGAATCAGGACGAAGTAGTTGCTGCATTTGTAGTAGGTCGGGGATACAAAGAGGTCACAGCAAGGATGGCCCCAGCGGTGGAAGATCTCCGTCGCTATCAAGGGATTCAGGGACCACTCGTGAGGTTGAAGAATGCACCTGCTGAGTCTGTCTGCTATCACGTTGGAACTCCCGGGAATGTGCGTTGCTAGAACAAAACGGTTGGTAGCCATCGCTCATTGCCATATCCTCATGGCCTCTCGACAAAGGGGGTAAGATTTGGTTCCACCTTGCTTGTTGATGTACCAGACCACCGCCATGTTGTCTGATTGAATTGCAATTGTCCCAGATGGCAGCAGGGGATGGAATGCTTGCAACGCCAGAAGCACCGCCCTCAGCTCTAGAACATTTATATGCAGATGGGCCTCCAGTTCAGACCAAGTGCCTTGGACTGTCTGCCCCTTACATAGCCCCCCCCACCCCATCAGGGAGGCGTCTGTGGTCACTGTGGCCTTGGGTTGCTGGGGGAAGAAGGGGCGAGACCATTATGACTGATTGTGTGTCATCCACCAATTTAAATCCTGTTTGCACCTGTGGGTTACTCGAATCAGGGCTGAAAGAGGATGCTGAAAAGGATACCATTGGGTGATCAGTAGCCATTGTAGAAGCCTCATGTGAAACCTGGCTAGTGGAACAATGATGATGGAGGCTGCCATGGAACTCAACAGCTGTAGAACCGAGTGAGCCGTGGATTTTTCCCTTGAAAGGATTGGAATTAGTTGTTGCTTTATCCTTAGAATTCTGTGCTCTGGAATAGCAGCTCTGCAGTTTTTTGTGTCAAAGATAACACCTATGAATTCTGTTGACTGAGATGGGGTGGGATTGGATTTTTGCCAGTTTATTGTTATGCCTAGCCTTTGAGTAGTGAGGAGAGAGTATGCCAGGGCTTTTTCCAGTAGATGTCTGGTGGGGGCGGAAATGAGCCAGTCGTCTAGGTATGGAAACACCTGGAATCCATGAAGTTGCAAGTGAGCTGTGACAACTGCCATGCACTTTGTGAACACTCTGGGGGCTGTAGAGAGTCCGAAGGGCAGTACTCTGAACTGGTAGTGATTAGCTCCTGCACAGAAGCGCAGAAATCATCTTGATGGCCTGTCCACTTTTATGTAGTAGTACGCATCTTGAAGATCTATCGAGCACATCCAATCGTCTTTTTCCAAAAGCAGGAGGATAGACTGTGACCATCCGGAATTTTTGTACTCTCACAAACTTGTTCAATACACTGAGATCCAAAATTGGTCTCCAGTCCCTGGTTTTCTTGAGTAAAATCCGGATCCTATCTGGTCTGGAGGGACTATTTAGATGACTCTCTTTCTTAGCAGCTTTTCTATCTCTAGTGCTGCTTCTTCCCTTTCATAGGATGGTACTAGGCTATCAGCCCTAGGGTCTATACAAGCCTAGCCATAACAATTCCCTGGCTATTTCTTCCCACACTATTTACGTCCCTGGACCCCTGTCTAGCAGGGCGACTGACGTGATCCCCGGGGTGAATTTCCTTTCTCCCATCCAATCGTCAAGGTTCCTTTTGAAGAGGGACAAAGAGGCACTCTGCTTGACATGTATGGGCAATCTATTCCAGAGTCTAGGGAGTCTCTGGGTCAGGAACCTATCCCTCCAGCATGTTTTGTTTATTGTGATGACAAGGTTTAGATCCCTGGAGCATGTGGCTCTGAGAGATTGGGATTTCTTTAAGTGTAGCATGTCCAACAGCTCTGGGTTTGACATGACCTTGTATGTTAAGCAGAGATTGCCTCTGAGTAGACGATATGCAACAAAGTATAGCTGGAGTTTTGTAAGGCGGTCAGCGTAGGGCATCTGCATTAGGCCTGTGATTCTTTTAGTGAGGTATTTCTGCGGCCTTTCCAGTTGTTGCAGATGTCTTGAGAGGTACATACCAAATGGGGCGTTTTATTCTATAATGGGTCTAATAAGGGATGAGTACAGTGTGACAATGACCTCCTTTTTTCTGGATGAAAAGCCCTTAGGGATGAGGTGTGCCACATAGAAGGATTTCCTGACTGTTGTGGCGATGTGGTTATCAAAGGTGAGACCACTGTCCACCTGTATCCCTAAGTCTCTTATCACACTTTCGGTGTTTAGTGTACTGCCACCTATATGGTAATTCATGGATACATGTTTTTTCCCAAAGGGGATAACTATACATTTCTTGGCGTTGAGCTTGAGCCCATGGCTCTGGCACCAAGCATCTGTTTCTGTAAGGCCTTTTTGTAGAGTATCCACATCATTTGGGGATTCAATAATAGCTCCCAGTTTGCAGTCATCTACGAACTTTGTTAGCCAGAGTCCTTAGTGTTGGCCTGTACTTCAGAGAAGTAGATGCCAAACAAGAACGGTCCCAGGACTGAACCCTGAGGTACTCCACTTGTCACTTGTCTGGAGCAGGATTTGGAGTCGGCTACTTTTACAGTGTGGGTTCTATCAGTAAGCCAGTTAGTAACCCATTGGGTGACGTAGGGAAAGTGTTTTGAAGGGGCAGGACAAAGATCGAAGGGGATATAATAACCTCTGGTTATAATCCTTTGTACCCAAGAATCGGTGGTGATGGTTAGCCAGGCAGAAGGGTACAAGGAGAAATGTCCCCCAACCACCTACAGAGGAAAGGAGTTGGGCCGCTCTTCAGGAGCGCTGGTAGGATTGACCAGGGAAAGAATCCCTGGAACCCTGGTTACATGGAGCCCCTCTGCCCCAAAAGGACCGTCTTCCCTCTGAGTTTCCCCCTCTGCCTCTTGGGGAGAACTCTGCCTGTGTGTCGCGGAAAGGACCCTGCGATTTCTTGAACCATATCTTCCCACTCTTTTGGTTTCAGGAGAAAGCACGTTGAGGGGAAGAATAACGGACACCAACAGCAGAAAGGGTCTTACCATCCTGTTCACATCTGGCCAGTGTGCTTTTAACTTTGGGCCCAAACAACAAGGAGGCCTCAATGGGAGCATTAAGAAAGGAATCCTTAAAGGGTTCCACGAAAATGCACAAGAGCATCCAGGCGTGTCATCTCAAGACCGTAGCTGAACCTGCTGCTCTAGCTGCTCCTTCTGATGCATGAGATATCAGTCGCATAGAGGAGCTAGATATAGATTGAATGGTGGCCAGCTGAGAGGCCACTTTGTCACAGACCTCATCAGACATGGCACCAGCCAAGGTTTCAGACAGCTCAGAAATCAGATCCCTTTGAAGCCTGGCAAGATGTGCTATATAATTCAGGGACCTGATAGTAAAGGTCACTGAAGCAAAGGTGCGCTTCCTCATCCTGTCCAGGGCCCGGGACTCTTTATTAGGCGGATGGACAATCTGGCTTTCTTCTTCTACCAGATCCTTTTTTGGTGTGGCCGCCACCACCAAAGCATCCAAAGGAAGGCCTTTGGACCAATGGGGATCCGAAGCAGGAGGGGACAAAATCTTATCTGGCCTCCAGGGAATAGCTTTGACGGTATCAGGAGCCTTCGAAGCACGCTGCACGATGAGCCGGACAAGTTCATTGTCAGATGAAGTAACCCAGGAGGTAGGGAGCCGGGCGCGAAAGGCCTGCAGGAACACAGATTCCTCAGAGGTCGGATTAGAGGACTGCCAGTCACCTCTCTGTTTCAGGATTTCGAGGATATCACCAAAGGATACCTCAGAGGGTGACCGAGGGGATCCTTCCCCCTCATTGAAATCTGTGTCTTCAGTGAGGGACGCCTCTGTGGAGTCCATGTGCTTCCTCTTACACTAACTTTTCCAGTGGACCTCCTCAGTGGGAGAAGCTGGAAAAGACAGCGGAAAAGGGTATTCCTGTGGGAATATGTCTTCAGGCCCTTGCACCCAGTGTCCGCTAGGTGCGACTTGAGAAACCAGTGTACCAGAGGAGGGCGGAGGTATAGACAGTCCAGTATCACCAGCAGCAGCGAAAGCCTTCTCCATCAGTTGGAAGGCTGGTCCACCCGAAGAGGAATGCATGTCTAGGACAGGGGTCACCCCTCCCCTAAGTGGCTCAGCCTGCCGACCCAGTGTCCCTGGATGGCTGTGGAGCAGCAAACTATGCATGTCACAACTGACATCCTGGGTCATAGCAAAACTTTTCTGCCACAAAGGCAACTGCAGTTCCTTAGTGAGATCCATAAAGGGGACCGCAGAAGGGGAAGACTGTGCTATATCCATGGACTTCAAAGGCAATGAAGGAGGAGAATAAGAAGGGGTCTTTGGAGAAGGGTGATCACCTCCCAAGGAAGGATAGTTCCTGAGGGGTGGGATACCTCTGGCCAAGAGCACCTGATCCACAAGATGCAACACATCATGTTCGGAAAGGCTTCTAGTGGACCTCACCAAGACTGAGGGAGAAACAGGTCTGTCCACAGAAGAGGCAAACTCGGTGCCCATCTCATCTGTCCGCACCGAGGACAATGGTGCCGAGAGAGACTGGACTATGGTTGTCTGCACCGAAGAAGTCATCAGTGCCGAGGTCATGGTCTGCATCGACACAGGGATCGGTGCCGAAGTGGTTGTCGGTGCCAAAGCTGGAACCGACAAAACTGGAGTCAACAATAAAGGCGTCGGTTGCGAGGAAGATCTCGGAGCCGATGCAGTCAAGGACTGCGCCGACTGAATGGTCGGTGCCGATACAGTGGTAATAGTCTGAACCGAGGAGCCCCTCGGTGCCGATATAGTGAAGGCTGCAGGAGAAGACGGAGCTGAGATCACTAATGGAGTCGAAGGCCTCGGTGCCAAAGGTCTAGGCACCGAAAGCACTGGGGCTGACTGAGTGAGCTCCAGAGCCAAAACTTTAGCCTTTTTAGGTTTTGGTTGGCGGGAGTTCCCAGCTGGGGACGAAGGCAAAGATTTAGCCTTAGTAGGAACATCCAAAATTTTCTTATGGGCTCTAGGAGGGGTTGAGGCCTCCGACCCAGAAAAAGCCTCTGAAAAGGGAGAGAAGTCCCTTCAGTAACAGCTTGTTTTTCCTTTCCAACAAGGTTCTATTCTAAAAGTTCTCACAAATAGTACAGGGTGGGTCAACAGACAAATGGGAAGCTCCCAAACAATAAACACACAAAGAGTGTGCGTCAGAAGTAGGTAGTTTGTGTCCACAATCAGAACACCGCTTAAACCCCGGACTACCTTTCTCATCTGCCATGACAGCAAATAAATTAATAGAAAAGGTACCAGCAAAGGTACAAGAGAGTACCCTAAGGTATGAGAAAAAAGGGGGAAGGATTACCAACGATGGTAAAGAGAGATACCTCATGGTAAAATTGGTAAAGAAAGGAGCAGAAAACCTGAAGACATTATGTACGCTATATGGAGGTAAGAGACAATGAAATATAAACTTTCCTGACAGAAAAGTAACCTGAAAAACTATTAAACAACAAATAACTGTACTTAGCTCAAGAAAAGTAGCTTGACACAACCAAATGACAACACGGCAAACAAAATCTAAGCCAACAGGGAGAGGGGGATTGTGGGTAAGAGTTTAGCTCGAGAGTTTGAAGTTGACGCAAGCTTGGAAAATGGCCGGCTCGGTTCCGAGGATGGAACCGATATCCATGCGTAAGGAATGAACGAGAATTAACAATATCAGATCAGCTGTTCAGCCTTCCTACATGACTTGGTTCAACATAGTGCCTGAGCTGCCTTATGCATATCCAATGTACACTGAACCTGTTCTCCCTTATTTTTGGCTCCGGCTAAAAAACTAGGAGACTGATGACTTGATTCAAGGTAAGATAAGAAGGCATGAATGAAGGATTTTTGAGTAATGCAACCTTATCTCTGCCAACCAAGAGAGTTTGCAATGCAGATACTCACCGTGCAGATGTCAGAGCAACAACTAAAACAGTTTTCCAAGTAATGAACCACAAGGTAGCCTGAAATGCTGGTTCCAAAGGAGCTAAAGTCAGCTCTTTGAGAAGAAAACTGAGATCCCAAGGAGGAAAAATTTGCTTGCCAGGAGGTCTCATGTGTAACACTTCTTTCAGAAACTGTTTTACAATAAACGGGGATCCATAGGCAGACAAGCAGAGATGGTTGTATGATGCAATTTGATGGAAGCGTACAGCAATCCATCTTTAAGTAGATCACACAAATATTTCAGAACCAGAGGTGCTATTTTCCTTTTGGGACTCCTGTGATTAGCAAGGCACCAAGTAGAAAATATTTTCTATTTGCTAGCATAAGGCTTTGTAGTAGCAGGGTTTCTTGTCTCTTTTAGTACCTGCTGCACATCCTTGTGAAAAAGATGGCTAAAAGGTATTAAAACTGAATTACCCATGCAGATAGTTGTAGTTGACTAATGGGGTACATCAAACTCCCCTTGTGCTGTATGACTAGATCCAGTCTGTGAGGAAATTTGTGACAATTGCCCTTGACCATTTTCATAAGAAGGTAGAACCAATTTTGCATGGCCCAGTATTGAGTAGCTACAATTATTTTTGGTATTTTTTTCTGAATTTTAGAAGTATCTTGAAAATCATTGGAAAGGGTTTAAAAAGCATACAGGAGCATTTACAATCAAGGAAATGACATTGTATCTGTTCTCACTGCTTGGCTGCAAGGATGTCTTGAATAGAATTTTCTAGGTATCTGTTTTGTAAGGAAGCAAACAGATGTACCTGAGGTGTACTCCATCTCTAGATCAAGTCCTGGAACATGCCTTTATTAAGTTTCCAGTCATGAGGGTCTGTCCAGGATCTGCTGACCCTGTCTGCCACAGTGTTTTGTTCTGACAGAAAGTAAGAGACCTAAAGAGTCAGACAATGCTGAAAAGCCAGATACCAAACCATCACTGTCAACCAACAAAGAGTATGAACTTGTACCCCTTATTTGTTGAGATACCACATCACTATGGTGTTGGCTGTAATTATCTGTAAAGGGCTTGGAAACCATATATGGTGAAGAGTTTTAAAAGCACAAATCACTGCTACCATTTCCTTGATGTTTATGTGCTTTGACCTATCCTAAGAGTCACACAGACCTTGCAATTGTACTCCCAGAAAACTGCATCCCAAGCATAATCTGATGAGTCCATCTGGACAGATTGAACTGGGGTTGGAAAAGAGAAAGTAAGTTCTGGATTGAGAGCAATTTCACCCCCACTGCAATTCACCGCAGGAGGTGTGGGTAAACCCCAGCAAGGGAATTTGAAAGTCCAAGGGGTGTAGGTGCTGGGTCCAAGAAATCTTTTAGGTAAGACTGTATATTTTCATGTGCAATCTGTAAAGAGGATCATGAGGATTATGGATGCCATGAGGTCTAGAATTCTGATAAATTTTCTTACAGAAAACTGAAGCTATTGAGAAAAACTCAGAAACATCTGCTCATAAGCTATTACCATTTCTTTTGAGAGAAGGTCTTTTTCCTAAGTGTATCTATCACACACCCCCCAAAAGACATTTTTTTGAGAAGGTGTAAGACAAGACTTTTACAGGTATAAGTGAAATCCCAGATGCGATTAGGGCACCTTTGTTATGGACTCCAAACATCTGGGAGAAGACTCTGCAGAAATAAGTAAGCCACCACTGGGGCTAGGTACTTTGTGAACACTCAAGGTCCAGTGGAGACTGTAAAAAGTAATGTGACCCAAATACAGCAAACCTTAGCTATCTCCTGAAATTGTGAGCTATGGGTATGTGATGGTAAGTATCTTTGACTTCTAGTGTTACTATAAGACAATGGTGTGGAAGCAGTGGAAGCACTGATTCTAGGGGAAACATCTTGAAGTTTGAAGCTTTCACATAATGGTCTAACAGGTCTCCACAAGTGCTCCTTCTTTGGTACCAAAAATATCCTGGAATAAAAACATTTGCCCATGTGATCTGCAGGTACTGGTTCTATGACCCCTGCTTCTGACATATGGTGAAGTAATGGTGAAAACAGGTCTGTCTGGTTGGGTGGATCTGGAGGTATTACCCTGAAAGGAGTGGACAGTCCACACACTGCCAAGTGAATCCTTCCTGAATCACTTTCAGCACCCATGTGCTTGAAACCATCTGACCTTGAGTTAATGGACTGAGGGTCAGTTGGTGTGACAGAGGTAGTGAAACTGGGGCAGGAGGTGTAGGTAAGGTGATCAGATTCCCAGCACAGTCATTCATTAGCTGGAGTTGCATCTTTTTGAGAAAACCATTTATTTTATTTGGTTTGGAAGAGTTATTCTCCTACCATTTTCTTTTGGGGGAATGCTTGTTGTTAGACTGGGATTTGTTATGCCCTCTAAAGGACTGAGAAGCAATCTTGTTAGGGTAGAAGCTGGATACCTGAAAAATCCTGGAAACTCCATGCGTCAATTTACCTCTGCTGTACCACTGGATTTGTGTAGCCACAGGCCTGAATACTAGATCCTGGCTAAGTGGAAAATTAAAAATTTCACTCTTCAAATAATTAGAAAGATTTTGATTATGTAATCAAACAAATCTTCTCAACACCATGGGAAAAGCAGAAGCTCTAGACACAGAATCAGCACAATCATACACACTTCTCAGAGCATGTTTAGAAACTTTAATCAAGTTAGAAACAATCTTATTCACATATGACCTGTCTTCTGGAGGCAATGAATCAGCAAATTCTTCCAAACTATAAGCACATTTAAGCATAAATTTCCTCTTATTGCTCTGATAATTCAAGATCCTAAAGGCTAACACAGAAGAAGCAGTCTCTTACCTTGTTTGTCTAACAATTTGCCCTCCTTATTAGGGGTTATGGGGTTACTGGGTTACAGGAAGCAAAATATTTCTTGTTAGCTATTGCTGCTGGAGTTATTGCAGCGGGGGGGGGGTCTATATTATAATCTCAAAGGTTTAAGACTTCGAATCACTAAAGATCAAACTTTCCCCCTGCACTCCCCCCACCCACTACTTAAATATACCAACTCCAAGAATGCACTACATCGAAGTAAACGGAAATCTCCCCCTATGGAGATTTTCCATTTACATGTTCAATGTAGTGCACTTTCGTTATTCTCGTGTCGACAATATCGTATTCGATATTGTCAGACTTTGAGATTTTAATATAGACCCCTGCAAGGTAAACTGACAGTGGAGGATAAAGACATTTATAATCTGAAAAGACCTTACACTGTTTATCTGTTTTCGTTGGAACTGCAGCCAGCAAGTCAGGAGCCTTGCAGGCTTTTAAAAGTACCTCTTAGAGCTGGCAAGACGGTTGAAACAGGTTCAGAATTAGGAACCCCATCTTTTAATAGATCAGTCTGCACAATTCTGAGGAAGCCCCTGTTTGCTCCCAAGTAAAACATCCCTCAGTCTACCAACAGTTAACAGACAAGAAGAAAAATGTATGGGATTAAATTCAGGTTCACTACCTGACGTGCCAGCGTTCTATGCGATGGATTCCTGAGGAGACTCACCTCAGCCTCTGTCAGAATCATCATCATCTGAAAACATATACTGTTCTCAGACAATACCTGCACTAGAAATGTGAAAATGCAAACAGCCCCTAGAAGTGCCTAAATGCAAAACGTTCTTAGCCAAACATCAGACTTGTAGACACAAACAGCCTGATCATCTGCCTGTAATTAAGTTTTTGCTCTCCCTCCCTCCCCAAGGAATATCTTTACCGGGACAGAGGTCTGGGTATAGCCTATTATCCCTGGCAAGTGAACTCTCTCTGGACAACTCCTGTACCTAAAGTGTTTGGTTCTCCAATACTTTTAATAGTTACTGGGACAGCTCCTGAGAAAGTGTTTAACCCCCACTCCATAGTAGCCATTACAGCTACAGCAGCGAGAGCTCAGGCAAGAAGTACATTGATCTGTGGGACCATCTTTGGCCATGTCAGAGTCACTAGCTGCCAGATGAGGCAATAATTTTACTTGTTTTTTTTTTTTTTTCTTTTTAGGTACAAGTAAAGTGGAAGAAGTAGAACCAGAAATACTAGCCATATTGTAGCCGGGGAAGAAACCCGATTGTTGTACTCAGTAACATTGAGAGAAGGCAAGTATTGACTAGTAAGTACAACCCTGCCCCAAAGACCAAAAAATTGTTCCCACACTAATAAACACAGACAGTGCACTGAAAATCATGTCACTAGACCTCAAACTTTTAGTCAGAAAAATCACAGGCATTTATTACTTCAGAAATGAGAAACATTTCTAATTCTGTTAAAAACAGTACAGGTGTGAAACACACATATTCAGACTGTAAAAGCACTACTTACTAGTTTTCATAAATTCATAGTTTTCATACAAAACTGTAAAATAAGCCAAGTAAATAACATAGAATCACATACGAAATGTGACTGACAAAAGACAGTACTCTTAAGGTGGAATACTTCAAATAACAGGGTTTTTTAATGTAAAGGTAAATCAGAAAAAAATAACACAAATATTCAGTAAAATATTTATTAGTGGAAGGGATCACCAAATGGGGTCTTACCTGTTAAGCAAAAAGTTTTTTTACTGACTGATGTTCCTCTGGGTCCAGAAAGATGCTCCTCCTCGAGATGGCAGGAAAATTCTGAAAATTTACCTCATTCTGGTTGCTGATATTTTTCCCACAAAAAATGGTGCAGCATATCAGCAGCTAGAGAGAGACAATGACTGAGAGAGAGAGTGGAATTAGTGCTTTGGTAAGCTCTCTGGGTGCTGTGTCCTTGGCAGGACATTACTCATAAGTGATAATGAAGAACATCTGAGGATACAGTGCTTGAAGAAAATAAGGGGCTGGACATTTACAATCCAGGATTTGTGCATGTTCAGAGCCAGGTATCTTTTAGGTATTCTCTATGTGCAAACCGGTGAGAGAAATCTTGAGGATCATAGATGCCATAAACCTCAGAATTCTGAGAACTATCTGGCTGAAGTCTGAGACAGCATTCAGAGAAGCTTAGAATGGTTTAAAAAAAAATCTACCTTTTCCTGCCTCAAAAGGTCTTTTGCTGCAGTGTCTATAATATATCCTATAAGGATAATCCCATGTGATGGCGATATGGAGGATTTCTGAATATTTATATGGAATCCCAGATACGTCAGAAGAGATTAAACTTATATTAAGGATTCTTGGGATCTGACAGAAGACTTTGCAAGGATAAGCAAGTCATCTAAATAAGGAAAATGTTAGTACAATTCAATCTGCAGTGAGCTACGATTTTAGCTAGACACTTTGAAAACACCCTTGGAGCAGTAGATAACCCAAATGGTAATGCAGAGAACTGACAGCTTGACCCAGACACAGAAAACTGGAGAAATTAAAGGCTTCAGGAAATTTGACAATCTATATCCTTTAGGTCCAATATTACTATAAGAGGTAACGGACTCTGAAGGATCAACATCTTGAATTTTGGAACTTCCACGTTCAATTTTAGGAAGGAAAGAGCTAGAACTAGCCTCCAAAAAGACCCTTGATTTGGTACCCAGAAACATTCTGGAATAGAAGCCTTTGCCCCTTTGATATAATAGCATTGGTTCTGTGACTCCGGGGCTGAGCAAGTGCTGAAGAACCAGAGGAAGAAATTCTTTGTTTCAGGGGTGGAGAGGAACTCTACTGAAAGGAGGTTTTTATGCCCAGTGCCAACTGTATCCCTCCTGAATATAAGTCTGTCACTATCTGTTATCAAAGGGGAATGTACAAAGTCAATGTCTGGGGCAGGTTTTGAGAGATTAGGGCTGTGGCGGGGGGGGGGGGGGGGCAAGAATAATTCCGGCACAGTCATTCTGAAGTTGTAGACTTCCCCATTTTTTGGAAAGGATCCTTGCTTCTTGTGTGGTCTGAGAAGCAGGAATTGCTTGTTCTGTTTCTTAGGTTTGAAAGAGGATCTGGGAGATTTGTAATTGGAAGGAAGGCCAGAAATATCTCACAAATTGCCTGAATTCACGTTCCTCACTCATCAAATTATTTCAGGACCCAAACAGCATATGGGCTAAACAGGAGCGGCCTTAGGTCAACTGGTGGCCTAGGCAAAAGGCTCCATGGCACCCCCTACCACACCACCCGGTGCCCCCATCCTGGTCTACCTACACCAAATAAATACTGGAAAAATGTCCCTGCTACAGTGGTGCCCTAGGCGGCTGCCTAGCTGGCCTATGTCTAAGGCCGGCTATGGGGCCAAATAAAATCTCCTTAATCAAAGCTGAAATCAAAATTGCAGACTTTACCTCATCATAAAAACTTTTGATTTTGCACCCAAGTACACCTCCTCTAAACAAACAAAGAAGCAGAGGCCCTAGATACAGTATCTTCACAATCATACACATTTGTTAAGGCATGCTTCGATATCTTGGGAAATGCTGAAAACAACAGAATCGAGATAGGTACTGCCTTCATGGGGAAGAATGGTAGTTAGGTCGCTCAAACTGTCTTTACAAAAAAGCACAAACTTCCACAAACGGGTCTAATAGTTAAGAAATCTACATGCCAAAGTAGAAGATGAAGAAAATTCTCTTATTAAATTTGTCCAAAATCTTCTCCTTCCTTGTCCATTAAGGAAGGGTTGGATGACACCAACAGCCTGCCCCCTACTGGTGTAGATGTGTACATACTGCTGCAGGGTCTCACTTGAGGTGAGAAAACAAGTGCTTGTTAATTTGAGAAACTTTGTAAAGCCTACCTTTTTTGAGAACTGAATCTTCTAGGGCTGACAGAGGAGGAATAGGCATAGAATGAGGCAAAGCCACTTATATATTTTTCCTCACTCAAGGGGGACCATCCATTTGTTCATCCTGGCAGCAATCTGGGAAAAAGAAAATTCCTCCAAAGGAGGTTGTCAGGACCAGTCTTCCTCCGCATTAGAATTCTGGGCTTGGGAATTTACAGGGGAGGAAGCCATGTCTCTGTTTATGTCAGAATCCTCTGACATATCTTCCTCAGGAATATTTTCACTGACCTGATTTACAGGTGCCTGTAACAATTTTTGGCCAAGGTAAGAAAATAAGAAGTTATGTACCTACCATAACGTTCCATGTTAGTTGTCTTCTCTCGCCTTCTTTCTTGCTTGATGGGTTCGGAGCCGATCCTCGGCTCCGACTCGGCACTTGCTTTAGCTCGAGAACTCCTTTTACCAGCTCGAGGCAGCCCCATATCCCATGATGCAAGGCAGTAAGTACCCAGATCTCGTTTGTTGACAAAGGGCAATAACACCAAGCATAAAATACTTCCCAAAGGAAG
Source organism: Protopterus annectens (assembly GCF_019279795.1). Taxonomy (NCBI): domain Eukaryota; kingdom Metazoa; phylum Chordata; order Ceratodontiformes; family Protopteridae; genus Protopterus; species Protopterus annectens. Next base: position 683,182,332 of record NC_056733.1, read on the forward strand.
AAGAAACTTACAGATGGAAAAGGACCAGGTCTAAATGGTCTTTAGCATAATAGTTTCTTATACAAGGTCTGTCCAGGCCAGGGGGAAGGAGGGAGGGTCGCAAGAAAGAAGGCGAGAGAAGACAACTAACATGGAACGTTATGGTAGGTACATAACTTCTTAATGTTAAGTTGTCAATCTCGCCTTCATTCTTGCTTGATGGGACCGCGTCCCTAGCACCTCTATCCTGGGTGGCTCAATGGAACAAACTCTTGAGGACTGTAGAGCCAAAACTGGCTCTGTCCCTGGAGGCCAAGTCCAATTTGTAATGGGAAACAAAAGTGTGAGGAGTGGCCCAAGTGGCCGCTGCACAAACAGTGTCCAAAGGCAGTCTAGCTTGAAAGGCTGTAGAAGTAGCTAAACTCCTAGTTGAATGTGCTTTAGGTTTTGAGCACAGCTGTTTTCCCCTGATCGTATAAATTTCAGTGATGACCGAAGAAAGCCATCTGGACAAAGTCACTTTAGAAACAGGAAGGCCTTTTTTATTATCCGCATAGGAAACAAAAAGTTGATCAGATTTTCTAAAATCTTTTGTTCTGTCCAAATAATATCTAAGCTGACGGTGGACGTCAAGATAATGTAGCTTTTGTTCAGCTCTATCTGAATGGTTAGGAAAAAATACAGGGAGATCAATGGATTGATTCAGATTGTTTTTCGAAGCGACCTTAGGTAAAAAGGATGGATTAGTTCTCAAAGATACTCTGTCTTTGTGAAAAATCAAATAGGGGGGTCGAACCGAAAGAGCATGAAGTTCAGACACCCTCCTGGCAGATGTAATAGCCACTAGAAATAACGTTTTCCAAGAAAGATATTTTAGGGAACAAGAAACAGCTGGCTCGAAGGGGGGAAGAAGCAAGGATGTCAGCACTAAATTTAGATCCCACTGAGGAGGAGGATTCCTGATTGGAGGCTTTAGTAGGAAAATTCCTTTCAAAAAGGCCCTGCAGAGCCTATGGGACATAATATTATGATCTGCTATTCCGACATGAAAATTAGAAATAGCAGCCAACTGAACTCTGACTGTGGAAGAAGAGGAGCCTGCATGAAAAATCTCTGCTAAGAAGTCCAGAACTGCCTGAACAGGGGCAGTAAAGGGATCAATATTTTGGGCCTTAGCCCAATAAGAGAAACGTTTCCATTTGCTTGTGTAAATCCTCCTGGTAGAGGATTTTAGTGAAGCTACAATGATATCTCTAACTGGGTTAGAGATCAAAGGAAGCCTGGCTAAGGAAGGAAGTGGAGCAACCATGCTGTGAGGTTGAGAGAAGGGATTGACCGGTGCAGCTGACCGGATTGGTGAATCAGTAGATCTGGCACTGGGTCCAGATGCCACGGCTGCACCAAAAGGTGATGATGGAGGAACGGGAACCAAACTTGTCGAGGCCAGTAAGGGGCAATGAGAATCAATTTGGCTCTCAAAACTGTAGCTTTCTGGATCACCTGAGGGATCAGAGGAAATGGAGGGAAGGCATAAAGAAGTCCCTGGGGCCAATCCTGGGTCAGAGCGTCTCTGGGGGGATGGCCTGATAGAGGGAAGAGGCTGAAGAAGTCTGGACATTTGCTGTTTTGGGGAGTAGCAAAAAGATCGCAACATGGACGACCCCATTCCAGAAAAATCTCTTCCGCTACGGATTGTTTGAGAGACCACTCGTGAGGCATGAGAATAGCTCTGCTCAATCTGTCCGCTATAATGTTGGTTTTCCCAGGGATATGCGTTGCTACCAGAAACCGATGAGAGGAGATCGCCCATTGCCAAAGTCTGAGCGCTTCTCGACACAAGGGGTAGGACTTGGTTCCGCCCTGTTTGTTGATATACCACACTACAGACATGTTGTCTGTGTGGACTGCAATTGTCCCTACGGGAAGAAAGTCGTTGAGGGCTTGCAACGTTAAAAGCACTGCTCTCATCTCCAGGACATTTATGTGCAGATGGTACTCGAACGGTTGCCACGTCCCATGAACCATCCTGCCCTGATAATGACCCCCCCCACCCGATCAGGGAGGCATCCGTGGTGACAGTGGCTATCGGGGACGGAGGTACAAAGCACCTGCCTTGGTGAACCTGAGACGATGTGATCCACCAAGCAAGATGTTCTTTGCATGTTTGTGTCACCAGAATCTGGTGACGCATTGGGAGTTGCTGGTATGACCACTGTGTGAACAGCATCCACTGAAGGAGGCGCATGTAGAATCGAGCCACGGGAAGAAGAGTAATGGCCGCAGCCATGAGACCTAATACCTTTAGAACCATTCTGGCCTGTACTTTCTTGCTGGCCAGAATGATCCTGACATGAGTCTGAATGTCTGAAACTCTTTGTTCTGTAAGGGTAGCTGACATCCGAACAGTGTTTAAGTTTGCGCCTATGAAGGTAATAGACTGGCAGGGCGATAAGGATGACTTTTCAAAGTTGACTGAGATGCCCAAATGAGAACAAAGGTCTATTGTGTAATCCCTGGCTTGTATAAGCTGATGCCTGGTGGTGGCTGACAGGAGCCAGTCGTCGAGATACGGAAACACCTGGAATCCTTGACGCCTCAGGTGAGCCGTGACCACTGCCATGCATTTGGTGAACACTCTGGGGGCTGTAGTGAGACCAAAGGGCAGGGCTCTGAACTGGAAGTGACTGGACCCCAGCCGAAAGTGGAGAAATCTCCTGGAGCGTCTGTGAATTTTGATGTGATAGTACGCATCCTGAAGATCTATTGAGCACATCCAGTTGTCCTTCTGTAAGAAGGGCAGAATTGACTGAAGAGTGACCATTCGGAATCTTGTCTTCCTGACAGACTTGTTGAGTCTGCTGAGATCCAATATTGGTCTCCAGTCTCCCGTCTTTTTGAGACCAAAAAGAACCTTGAGTAGATTCCGGGCTCTGAATGGTCTATTGTAACTGGCTGAATGGCTCTTTTTTGCAGTAGTTTTGCGATTTCTGACTCTGCAATCTCCCTTAGACCGGGTGGTACATCTGGAAGGGAACTTGAGGGGAAGGGACTTTCCTCGAAAGGAATTATGTAACCCTTGGATATGATCGACTGTACCCATCTGTCTTGAGTGAGGGAATGCCAGGCTTCTGGGTACAGTGATAATCTTCCCCCGACTGCCTCCAAGGAGGGACAGCCGGGCAACACCTCAGGGATGCTGAAAGGGCTTATCAGAGAGAGGCTCCCTGTTTCCCTGGTTCTTCGGACCCCCTCTGCCTCTAGAGCGGCGTCTGTTGTTACCCCCTCTGCCTCTAGGGGTAAACTGACCACGTGAATCCGGCGTGACTCCTTGGGATTTACGGAACCACATCTTCCCACCCTTCTGTCCTTTGGGATAAGGCCTAGAAGGGGTGGAAAAACGGACTCCAACAGCAGAAAGAGTCTTGCCGTCTTGCTCACACCTGGTCAAGGTCTCCTTCACCTGAGGGCCAAACAAAGCTGACCCATCAAAGGGAGAATTTGTGAAGGACGCCTTAAAGGGATCCGCAAAATCACATAGCCGCATCCAGGCTTGGCGTCTAAGAGCCACACCTGTGCCTGCGGCTCTACTCGCTCCATCCGCAGCATAAGATATTAGCCGCATGGAGGAGTTGGCAATGGAATTGAGGGTTCCTAGCTGCAAAGCAATCTTTTCTTGAGCCCCTGCAGCTGTAGGATCCTGAACTACTTCTCCCAGCTCCTTCAGGATATCTCTCTGGAGTCTGGTGAAGTGACAAAGATAATTCAGCGAACGCATAGCAAAGGTCGCTGAGGAAAACATCCGCTTGCCGTACCTATCCATGGTCCTAGAGTCCTTATTAGGAGGATGGACGGGCACGGAAGGATCTGCAAGTTCCTTTTTGGTGGCAGCAGCCACCACCATGGCATCAGCGGGACACCCTTGGTAAGGAATTGTTTGTCACTAGGGGCAGTGATAAATTTAGAAGGCCTCCTAGGGACTGGCTCTACAGAGTCAGGAGCTGTCCACGCCTTTCGTGCAATAACCTGCATAAGGGGTCGAAGGCGGAGACACCCAGGAGGTGGAGGGCCGAGATCCAAACGCCTCTAGGTATACTGACTCATCCTCAGAGGGATTATTGGTGGGCCAGTTTCCCCTCTGTTTCAGAAGTTCTAGGATGTCTGAGAAGGAGACATCCTCAGAGGGGGATCTAGGGGATCCCTCTGACTCATCAAAGTCAGTATCCGAAGTGACAGACTCGGGAGAGTCTACATGCTTCCTCTTACAAGTCCTCTTCCTAGGAGGATCTCCCGAAACATCAGGAGAATCCTCAGAAGAGGGCGAAATTCCCAATGGGGAAACCTGAGGCGGAGGATCTCTGGGTCCTGTAGCAAGAGAAGTGGCAGAGATGTCAACAGGTACCATAGAGGGAGGAGCTACGGGAATAGACTGCTGACTGATACCAGTGGCCAGTACACTCTTCATCACCTCGAATGCTCCCCTCCCAGGCAGGTCCGAGAGAACCCGCTCCGAAGAGCTAGGAACTCCAGGGACCACCGAAAGGGAAGTCTCCGAGGCAGATGTCGGAGCCGAGCTCACCAAGGCCGAGGCTCCAAGGGGAAGAGCGGGCTCGGACAAGGGTCCGATGCCACTCACCCCCTCGGAGGAGACCATGGAAGCCCGACCACCGAATCCCTCTAAGGAAGAGGAGATAAGAGTAGGGGCTGAAGGAACAGAAGGGGTATCCGTCCTCCAGCCGTAGCAGTAACCATGCCCGAAGACTCCAACTCCAAGCTCTGAGGTAGAGTTGAAGGAGGAACTGTAACGGGGTGTGGACCAACAGTCGCCTGCTGAGACGGACTGTGTAGCATTTGGGCCAGTACCTGTGACTTGAGTAATCTACTGACCACTCTCTCTAGGTCATGATCTGACAACCTGGATGACCTTGAAGATCGGCTCCGATGGCTCCGTTCCGATAGAAGAGGCGTAGCCGGGGCCGAAAGTATCGGCTCCAAGGAAGGAGACCTCGACCTCTTCCTGGAATGGGCCATCGGAGCCGATACTACAGATCCTGACGGCACCGACTTCTCGGAGCCGACAGAACGTCTCGATGTATCGGCTCCAGCCGGAGCCGATACAGCCACCAAAGTAACGGTGTCGGAGCCGATCGGAGCCGACACCGATGCCTGTGCCACATGGGTGTCAGAGCCGATCGGAGCCGACATCGAAGTGGTCAAAGCAGATTCGGCACCGATAGCCATCGGCGCCGAGAGCTTTGTGGATCCAGAATCGGCTCCAGCCAGAGCCGATCTCGACTCAATACGAGTCGGAGCCGAGGCCGCAGGCTTAGGAACAGAAGCCTGGGCCTTGGCAGTTTTAGTTGATTTTTGTGGAGCCGACTTAGCCGGAGAGCCCTCCGGCTTAAGAAGGCCCCTGAGAATCAACTTGTTACGTCTCTCCTGCAGGACTCTCTGGCTGAAGGAGTGACAAATAGCACAGGAGTCCTGCAGGTGAAGAGGGCCCAAACAATACAGGCAAGAAGTGTGACCGTCTGTCAGAGACATCTTCTGACAGCACGAGTCACACTTCTTAAAACCTGAAACCCTCTCCTTTGACATGGTGCCGACACAAAACACACACACACCAGTCAAATAAAATTAAATTACACAAAATACCAAAAGGTATTCTATAAAAAACACCAACACACACACCCTAACAGGGGGGGGATGGGATAGGGATAATTAAGAACAAATTCAAAAAGACAGGGAATTTCTGTCAGGAAGGGATAGAAATTAAATTTAAACTATAAAAAAATTAGTTTTTGACTAAAAAGGGGCTTGAAAATCACAAAGTGAAACAACTTACCAGGAGCTGGTAAAAAGAAGACCTCCCAAGCGAAGCGGCAAACGAGATCTGGGTACTTACTGCCTTGCATCATGGGATATGGGGCTGCCTTGAGCTGGTAAAAGGAGTTCTCGAGCTAAAGCAAGTGCCGAGTCGGAGCCGAGGATCGGCTCCGAACCCATCAAGCAAGAATGAAGGCGAGATTGACAACTTAACATTCATATTTTTCTATAGATACGATATCTTGTGATGACCAAGGTTTAACTTTTTTTTTCTTTACAGGTATCTACAGTGACGGGTTTGGAGAAGGAATGTCTGCCCCATCAAGTGGTCTCTTCCCAAAGACACATCCAGCAGCATCCCCTGATATGTCTCTATAGACACTGAAACAAGAGAAGAGGACATGGCTGACCTCCAGTTCACTGTAGCTGAAAGGACTGCCTGAGTGGTGAGTGACTAGTCTGACAAATGAATGCTGGCCACTACAGAATCACCCACCATCTCCTGAGGAGAAGACTGCACCTACCACATCAGCAAGGGCTTTCTAGTAAGTTGTTTTTCATTTCTAGAAACAGCGGAAATCAGACTAGGAGGAGTGGAGTAAGTATCCATACCGTGACCAAGCAGGATGCTCCAGATGTGGTCAAAAATGGTGGAATGAGTTGGTCAAAAGGTACATTGCCAAATAGTTCATAAAAATAGCACACCTAAACTTTCATGCACACAAAATTTCCCCAAAACACTGTTACGTATAAGCAGTACACTGAAGTCTTGTCAGAGACTCCTTTAGAATAACATTAAATGGAAAGAAAATAATAGCAGGTAAATTGTCACAATGTGAACTCAAACACTCCTTCACCCATTGAGTTCCCTGCCAAATAAAAACACTTCCCTACACAAAACGTTTCTTTAAACACACCAAAGTTTATGAAAGTAGAGTTCCTCAGAAAATAAGCCCCCAAATTAGCAAAAACTAAAACTAATGGTACCTGATAGGAAACTGTCAATATTAAATACTATGTTTCATAAAGGGCCATAACCACTTAAGTCAAATAAAAGGAAAAAGACATAACCCTCCCCCCCACCGACAGTCAGTCAGTCAGACAGACACACACACACACACACACACATATATATATATATATATATATATATATACATATACTCACGTGTGTGTGTGTGTGTGTATATATGTATGTATGTATATATATATATATATATATATATATATATATATATATATATATATACACACACACACATACACATTAAATATAGTAAATAATTTAATTTTCTGTGGAAGTGTTCCCCAAAGGGAACTTATCTGCCAAAAAAAGGAGATGAAGTTCAGGGTGCTGCTCTTGTCTATGAGCGGCTTCTTCAGAAGGAGGCAAGAAAGTGATAAGATTTTCTGTTACTCTAACTGCTGATTTTCCCACCTCAGGGCTGACCAGTAAACAGGCAGAGTGTAGGAAGTAGCTGGAGTTTTTGGAAGCTGGATGGTTATTGTGTCTTGAGCAAGACACAACCCACATAACTTAAAGGCTACTGCAGCAGTGGGAATAATGAACATCTGATATAATCATTTGTCATCAGTTATGTGTTTGCCTTTGGACTGAGGTCTTAGGTATTTGTTTCTTCATTATGTTTAAAATTATTCCGATACCTGAATAATTTTAGTACCTGGATGACAGTAGCTCACCTTGTCATTTAGTATTTCATTTACTTACATAAAGGCATCAGCCTCTGACATATTTCTCAACTACTTTCTTGTTCACATACTATATAATGTGGGACTGCGATAAACACTGCAACATTTTACAACTGTTTTACTGCTGGCAAGGTGCTCTTGCATTGTTGAGCTTGTTAGATTAGTTAGCAATTCCATTTTACATACTTAACACTTGTTTGAAGTCAGAAGACATTGGAAGTTCAACCGACATTACTAACTTTAGACCTATAGTAACCCCCACCCCCCAAAGTACTAACACTGCACTTCTAACCTACAGACACTGTCAATAAAGCTAGAGATAATGGCAAACTAGTCTCCTCTTTATTTCTAGAGTCATCTAAAGCCTTTGACACAGTTTGTCACAGAAAATTTCTACTTCAAATGCTCTCATTAGGTCTTTCGCTACCCATTCTTCTATGGTTCAAAAGCTACCTACCCAATAGGTATCAGTCAGTAAAATGGCTCTCCACCCTAACTCCATACCTCCTGGTTACCACTGGTGTACCACAAGACTGTATCCTTGGTCCCCTCCTCTTTAACATTCTCAACAACGCCCTCCACACATCCATGCAACAGGCCTCCCTAATGCAGTAAGCAGAGGACTCCACACTCATTTCACATCTGACAACATGGCACACCTCCATTTTAACTGCAAATGAAACATGGCTATGTAACTCACAATTCATGGTCAGTCCTTAAAAAGAAACATACTACTACTTTTTCCCCAAATCTCGATCCCATGAAAAAAAAATTTAAGTCCTCTCTCTGGATGATATGGAAGTCAGTTCTCATAGCAAATTATTAGGGATGATAGAGGATGATAATCTTAAATTCAACCTGCATATGCAAAATTGCATAAGAAAAACACGTAAAAAACTAGGGATGCTTTATAGAGCCAAAAACTTTCTCACAAATGCAACTAAACCTACACTTGTCACTACTTATCCTTCCCACACTTCTTTAGGGTGCTCCCATTGAAACTAACCTACAAGTATCACAAAAATACAAAACTTGAGCAATGCTATAACAACGTTGCTACATTTGCAGCAAATACCTCTTTCAGAACCCATGACTGTGTAACACTAAAAAGCCTAAACTGGTTAGCATTATCCCATCAATGAACATATACACAGCTTCTTACCACCTATAAAATTATCTGGAATCCATCTACTAGAACAGCACTAAATAACATTTTACACAACTATGTTCCTAGTTGGTCATTACAATTTAATGTCCAAAAACTCCTGTCTGTCCACAAACCTATCAAATCTCCTGGGATTGTCTGCACCATGTTGCTAAGGCCTAGAACTCCTGATTTTTGTCCATTAGGTCAATACACTTCGCCCCATCCTTCAAAACCATTCAGAAAGACTTCCTAGCCAAAAGCTGGCTCTGTTTCTGTTTAACACCAGGATAAACTATATCCTTATATGCGGACAAATACCTATTCATTCCTTACATCTTATTCTACCTTCTTCACTCACATTCTTATTTCTATCCATTTTTCTCTCCCGGCTTTCACTCCAAATATGCCATTAGCCTGTTTTGCTTTCACTCTGCATTGCGATTCCTGTTTATATTATACTAACGTACCTTTAATTTCTCTATAAATTGGGTAACATTTTTCAAACTATTAAACCATTGTTATATAACTGATACATACTCTTAACCAATGTTTTCATTTTATGCCTGATTTGGTATAATTATTTAAACTGCATTTGTTTTTGTATTACTTTTAAAGATTAGAAAATTATTATTCTTAAAATGTTTTGTAATATTTTGGAGCTTTTCTTCCCAGTTCTCTAATGAAAATATTCTCTTACCCAGTCGGACTTTCCCAGTAATCATGTTAATAAATAAATAAATTACGTCTACGCAGTCTGCCTTTTTAAGTGTGGATATCATTTCACCTCCTCCTCATTTCTGCCTTTACTTTTTCTCATGTACTGTATCCTCTTGAATGCCTTCATGGATTCCCTCTCCACCTCCCACTCTGGTAGTCATATCCAGGGTCTTTAAGTCTCTGTAAAAAAACAAGTTCATAGGTTCATACTAGGCTATCTGCCCTAGGGCACTTATAAGCCTAGCCAGAGTGTGTTTGGCTTTCGCCACCCATTTTAAATTAATTTTGCTATGCCCTTTTTTGAGGTTAGTATACTGTGCCTCTGTCTAACAGTGACACAGAAGTGATACCCGGGGTAAACCTATGATCTCCCATCCACTCATCAAGATTCCTCTTGAAGAGAGTCAGTGAGGGACTCTGCCTAACCTGGACTGGGATTTTATTCCAGAGTGAAGGGAGCCTCTGGGTTATTAATCTGTCCCTCCAGCATGTCCTATTTATTTCAGTGCTGAGGTTCAAGTCTCTCGAGCGCGTAGCTCAATGGAATTTGGATTTTCTGAGATGCAGCATGTCCATTAATTCCGGGTTGGACATGGCTTTATACGTCAGGCACAGATCGCCTCTGAGCAGGCGGTATGCCACTGAGTAGAGCTGGAGTTTCTTTAACCGGGCAGCATATGGAATCTGTTTGAGCCCTTTGATCCTCTTGGTGAGGTACTTTTGGGGTCTTTCCAGTTGCTGCAGGTGTCTGGTAAGGTACATCCCAAAAGGGGCATTGTACTCAATTATGGGCCTGATGAGGGATGAGTAAAGAAGCACGATGACCTCCCCTGATCTAGATGTGAATCCCTTCATGATTAGGTGGGCTATATAAAATGTTTTTCTAACCACTTTGGCCATGTGGTTGTCAAATGAAAGATTGCTATCAGCTTGGGTCCCCCAGGTAGTATTCAGTCCCTAGAACCTGTGGTCTGCCCTCTCCCCATCCTTCATGTTCAGGACAACCCCTTAATATCCCCTGATATTGTCTGGTTTTACCAATATTTAAATTACCACGGTCAGTTTCACTCTCAAGTGAAAAAAAAAACAAACCTTTATCTTTTCTAACCTTGTATCATAGCCCTTCCTCTCTATCTCATGGATCTTTCTGGTAACTTTCTGACAGTCAGATGTCTCCTTTCATGCTCTACAGAATTGAATGCAATATTCTTTGCTTCTGGAACCTATCTCCCAAGGACACACCACAAAGTACAGTTTTGTACCTACCATAACATATGGGTTGTCCTGCCTCAGGCAGCCCTTCGGTCGGCCGGATTCCAAAGTCTGGGTCTGGCCTCGGCTGATATCGCACTTTCCCCGACGTCAGAGCTTCTGGGGTATAAAGGCATCAGCCGACGCCATTATCCTCAGTGTTTCTTGCCCCAGATGCCAGGTGCCCTCTAGGAAGGCTAAATTTGGATAATGCTGAAAAGTTCCAAACAGTAGCAAATTATATACATATATATACAAACAAACACATACACCATAATAGATTCCCCCAGTTAGCTGAAAGAGGGGTAAGCACCCTAGGAATACCACAGAGGGGAAGGAGGGTGGGTAATCCTGACTGCAGATGCATACCTATCGGACATCTACATTTATGGTAGGTACAAAACTGTACTATGCCCTTCAAGGATGCATCTGCAGTCATAACATATGGGTAGAATACCATAGCCAAACTGGGGGAGGAGGTACTAAGAGAAGGATTGTGTAGTTAAGATCCCCTGCAGAACTGCAGTTGCAAACCCTGCTTGGGATCTGGAGTATAAAGGTAGATTGTAATGCTTGGCAAATGTATGCACGGAGCTCCAAGTAGCAGCTTCTAAAATGTCCTTGGTAGCCACCCCTCGTAGGAAAGCTGTAGTGGTGGCTGTGGCCCTTGTGGAATGAGGCCTGATATTTTCAGGAGCTCTTTCCATGAAAGGAGTAGCAAAAATGAATGCAATTTCCTATCCATTTTGAAATTGTCTGTCTGGAAATTGCTCTTCCTTGCACCCCAGTTGCATATGCTACAAAAAGTTGGTCAGTTTTTCTGCTGGTTTTAGTTCTGTCCAGATAGTAGCGTAGCTGTCTGTGTATATCCAAGGTGTGCAAAAGTTTTTCTCCTTTGTTCTATGGGTTAGGGAAGAAAATAGGCAAATGAATAGCTTGGTTCAAGGATACCCTGGATACCACCTTTGGCATGAAAGTAGGATTGGTTCTCAGTGACACTCTATCCTGGTGGAAAATAAGAAAAGGCTGCACTGCCATTAATGCCTGTAACTCGGATACTCTTCTTGCTGAAGTGATTGCCAGAAGAAAAGCAGTTTTCCAAGAGAGAAACTGTAGGTCTGCTGATGCTGCTGGTTCAAAAGGAGGTAGTGTCAATTTTTCCAGCACAAAATTGAGATCCCATGCAGGTAGAGGGGGTCTCCTTGGAGGTTTAACATTTTTGATCCCTCTCAAAAATTGTCTGAGTAGAGGGTGAGAGAAGATAGGTGGATCCATATTGTATTCTGCTGAAATTGCTGAAGCATGAATCTTAATGGAGGAATAAGACAGGCCATTGTGGAACAATTCTGCTAAGTACTCTAGGATGTGTGCTAGGTTTGCCACTGTGACATCTGTGCCCTTTGATGTGCTCCAAATGAGAAATCCCTTCCATTTAGCTGAGTATGTCTTCCTTGTGGAAGGTCTGCGAGCCTCCAGGATAATGTCCTTCACACTCTGAGATAAAACAGTTTGGTTTGGTTTTAAGGAATTTTCCAGGCAGTTAGTTGCAATGTTTTCAAGTTTGGATGCAGGGTCTTGAAATTGTTCTGCGTTAGAAGGAGAGGCCATAGGGGAAGAGGCCATGAGTTCGCCTGAGACATGCTTCTCAGTAGCGGATACCAGTGTTGTCTTGGCCAGTCCGGAGCTATTAGTATCACCTTTGGCTGTTCCTCCCTGATCTTCAGTAGAACCTTGTACATCAATGGGAGAGGTGGAAAGGCATATACTGTTAGGGCATTCCAGCTGAAAGAAAGTCCACCCTCCAGGCTAGTGGGTGGTATGTCCTTGAGCAGAATTTCTTCAGTTGGTGGTTGAGTGGGGAGGCGAACAGATCTATCTCTGGCATTCCCCATTTCTTTGTTATGAGTTTGAAGATGTCTGGATGCAGCATCCATTCGTGTGCATCCGTGGTAGTTCTGCTTAAGTTGTCTGCTAGTGAATTTTCTTTTCCTGGTACGAATTTGGCCTGTAGCTGGATATTGAGATTCAGGCATAGGTTCCACAGATTCATTGCCATCCGGCATAGAGGGTAGGAATGTGTGCCTCCTTGTTTGTTTATGTACCACATGACCGTGGTGTTGTCTGTCCTTATTAACAGATGTCCTTGCTGGAGGAATGGTTTGAATGCCTCGATTGCATGCCTCACTGCCAGCATTTCCTTTTGGTTTATGTGCATGCTTAGCTGCCCTTGAGGCCATAGACCTTGGATGCATTTGTCCTCCATGTGTGCTCCGATCCTCGGTCTGAGGCGTCCGTGGTGATGGTCTGCCTTGTTTTTGGTTTGTTGAAAGGCAACCCTCTGTTGGACTGGCAGGCCTGAGCCCACCACAGGAATTCCTTTTGAAGGCATGGAATGATTGGTATCATGGTTTCTAGACTGTGACTGTGTTGAGACCATACATTCCTTAGGTACCATTGCAATTTTCTCATATGCAGCCTGGCATGTGGAATCAAGATTATGCAGGATGCCATGTAACCCAGGGCCTGCAGGACTTTCCTTGCAGTAAGCTGAGTTTGTCTTGTCAAAATCATGAAATAATCTGGAAGTTGTTTTTGTTTTTCTTCTGTGAGAAAAGCCATCTGAGTGATTGTGTCCAGATCCGCACCCAAAAAAGGCACTAGTCTTGACTTTTGGATGTTGACTGTGTATCCCAAGGCCTGTAGCAGGTGTATGACATAGGCCAAGTCCTTTAACAATTTTTTTCTTGTTGTCCGCTTGTATTAGGCAGTTGTCCAGGTATGGATGAATTTGAATTCCCTGAAGTCTGCAATGTGCAATTACTGATGCCAGGCATTTCGTGAATACTCTGGGCGCAGTAGATAAGCCAAAGGGCAATGCTGAGAATTGATAATGCTCTGATCCTGCAAGAAATCTGAGGTGTCTTCTGCAATCTGGTCAGATAGGGACGTGCAGGTATGCCTCCTTGAGATCTAGAGTCACCAGCCAAGACTCCTTGCCCATCATGGGAAGAAGTTGCTGTAGGGTCAGCATTTTGAATTTTGGCACAGTGAGGAAAGTGTTGAGCGCGGACAGGTCGAGAATAGGCCTCCATTGGTTTTCTTTTCTTGGTACCACGAATAATCTGGAGTAAAATCCTTGGCCTTGTTCTGTAGATGGTACCCTTTCTATAGCTTTCATCTGGAGTAGTTTTCTGATTTGTCTTAAAGCCTCTGCCTTCTGGTTTGGTGGAAGGTTTGGCATTCCGCCCCTTTTTGGCAAAGTGTGGAAGTAAAACCTGTATCCTTTGTCTATTGTTTGCAATGTCCATGTATCCTTTGTAATGCAATGCCAGTTTTTTGAGAATAAAGCCAGCTTTCCGCCCAAGGGAGCTTCCAGTTGATCCCTGGTAGGCGGAATCAGAGTCAAGTCATTGGGTCTGTCCTGTGGTGGTGGTTGTAGTTGTAGCTGTGGCACTACCCCTCTGGTTGTCAGGCTGCCACTGACGGCCCCTGTAGGCACCCCTTGATTGACCTCTGCCTCTAGGGCATCTGTTCCTGCCCCTCTGTGCTCTGGAGGTGTCTGGAAAGGACCAATTCTTTGTAGGCCAGTTTCTGCTGAACCTCGGAGGTTGGACCTGCAGGAATTCCTTTACTGTTTGCACAGATTTTGCTTTTTCTTCCACTTTCTTTAGAACCTCCTGTGCAGGGGAGCCAAATAAACTTTGTTTCTCCATTGGAGCACCAAGGAGTTTAGCCTTGACATGGTCTGGCAAAGATTGCTCCTTCAGCCAGGCATGCCTACGAATTACTGCCCCAGTCATAGCTGATCTGAATGAAGCCTCCAGTGCATCATAGCCACATTTTAAGAAATGATTACTGACCTGCTGAGAGTTGTGTACCAAATCCTGAAGGGATTTACGGTCTAAAGGTTCAGGAGAAGAAAGCTTCTTATTCAGCTGATCTAACAAAAATTCTTGGTACTGTATCATATGGAATTGACAGTTTAATGCCCTGGCAGAAAGAGTAGCAGATGTATATACCTTTTTCCCCATCTCTCTAATGCTCTAGACTCTCTTTCAGAGGGTAGGGGATTCTTGGCAGTAGCAGCTGCAACCCCTTTAGGGCCCTGAGAAATGGTTTCTGGGTCTGCAGCATGGGCTTTATACAGGTGGAAGTGAGAATCCGGGACCCTGTAATATCTGTCAGGTTTGGCAGGGGCCGGGGGAAGAGAATCAGGTGCAGTACTGACATCATTGTACACATCATCAATTACAGTTAGAACAGGAGGTATGGCTAAGGGCCTATGCTGGGGCAAATGCAAAAAGGTCCTTAATCTTTTTCTAGAATCAGAGAAATCCTGACCCTGCCATTGAAAGTGTTCCCTCATGGAGTGTAAAGTCTCCCCAAAGGAAAATTCTTCAGGTGGGGAGGCCGAAGGAATAGAATCTTCTGCATCTGAATCCTCATAAGGCGAGTAGGCCCCTTCCTGATGGTCTGACAAATCAGATCCATCCGTGGAGTAATCTAAAGAGAGAGGTTCAGAGGGATCAGTCCTGGGCCTTTTGTCTGGAGGAGGTTGGGAGGCCCTGTCTTGGTGAGGTTGGGAACCCCTAATTAAGGATATAAGGTCCTCAGCAAGACTGAGGCTCCGAGAACTGGAGGAAGGCCTCTGGGAAGTAGATTTGGCAGGCATAGTTTTTGAAAGTTTGGCAGCTTTTGCCCTGGAGAAGGCCTTAATAGATATAGAAGCTGGGGGCCTAGCTGCCCCACGTGCAGGAGTAGAAATGTCCAAAGGTATGGTGTCGGACAATTCTTGAGCACTAGCTTCGGTAGGGAGTTCTGAAGCCGACTCAGCTGGGGCCTCTCTGGCCTCGGTGGACGGAGGTATGGTTTCGGTAGTAGTAATAACCGTGGACTCGGTTTCAGACGAAATCGAGACACTCGCGGTAGGCCTGGCCGTGGTTTCAGCCGAAACCGCAGGCAGCGAGTGTCGGTCCTTTTCCTTGCATTTTTTGACCATATGCGAAGTCGGATTCTCCGACGGCATTTTATAAGCAAAAGGGGTTCCAAAAAATTCCTCTGCAAACTCCGACCGACGTCTAAGAGTCCGTCGGTTGAAGGAGGCACAGGCTAAACAAGCTGATACGTCGTGGTCTCGGCCTAAGCAAGGAAGGCAGTAAGAATGGAAATCCTTATGAGGTATTTGTTTCCCACAAGTTAAACAATTATTTACTTTGTCTGACATCGGCTGAGGCAAGAAAGAGTCCCCAACGGGGTACTTAGCTTTTTTCGAAGTCTTTGGTAGCTGAAATCTCTGGATCTGACCGACCGGCACTTGCAAACAGCTTCTGCTTCGGGCACCGCGCGGCAAGAAAGACCGAGGAAAATGGTGTCGGCTGATGCCTTTATACCCCACAAGCTCTGACGTCGGGGAAAGTGCGACATCAGCCGAGGCCAGACCCAGACTTTGGAATCCGGCCGACCGAAGGGCTGCCTGAGGCAGGACAACCCATATGTTATGACTGCAGATGCATCCTTGAAGGACATCATTCTGTTTGCTACACCACAAGATTATTGTTTGCTGCTACCACTGCCCTCACACTTTGCTCTTAGAAGTCTAGTCCCACTGTGGCAACACTACTTATCCTTCTCCTGCTCTGCTGCCATCAGTTCCACCCCCAGCTGATAACTCATGTCTAGGTTCTTGTGCCCTAAATGCAATGCCTTCTATTTGTTTGCTTTAAACCCTAAATGCCACCTTTCTGTTCCACTGTTCAGCCTTTCCACACCCTTACCTAGAATTCCCCCACTGAAATTCATGAATGAATGTCCATTACATACAGACTATTTTGTTGTTAGGTGGAGGGAATTATACTATGTAATATAATAAAACAAAAAGTAGAGTTGTGTACACTTACTATAAATGTAGATGTTTGAATGTATTCACTGTTGCAGTCATCACACTTGGGTTATCCTGCCAGGGGTAGCCCTCAGTTGGCCCGAATACCAGAGGCTTAGTATCTCTGCGTCAGTTGCTGTCGCTCCAGGATTGAGGTCAGGTCGTCAGTAGTATAAAATCAGGCAGCCAACGCCATTACATCAGTTTTTCTTGCCCCAACTGTCAGGAGCCCCCAAATAGAGAGCTAGGTTATGGTGGAAGAACACCACCAGTAGAAAGTAAATACCAAAAATTCCCTGTAAGGAGTGAGGAAGAGAGAGAGAGACAAGGGGGATGGAGAGTGGGAAACCAGGACTGCAACAGTGAATACACTCGAACATCTACATTTATGGTACACAACTGTACTATGTTCTTCGTGTTTCACTGTTGCACTCAGCACACATTTGGGTTGATTCCCAAAGCTGAAGAAAAGGGTGGAGGCAGTCAAGAAGACTGGGGGCTGGCTAGGATGCCCTGCAAGACTGCGGTTGCAAAGCCTGCTCTGGATTTGGAGAAGATAGGCAGGTGGTAATGCTTGATGAAGGTATGAACAGAAGTCCATGTTGCAGCCTCCAGGATGTCCCTGGTGGGGACCCCTCTGAGAAAAGCTGCAGAGGTGGAGGCTGCCCTGGTGGAATGTGTCCTGACCCCCTTAGGGGGTGGTTTCCTGTGGTGTTTGTAGCAGAAATGGATGCAGTATCCTATCCATTTGGAGACTGTTTGTTTGGATATGGCCTTGCCCTCTGCCGATGCTGAAAAGTTGACTAGCAATTGGTCAGTTTTTCTAAAAGATTTAGTCCTATCCAGGTATAATCTGAGCTGTCTGTGCACATCTAGAGAATGCAGAATTCTTTCCCCCTTGTTTGGTGGGTTAGGGAAAAAGGTGGGCAAATGAACTGATTGGCTGAGAGCCACACTGGACTTCAATTTAGGCATGAAAGTTGGGTTAGTCGTGAGGAAGACCCTGTCAGCATGGAAAATGATGAGGAGCTCTACAGCCATGAGTGCTTGTAGCTCTGAAACTCTTCTAGCTGAAATGATGGCCAGAAGCAAGGCTGTTTTCCAAGAGAGGAATTTTAACTCTGCTGAAGCTGCAAGCTCAAAGGGGGGTAGGGTGAGTTTTTTCCAACACAAAGTTAAGGTCCTAAGCTGGGGTAAGAGCTCCTCTGAGTGTTGTTGTTAAATTGTTAGCCCCTCTTAGGAACTGTTTGATGAGAGGGTGTGAGAAGAGAGGTGGCTCTGTGTTGTAATGAGCAGAGATGGCAAAGGTATGAATTTTAATAGAAGAGAAGGACAAGCCCCTGTGTAGTAGGTCTGCTAAGTAATCCAGGATGAGAGGTAGGGAGGGCTGTGCTGTTTCAGCTCCTTTAGCCTGAATCCAGGTGCAAATCCTTGTCCACTTGTCAGCATAGGATATTCTAGTGCTGGGGCATCTGGCCTCACGCATAACATCCAGGACTTGTTTGCTTAGGCTGGCAGCTGGAGGAGAGGTCAGGGAATAAGCCAGGCTGTCAGGTTCAGGGCCTGCAATTGTGGATGCATGAATTCTCCATTCTTCTGGGTCAGGAGTGTTGGGATCTGAGGTAGGTGCCATGGTGGCAGGGGTGACAGGCTGCGCAGCAGTCAGTGCTGGTGTGGCTAGTCTGGTGCAATCAAGATTGCCCTTGGTTTTTCCTCCCTTATTTTGAGCAGTACCCTTGAAATTAGTGGTAGAGGGGGAAATCCATAGATTGAAAGATTTACCCATTGGAAGGATAGAGCATCCACTTTACAGGCCTTGCTGTGAGGTTCCCTGGTGCAGACTTTGCTGAGTTGGTGATTGTTGTGGGAGGCAAAGAGGTCCACCTTCGAGTTGCCCCATTTCTGTGTTACAAGGTTGAAGGGTCTGTGGTCTAGCTGCCACTCATGTTGGTCTAGCAGGTTGCTGCTTAAGTTGTCTGCCAGAGAGTTTAGGGAGCCTGGCAGGAATTGTGCTAGCAGGTGAATTTGCATGGCTGAAGCTGTGTGCCAAAGGGTCATGGCGAGCCTGCAGAGAGGATAAGAGTGAGTTTCTCCCTGCTTGTTGATATACCACATCACTGTGGTGTTATCTGTTTTTGATCACTAGAGGTCCCGGGGAAAATAGGGGTCTGAAAGCTGTCAGAGCATGCTGAACAGGTAGCATCTCTTTTTTGTTGATGTGCAGATGTATTTGATTTGGGCTCCAATTGCCCTGAATGCACCTGCCATCCAGGTGTGCACCCCAGGCATAATCTGATGCATCTGTGGTGAGGGTCTGGGTGGCATGAGGTTGTGAGAAGGGAAGGCCCTTGTTGTGGTTGCATGCTGCTGCCCACCAAATAAAATCTTTCCTTAGACAGGGTATCATAGGTATGATAGTTTCCAGGTCTTGAGAGTGCTGACACCAAAGGCTTTTTAGGTACCATTGTAGTTTCTTCATATGCAGTCTGGCATATGGAATGAGTAGAATACACGAGGCCATGAACCCTAGAGCTTGCAGGATTTTCCTTGCGGATAACTGGGTTCTGGTGGCTAGCTGAGAGAAGTAGTCTGTCAGGCAGGCTTGTTTTTCTGGAGTAAGGAATGCCATCTGGGCTGCTGTGTCCAGGCTTGCTCCCAGGAACACATTTTTTTTGAGTGGGAACTAGTTTTGATTTCTCTTTGCTTATAGTATACCCCAGGGAGGTCAGTAAGTCCTTTACAAAGGTCAGGTGCTAACAGCTTTTCCTGACTGTCTGCCTGAATCGGGCAGTCATCTAAGTAGGGGTAAATTTGAATTTTTCTTTGTCTGCAAAAAGCAATGGCTTGAGCAAGGCATTTTGTGAAAACTCTAGGAGCAGTGGATAAGCCAAAGGGAAGTGCAGAGAACTGAAAGTGCATAGATCCTGCCCTGAAACGCAGATATTTCCTGCAAGATTCCCTGACGGGGATGTGTAGGTAGGCCTCTTTTAAGTCTAGGGTGGCTAACCAAGCATCCTTGGAAAGCATACGAAGAAGCTGCTGGGAGGGTGAGCATTTTGAATTTTGGTATCACCAGGAAGGTGTTTAGAATTGATAGACTGAGGATTGGGCACCAGGTGCCCTCTTTTCTGGGTACCAGGAAAAGCCTGGAATAGAAACCTTGGCCTATCTGATCTGCAGGAACAGGATGTATTGCCCTCATGGAGAGCAGGGAATGGACTTGTTTTTTGACCTCTGCCCACTGGTTTGGAGGAAGATCTGGGAACACTTTTGGGGTTGGCAGAGTGTGGAAATAACGTATGTATCCCTGGGACACTATATTGAGGACCCATAGGTCATTGGTAATAGAGGCCCAGTTGTTTGCATGGGATGAGAGTTTTCCTCCTAGGTGCAGCACAAGTAGGTGGGCAGAGGTACGGGGTGGAGGTATAAAGTCATTGTGAGTTCTTTCCATAAGGGGGTGGCTTAGCACTCCCTGTTTATGAAGTGGAGGAACTCCATTACTTAGATCTCTGCATTCCCTGGGACTGCTGTCTGGGGGGTCTGCTTGCCCTAGGTCTTGGCTGAGCTGGCCTGGAGGGGGCCAGAAAGGACCACTGCTTGGAGGGGCAATGCCTACTGAACCTTGGAGGCTTACCTGTAAGAAGTCTTTAACTGTCTGCATAGATTTTAGCTTTTTCTTCCATCTTTTTTAAGACGTCTTCTGCCTTGGTGCCAAAAAAATTATCTTTGTTCAATGGTGCGTCCAATAGTTTTGATTTGACATGGTCTGGCAAGGTCTGTTCCTTAAGCCAAGCATGCCTTCTAAGTACAGAACCAGTGACTGCTGCCCTGCAAGATGCTTCTGAGGTGTCAAAGCCACATTGCAAGGTGTATTTTGTAACTTGGCTTGCAGAATGCATAAGCTCTTGTAATTCTTTATTTTCTGCACAAACAGGAAAAGGCAGATATTTTTTGTTTGAAGAATTCTATGGTATGTTGCTAGTATTTCAGCACATGGAACTGACAATTTAGTGCTCTAATGGCAAGAGTTGCAGAGGTGTATACATTTTTACCCCATCTGTCTAAAGCTCGGGAATCCCTGTCCGAGGGGGTGGGATTCTTAGCTGTGGTTGCTTTAATTCTTTTAGGTCCTTGGGAGATGACCTCTGGGTCAGCAGTAGGATTTTTGAAAAGGAATTTGTGAGAGTCAGGGACTCTGTAATACCTGTCAGGTTTCCTGGGAGCAGGAGGAAGGGTGTCAGGAGTCAAACTGGACTCGATAAAGACATCATCCACAACATCCAAGGCAGAAGCAATGGCTAAAGGTCTGTGCTGTGGTATATCTAAGAATTCCATGAGTCTCTTTTTGGACGGAGGATAGTCCTGACATTCCCACTGGAAATGCTCCCTTAAAGTATGCAGGGTTTCACCAAATGAAAAATCCTCTGGAGGAGAGGCAGAAGGAATGGATCTGTCTGCATATGAATCCTCATAAGCAGATAGGGATTGCATGCCTTCATATTCAGAAACCTCAGAGTCATCGGACTCCTGGTTAGATAAAACTGCTGGGGACACATCTCTTTTTCTTTTGGAAGGGGTAGGCTGGCTTCCCCTAATAAGCATGATAAGGTCTTCTGCCATTTTAAGCATTTGAGATTGAGGCATGGAAGTAGATGCATGCGCTTGGGTCATCGTTTTTTTAGGTGTAGTTTGTACCCTGGGCCTTAGAAACTTGGTAGTTTTAGAAAGAACTGAAGACGCAAAAGAAGTTGTCGGTTTGTGTCGAGTATCGGTAGTACGAAGAACTTCCTCGGAAGTCGGTGCCTGCTCAGCGGCTCCAGACCCATCCAAGGTAGAGACATCCACAGGATCCTTAGTCAAAGAAGAGTCTGATGGCATACTAGACTCTGACCGGGTCTCGGTAGCGGACTGCAAATTCACAGAAGCGGGCATCAGGGGCTGCGAAAGCACGTCACTGAGGACCATAGAACTGACGACTAGGTTAACCGGAGCATCGTCTGCATTTTTGGACCTGTGTGGTCTGTCTCTGTCTTTATCCTTGTGTTTTTTCGGAAGATCGGTAGTCGGATGGCTTACTGAAGCCACATCGGAATAAGGGGACCAAGAGCGAAAATATTTAGCTACAATAAGGGCCCGATGATGTATAGTTCTGGTGTTGAACAAAGCACAAAAGCGACAGTGAGGTACATTGTGGTCTGAGCTTAAACTGCTGACGCAGTAAGAATGGAAATCTCGTGTGGTATTTGCTTTCCACAGGCAAGACAATTGTTAACTTTTTCTGACATCGGTTAGAGCAAGAAAAAAGGATCCCCAATGGGGTACTTAGCTTTAGAAGACTTCTACTTCAGTCCGGAAACAAAACTCAGGTAGCGTCCGACCGGTACTCGTGCAAATTGCTTCTGCTTCGGGCTCCTCTGCAAGAAAGACTGATGTAATGGCTGACTTTATACCACTGATGGCCTGATGTCAGTCCTGGAGCAACAGCAACTGACGCAGAAATACTAAGCCTCTGGCATTCGGGCCAACTGAGGGCTACCCCTTGCAGGATAACCCAAGTGTGATGACTGCAATAATGAAACACGAAGAACATCCAGGAGAATCCAACTATTGAAAGAAGTGTAATAAATAAATATTACACTTATTTCAGTAGTTGGATTGTTGTGGCTCTTTGTTTTATTAGTTTAGTTTTTTTTGCAAGTATTTGTTATACTGTGTAATCTCCCAACTTTTACCAGTTTACAAAAATTAATTTAAATGTATGGTCACTTAGGGGATAAAGAAAAACATTATAAGTATTTCCAT
Source organism: Protopterus annectens (assembly GCF_019279795.1). Classification (NCBI taxonomy): domain Eukaryota; kingdom Metazoa; phylum Chordata; order Ceratodontiformes; family Protopteridae; genus Protopterus; species Protopterus annectens. The sequence continues at coordinate 683,204,641 of NC_056733.1, forward strand.
ATCTTTTGGCATTTTCTATAGTTGACTGTAATTTTTTCTTGTGACTCTATATACTTTCCTGCTTATTTAAAGTTATAAACTGCTAGACCATCTAGAATTTCCATTGTGCTTTCTAAAAGAAAGAATACTGTACACCACACAAAAATCAGGGAGGTAAAGCACATGCTTATCAAAGTGTAAGATTCACAAAATACCACACATTTAAGAGTAAGAAGTTTGTCAGTCATGCACTAAGGCAAGTGCATAACAGCCACATAGTACTTGAAACCATGGTAGATCAACAACAGCTGTTTCTCAGGACTCAAGAGTGGACTACAATGGATCTGTACAAAAACTTTTAGACCTGTCATTATGAAGCACATAACTATCATCAGCATCTTTTAGAAGGCTACATGTGTAGAATGTTTTAAACTGTATGGGTGTGGTTACTGCCAGCCTTCTGTTAGTACACAATATGCATATGCATGTATACTCTCTTGTAGTCTGCTCACTGCTGTCCACAGCTGACTATCTGAGGCATAATTATTGTTGATCCACCAAATATCCTGTAGTGACACAGGTACTTCATGCAGATTTTCAAAATCTAAACCAGATGTGACATGGGGTCTGCCAGTTGAGACCACTGAACTCTTAGGGTCCACTGTAGTACACTCATGTAATACTGGACACAGGACATCATGGGAATAACAGCTGCCAGGAGACATGGTGCCTGGAGGGAAAGATGGGGACATCTTTTAACAGCCTTTATTTCAGTTTTCCACAATCAAAAGCAAATGGGCTAACCCTGAGAGGAAAGGCCTTGGTGACTGGTATAGCAAGGGGTAAAGAGATAACGGGGGAAATTGGTGGAAACAAAAGAGACCCAGAGGCTACTTCTGGACGAGTATCTCTGAGTTGATGTTATGAAGCAGGAATAAGGAAAAAAAAAACTGCCATATTTGGTGGTGGTGAGGAATGCAAATAGGTGGCAGTAAGGCTCCCATCAGTGGCAGAACAATGTCCTGGCTGCAAACTTACAGAGGGATCACTCATAAGGCATCAGCAAACAGCAGCTAAGCCTATCTGCTAAGAAACCAACTTGTCCTGGGAAGTAACTTGCAACTAAAAAGTGAAAGGCTACATAGGCTCATTCTCAGTTTCCCAACACAAGGGACAGGAGGGTGCACCCCCAAGCGCGCACACACAATATGCTTGTTGATCTACATAACCACTGCCGCATTTGTTGGTGTGGATGGCAACCACACCTGGAGAGAGGAAGTTGTGGATTATATGCAAGGTAAGGACCGTCTGTCTTCTCTTTCAATATACTAATGTGCAGCCAGGTGTCCATCTGTGATCAGGCTTCTTAGACCATCTGCTCCTGCTAGAACAGAAATGTGTGCTGTAATTACTGCAACTGGGGTGGGAGCTAGAAACAGCCTGCCCAGAGACAGAGTGGCATTGTGGATCTACCAGTGGATGTATTCTTCCACTTGTTTGACATTTTAACTGGACAGTCCAGATGATAGTACAGTTGTGTAATTACATGAGCATTACAGTAGATAACTTCCAAAGCTTCATCGTACCTTATGCGCACCCAAACAGTCAGTCAGTTGGAGATGGCTGATTCAAAGACAAGTTTTGGTGCCAAGCCTTTTAGAGCTTTCATGCCAACTGAGATAGGGGGGCTAAACCTTGAGAAGACATTGAAAGGGAAAAAAAAAATACATGTCCAGTCCCTAGCATAAAAAACACACCAAAAAGCAAGGGGTATGCAGGGAGGGAGCAGCTACTGCAGCAGTGATCATTCAAGCATCTATTGTTATGGCAAGTTTACTTACACAACTGTACTATGTTCTTCATATTGATCACTGCTGCAGTAGCCAAAGCTATATGGTTAGACTACCAGAGATTAAAACAACTTGGAGGTGGAAGGTGAACAGTCCAGGAGTTCCACGATAATGGACTTAGCACAATCTGTCCTACACCTGGAAAAGCAATCTAGTTTGCAGTGATTTGTAAGAGTGTGCATGGAGACCAAGCCTGCTGCTTCTAGAACCCTTTCCAAAAGCCATAGATGAAGCCAATGCCCTGGTATAATGTGCCTGAAATAGTTTTGTTGTGGTAGCAATAAAATGTAATAACCTGAGACACCCATTTGGAAGTAGTCAGCTTGACAGAAGAAATAAACAACTGATCAGATGTTCTGAAAGACTGTATTCTGTCAAAATAGTATATGAGTTGTCTGCGGACATCTAAGATATGAAGTACCCGTTCTCCTTCATTTTTGGGTTCAGGAAAGAACAAAGGAAGACAGATACATTGTCTTAAAGTAAACCTGGAAACCATTTTAGGCATAAAAGAAGGATTAGCTGTCAAAGAAACCCTGTCCCTTTGGAAGATGAGATAAGGTTATCCCAACATAAGATCTTGCAACTCAGATACTCCTCTTGCAGAAGTAAGAGCAATCAGGAAAACAGTTTTTCATGTTAAGAATCACAAGTCAGCCAGATAAGCTGGCTCAAATGGAGCAAGTGTTAGTTTCTCTAACATAAAATTAAGATCCCAAAGAGGAACCGCTGTTTTTTTTTTTTTTTTTTTTGGGGGGGGGGGCATCTTATGTAGCACCCTTTTCAAAAAAAAAAATTGAGGAGGATCCACAGGCAAACATGCTGAAATGGCCGATAAATAAACCTTGATAAAGGAGTAAGACAGGTCTTGGGATAGTAACTCACAAATACTGTAAAACCCGACAAATACTAGCCCTAAATGGGTGTGGGTTGTTTTGCTGGCACCAAAAAGAAAACCTTTTCCATTTGCTTATAGAGGATTTTCTAGTAGTAGGCTTTCTTAACCCTATTAGTACCTGCTGCACGGGAAAGAGTCAAGTTTATAGTGCTAAAATCCAGCCCTTTCCAAAAAGCCATGGATGAAGCCAAGACCCTGGTAGAGTGTGCCTTGACCCTGCCTAGAACAGATTTGTTATGTTCAGTATAATAAAAGGTAACAGTCTTAAAAAAAACATTTGGAAATGGTCTGTTTTGACACAGGTTGTCCCTTCTTACCTTTACAAGAAATAAACAATTGATCAGAAGATCCAAAGATTTAGTTCTGTTTAAATAGTACCAGAGTTGTCTGTGTGCATTCAAGGTACGGAGTATTAGTATTCTTTCTCTCTTATTTTTAGGTTCAGGAAAGAAAAAAAAAGAAGTTATGCACCTACCATAATGTTTTCTAAAGCTTGAAGTCTACAGCTAGCTCGTGGCTCTATCCCTATCCCATGATGCCATAGGGCATTCCCCATATCTTGTTTGCTGATTGCTGATGTAACAATTTTATATATATATATATATATATATATATATAGAGAGAGAGAGAGAGAGAAAAATATATCTGTATCAATAATTTACCAGACTCAGAAGAGGGTCAAAGACCAGTTACCAAGAGTAGAACCACCTCTTGTTCTTCCAGAAATCAAGGCAGGGGGTCAGGTGGGTGGGACGTAAGAATGAAGTTAGAGATGGGCAACTCATATGGAACATTATGGTAGGTACATAACTTTTTTATGTGCAGTTGTCCTATCTCACCCTCATTCTTGACTGATGGGACAGTGTTCCCTAGTGTCTTTCTTCTTGGTGGCTCAAGGGAGTACATTCTCCAGAACAGTGGAACCAAAAAGGGCCCTGTCCCTGGAGGCCATGTCTACTTTGTAATGAGTGATAAAGGTATGAGGTTTAGCCCATGTAGCTGCTGCACAAATAGTATCAATGGGTAGCCTAGCAGGGAAAGCAGAGGAAGTAGATACTGCCCTTGTTGAATGTGCTTTGATTCCTTGTGGTAATTGTTTATGTACTGAATTATAAACAAACAAAATGCATTGAGACACCCAGTTTAACAAAGTAGTTTTTGCTACTGGAAGACTTTTTTTATTTTCTGAATAGGATATAAAAAGTTGGTCCAATTTTCTAAAGTCTTTTATTCTATGTAGGTAGAAATGCAGTTGTCTATGAACATCCAGCTGGTGTAGCCTGTATTCTGCCTTATTGCCGTATCTGGGGAAGAATACTGGTAGTTCAGTAGATTGATTGAGGCTAAACTCTGAGCACATATTTTGCAAAAAGGATGGGTTTGTACATAATGATACTCTATCATTGTGGAACTGCATGTCTGGACATTTAATGGACTAGGCCTGAAACTCTGATACTCTTCTGGCTGAAGTGATGGCCACTAGCAAAACAGTTTTCCAGGTTAGATATTTTAAATCACACAATGATGCAGGTTCAAAAGGGGAAGGAATTATTTTGGACAAAAGGAAGTTGAGATTCCATGGGGTTAAGGGTGGCCTGATATATGATCTTAGTATGTTTGTACCACTTAGGAAGGCTTTTGCTAGCCTGTGAGACATTATACTTCAATCTTCATTGCCAATATGAAAATTTGAGATAGCTGCTAACTGAACTCTGACAGTGGATGCTGCAGCTCCTTCATTAAAAAGTTTAGTCAGGAACTCAAGATAGATGAAATGGATGCTGAATATGGGTCAATATTATTTTGAGTGGCCCAGATAGAAAATCTCCTCCATTTACTGAGGTACAATTTCCTTGTAGATGATTTGTGAGAAGAGATCAGGATGTGTCTTACTGCAGATGAAAGATTCTGTGACCTGGCTATCTTGGGAATCGGAGCAGCCAAGCTGTCAGCTTGAGGGTTGAGAGAGAAGGATGAAGAGCAAGTGAAGAATGTGTCAAGAGATCTGGTACTGGGTCCAGGATCCATGGCTCTTCCTGTAGATGAGGCTGTAGGAAGGGGAACCAAATCTGATGAGGCCAGTACGGCGCTATCAGGATTAATGTCCTTCCCAGTGAACTGGCTTTCTGAAGTACTCTTGGTATCAGTGGAAAGTGGGGGGGAGGCATAAAGGAGACCCAGGGGCCAAATCGTGCACAAGTGCGTCCTTCAATGACTCCTCCGGTGGAGGGATCAGGGCAAAATAGTTGCTGCATTTTGTGTTCATAGATGTGGCAAAGAGATCGCAGCAAGGCTGGCCCCATTTGCAAAAAAATAATTTCCGCTACATTTTGTTTCAGGGACCACTTGTGGGGCATTAAAATATCCCTGCTGAACTTGTCTGCTATCACATTGGATTTCCCCAGGATATGCATTGCTATAAGAAAGTGCTGGGATGAGGTCACCCATTGCCATACTCTGAGGGCCTCTCGACAAAGGGGTAATACTTGGTTCCTCCTTGCTTGTTTATGTACCATACAACTGACATGTTGTCCATCTGGACTGCAATCGTGCCTGGAGGAAGAGAGTGTTGAAATGCCTGCAATGCCAGTAGCACTGTTCTCATCTCCAGCACACTGATGTGCAGGTGAGCTTCGTGTTCTTGCCAAGTGTCTTGGGATGTCTTTCCCTGATAATGCCCCCCCCACCCTATCTGGGAAGCATCTGTGGTCACTGTGGCTGAAAGGGCAGGTACGGTGAAAGGACAGCCCATGGTGACTTGATCCGAGTTTATCCACCAGGCTAAGTCCCTTTTGCAAGATTCTGTCAGAATTATCTGGTATGACATCAGTAAGTCCTGCACTGACCACTGGGTAAAGAGAAGACACTGCAGAATCCGCATGTGCAAGCAAGCTAAGGGAAGTATGGTGACAGTTGCTGCCATTGTCCCTAAAACTTTAAGAACAGTTCTTGCTTGTACTCTCCTTTTCAAAAGTATGTTTTGAATATGCATTTCGAAGAGATTGTATTCATTCTTGTGGAAGAGTTACCATCATAGTTACCAAGTTTAATTCTGCGCCTATGAATGCGATATGCTGCGACGGAAATAAGGCAGATTTTTTTGTAGTTGGTTGTGATCCCAAGTTGAGCACATAGGTCCAAAGTGTTGTCTATTGCCTGTTGTAGTAGCTGCTTGGTAGTGGTGGTAAGGAGCCATTCGTCTAGGTATGGAAAGACCCGGAATCCTACAAGCCTCAGGTGGGCTGTAACCACTGCCATACATTTGGTGAACACTCTGGGGGCTGTAGTGAGCCCAAAGGGCAGTGCTCAGAATTGGTAGTGACTGGCCCCCAGAACGGAAGCCCAAATGACTTCTGGATGGCCTGTCCATCTTATGTGGTAGTACCCATCCTGGAGGTCTGTAGAGCACATCCAATTGTCTTTTCCCAGAAAGGGAAGGACTGACTGTAGCGTGACCATTTGGAACACTGTCTTTTCTACTGACCTGTTTAATGTGCTGAGATCCAATATTGGTCTTCAGTCCCCCGTTTTCTTTGGAATTAAAAAGAATCTTGAATAAGTTCCGGATCCTATCTGGTCTGTGGGGAATGGTTAGATGACTCTCTTTTCTAGCAACATTTGAATTTCAGTTGCTGCCTGATTCTTGTGACTGGATGGAACGTCTGGAATGCTTCTCAAGGTTGGGGGAGGGTTGGAAAAGGGGATACCATACCCTCTGGATATGATCCTTTGCACCCATTTATCTTTTGTGATTTTTAGCCAGGCATCTGGGCACAAAGACAAGTGACCCTCGACTGCCTCCAGAGTAGAGCAATCGGGTTTCTCTTCAGGTACACTGAAAGGGCTTACCGAAGAAATATTCTCAGCTGCCCTGATTCTGCAGACCTGCCTCTGCCACGTGGCTGGTGTCTTTCATTATTACCCTCTCCTCTGCCCCTGGAGGGGGATTCACCATGTGTGTCCTGAAAGGCTCCCTGGGTTTTAGGGAACCACATCTTTCCACCCTTTTGACTCTTAGGATATGGTCTTGAAGGAGTGGAAAAATGGACTCAATGGCAGAGAGAGTCTTTCCTTCCTGCTCACACCTGGTTAGTGTTTCCTTTACTTTGGACCCAAACAAGGATGAGCCATCAAAAGCAGTGTTGATAAAGGATGACTTGAAAGGTTCCGCAAATGAACACAAGCACATCCAGGAATGTCTTTTAAGGGCAATTCCTGAACCTGCTGATCTGCCTGCAGCATCCGCTGCATACGAAATGAGCCTCATGGAAGAGTTGACTATAGAGTTTAGGGTGGAGAGCTGAGAAGTTACTTTATCGGAAACTCCCGCAGCTACATTACCCTGTTGAGTATCTCCAAGCTCCTTTACGAGAGCTCTCTGTAGCCTTGTAAAGTGAGTTAGGTAATTCAGGAACCGTAGAGTAAAGGTCGCTGATGAGAACATGCGCTTCCCATACCTGTCCATTGCATGTGACTCTTTGTTCGGTGGATGGACAGATGTGGACATCTCAGACATCTCTTTTTTAGTGGCCGCTGCCACCACCATAGCATCTACTGGCACCCCCTTGGTCAAAAAAGATTTGTCTTCTGGTGTAGTGATAAATTTGTTAGGCCTCCTAGGGACAGGTTCCACAGTATCTGGAGACTCCCACACCTTCCAACAAATCAAATCCAAGAGTTCATCGAAAGCCGGAGACACCCAAGAGGCAGGAGGACAAAAGCCTTCATGTACACGGACTCCTCATCAGAAGGGTTAGTGGCCTGCCAGCCACCTCTCTGCTTAAGGACTTCTAGGATGCCTGAAAATGAGACATCTTCAGAAGGCGAACGTGGGGACCCCTCTGTATCATCGAGGTCCATGTCTAATGTCGCTGACTCCTCAGGGGAGTCTAGATGTCTCCTCTTACATATCTTCTTTCATGGTGCCTTCTCAGATAAGGCTACTGGAGAGGTTTCTGAAGAGAAAGGTACGTCCTGTGAGGCATCATGAGGCTCTGGATCTCTATGCTGTGGGCCATGTGGTGCAGAAGATGGACCCGAAACTTTAGGGGAAGGAATGGTAGGATCTGAAACACTGGATGTCTGTGGGGACAATGCTCTCCTCATCACTGCGAAGGCACCCCTCCATGAACCGAAGACAGCTCCACCTCTGAAGAACCAGAAGCTCCCCCTGGAACCATGATGGCTCCAAGGCTGAGATAGGAGCCAAACTCATCCGAGCCGATACTCCGAGAGGTAAAGCCAGAACCGATAAATGCTCAGTCTGGCTGTCACCCCCCCCCCCCGGAGCCGACTGGAAAGTGTCAGCCCCCAGACCCCCCAGTTGGCGCTGAGGTAGTCTGAGCAGTAGGAACTGAAGAAGCCAAAGAAGATCTCTGCACCATAGGGTCCACAACTATCAGCTCCACACATTCCGGTTCCAAAACCACTGTAGGGGTCCAGAGGAGGAATCGAAGTAGAGAGAACTAGTCTAGTCGGATCCAAAGCCAACTGGGTCAGTGCAGAAAAAATTTTTGCAGGAGCTGGTGTCCTCAAAAACTTCTGCACCAAACGTTCTATGTCCAAATCCGAAAGACTTTTGGAAGAATGAGATGATGGTGTCGGTGATGCCACATACTGTAAAACTGGGGATTGGAGCATAGGAGACACAGGACCTAAAACTGGTGATTGGCTCCTAGCTCGAACTACCATTGGCCCCAACACAGAGGAAGCCGAGGTAGAAGACTGAGTCGATGTGGTCAGTTCCAAGAATTCTTGAATCTTTTTTGAAGGCTCTGAACCATCTAAAGAAGCTGAAGATGGTCTCTTAGAGCTTTTCTCAGACTTGGACGAGGAAGGTGAAGAAGTCTTTTTTTAATGGAGTTTGACCCTTCAATAAATCCTCAGCAAAGGAAAACTTTAACAAACCCCTTAATAGCAATTTATTCTTTCACTCCTGAAGCACCCTCAAGCTGAAAGAATGGCAAATGGAACAACTTTCCTGCAAATGCAGGTCTCCTAAACAGTATACCCATCAGTGATAGACATTTTCTGTGAGCATTTTGGACATCTTTTAAATCCTGAGACCCTGGTCTCCTTGTTATCCTTATTTTGTTTACTTGCCATCCTAAACGCATAATATCAGAAACACCACACAGTATGAGAGCCTTCTAACTTAAACAGGCTATCAAAAACTTGCAAGAAACAACGCTATTAAAGTGTACAAAAGTAAACAATAAACAACCCTCTAACTTAAACAAGTTGTTTAAAAGTCTTTATATGTATCAACCTACAATACTATCAAACACACAAGTTATAGCCCTAGAATAAAATGGGCAAATCTTAAGAAAAATATATGCACATACAATAGAACCTCAAAAACCTGGCTGCTGAGGAGAAGAATAAGTGAAAAGGCGCACGCACGCGCGCACACACACACACACGCACACACACACACACACACACACACACACACACACACACACACACACACACACACACACACACTAAGCCTTGAAACATGACTATCTGCTCAACTGATAATCAAAAAATCTGAATGCAGCTATCTAACAACTTTTTATATACACAAAACCACTGTTATGGAGATAGGGTCGGAGAGAGAAAAAGGGCCTGTAGAAGGCCAAGTTGCCAAAGTTATATCAAAATGGAAAACAAATTATAAGCAGTAAACGTGTTAATTCACCCGATAAAAAGCTAACACTCTAAGAGTTATAAACAGCAAATATAAGTAAATAAAGCCTTATTAATATGAAAGAATTAGTGAAACTTAGCCAGAGCTAGCTTGCAATGACCAAAACCTTTCAGCGGCAAATGAGATCTGGGGAATCCCCTATGGCATCATGGGACAAGGACAGAGCAACGAGCTATCTGTAGACCTCGAGGTTTAGAAAACGGCCAAGTCAGAACCGAGGATTGGTTCCAACCCCATCAGTCAAGAATGAGGGGCGTGATAGGATAACTGCCCATTAAGGAGTGAGATCAGGGTTGCCAGATTTCTGACTGGCCAGGTAGGGACTAAAAAAAAAAAAAAAAAAAAAAAGGTTCTTTCACTGTAAGTGAAGACTAAAAAAAAAAGTTCTTCCACGTCTTTTATACGGGCCAATCGAAAATCGCTAAACACAGAGCTACTTCAGCAATATTCTGCATTAAACAGAAGTAGCTCTGTTTTGCAATGTTTTGATTGGCCCGTATGCCGGTATATGGGCCAATCAAAACATTGCAAAACAGAGCTACTTCTGTTTAATGCGGAACTGTGATGTTCCGCATTAAACAGAAGTAGTTCTGTTTGATGATTGATTGGTATATACCGGCATACGGGCCAATCAAAAATCGCTAAACACGGAGCTTCGTTTAATGCAGAACTTCCGCATTAAACACAAGAAGCACCGTGTTTAGCAATTTTTGACTGGCCCGTATTCCGGTATACGGGCCAATCAAAAAAAAAAAAAAAACAAAGCGGAGGCTGCCCGGGATTTAAACCGGCAGGGCGGGACTCGGGATCAGGCTGCTGATCTCGGGACAGTCCCGCCCAAATAGGGACATCTGGCAACCCTGAGTGAGATAGTTTGGCATAAAATAAACTTTGATATCACTTTAGCCATAAAAAAGTTAATAAGATGGTTCAAATAAAGTGTTAGCTTCTGTAACACAAAATTAAAGTCCCTAGAAAGGGCCACTGGTTTGCTAGGAGGCCTCTTAAGCAAAACTTTTTTTTAAGAACATTTTGGCATTAGACTCCATTGAAAGAGGAGAATCTATGGACATGCTGAAGTGATCGATAAATGAACTCTGACAGAGAAATAAGAAAGGCCATAGGATAGTAACCCTCACAAATATTGTAACAGCAGAAAACAACTAGTCCTTAATAGGTGCTTGTTATGTTATTGGCACTAATTAGAAAATCTTTTCTATTTGCTAATACAAGATTTTCTAGTAACAGGCTTTCTTGCCTCCATTAGTACTTGCTGCACATCCCCAGTAAACAGGTGTCTAAAAGAAATTAAGAACCTATCATCCCGGCAGTCCAATTGAAGATGACTGATGTTGGAGTGTATCAAACACCCCTCTTCATGTATGAGTAGATTCAGTCTGTGAGGAAGCTTGTGGTAATTGCGCCTGGCCAGTTCCAAAAGAAGGAAGAACCACAACTGCCTTGACCAGAAGGGTGTCACCACAATGATTTTGGTGGATTTCTATCAAGTCTACAGAAGTAACCTGGATATTAGTAGAAAGTGTAGAAAGCATACAGGAACATTCCTGTCCAAAAAAGATAAGGCATTTGTCTTCCAGGCCTTCTTGCATAGAGTCCTGGAATACAATATTGCCAGTTGATTGTTCAAAGAGGAGGCAAAGAGCTCTACTTGAGGACCTCCCAACAGATGGATCGACTCTTGGAAGACCACTGATCTAGCTCCCATTCTTGATGGTCTGCCCTGGTCCTGCTCAGTTTGTCTGCCCCACAGTTTTGCTCTGATGAAATGTAGGATGCCTGTAAAGTGCAACTGCTGTGATGGTATATTCCAAGCTAACATGGTTAGTCTTCAAAGTGGGTACAACCTAGCTCCTCCTTGCTTACTGATGTACCACATGATTGTGTTTTTTTTTCTGAAACTACTCGAAGAGGTCCCAGGAACCAAAGGTAGTTCAGAGACCTGAGTACCTTGATTAGGGCAAGCATCTTATTAATATATATGTGCTTGCATCTGTCGTTGGTGTTCCACACCCTCTTCACTTTCATCCTTCCTGAAACTGCCCCAAGCAAAGTCTGAACCATCTGTGGTGACTGACTGCTTTGAAGCAGTGGGAGTGAAGGGGAGACCTGAATTCAGGGATATCTGTTGTCTCCATAAAAAGCAATATTTTACCCCAGCACTGGGATTTGAAAAGATAAAGGGTGTTGATGCTGGGACCAAAGAGATTTCAGACACCACTGTACCTTTCTCATGTGGAGTCTTGCCAGGGGGTATCATGAGAATCCAAGATGGCATTACATCCAAAATCCTAAGTTATTCCTTCGCAGTGACCAAAGTCTGAGTAGAAAATCTTGGAAACAGATCTAAATAAAAACCTACTTCTTCCTGTGGAAGAAAAGCTGTTTGAACTGAGGTGTCTAGTTAACATTCCAGGAACACAATCGTATGTGAGGTAGTAAAGAAAGACTTTTGAATGTTCTCTTGGAATCCCAGCTAGTGTAACTTATTAGCACCTATATGGTGTGGAATGTCACATCTCTAGCAGCCTACAAACACACACCCTTGCATTCCAGAGATTTTTCTGAAAAATCAACTTAAAGCCATAATATAAACAAATGTTAGTATTTTGTGAGCAGTAAAAGCTATTAAAACTACATACATAGCAATGTTATCAGTAAGACATATATTTTACAGTAATAACAGTAAGTGCATTCATAGTCATTCTATAAATACTATAATGTATTATAAAGCACACATGCTGCGGTAGCACTGTCGTCTCACAGTAAGACGTCCTGTTCGATTCTCAGCTAAAGCGGCTTCTGTGTGGAGACATGCGTGAATGGGCGTACCTTTGTTGAAGGTTGTGCATCAGGGCTGGTAACTCGGTACGTAAAAATCTACTGCCAATCATTAGCAGACCGGAGTTCTGCTGTGGCGACCCCTAACCGGGAAAAGCTGAAAGATTAAAACAACAAAATTATAAAGCACACAAACTCAGAGTTATATTTTTTGCTAAACTTTCATAAAAATTGTCAGACCTTGAAAACTATACAACCTAGACATATATTGCTGGTACACTTTTGTACACTAGACATAAGCTTTGAAGTGACAGCAAGAAATTCCTCACTGGACTCATGTTTACTGAGATATTTGCAGAAATATGAAAACGTATGCTTGACTGTACACTTAGCAATATAAATAACACTGAATATCTCTTAAGATGTGAAATTTACAGTGCAAATATCGGTATCACTTTTTCCAACAATATCTAAGGTCTCAGCTGATGTCATGCAATAGTTTGATAGTCACTTGTTTTTTTAAGTATATATGGAAATATTGCTTATTGCCATAATAACTAACAAAAACTTGCAGTATCTCCAGTATATTATAATATAAATGAACTTTGACAAAGAGTTTTCCTGTCACGCCATATCCATTAATAGCATGTAGTTCTCTCAGTTATAAAAAATATGAACGTAAATATGAATCATAAGTGGCAAAAAAGTGATTAATTTCCCTACTCTTGGACATCCTACATTACCAATCAGTGTCATTTTATTAATTATTCCTTACCCTTTGTAATACTGCACATTATTAACTGGTAAGTCACTTAGTTAAAGAAGCCAGACGCATAAAATGTCTGGATGCCATAAGGAGCTATGGGTGCTAATTGGAGAAAAACAAAAAATGTGTTATAGGCTTGAATGAGTTAGGAGATTTCTCACCCAAGAGAGAGACTCCTGACACTTTAAAAAAGACTCTTTAAAGATAAGAGAGTCATCCAAATACAGAAAAATGTGGATACCCTGTAGCCTGCATGAGATATAACTGCCTGCATGAGACATAACTGGAGCCAGACATTTTGTAAACACACTTCATGCAGTGGATAGTCTAAATGGTGAAAAAGAAAACTGGTAATGTAACCCAGACACACAATCCGTGAGAAATGTCTGAAGTTTGGATGAATAGGGATGTTACAAAGAACAGGTGGAAGCGAAAGAGTCTGATATAGGGGAAGATGAATGACCCCTGGGAAAGGAGGAATTTCCTCCCACTACCATCTGTAACACTGATGAATGATATTCAGAAACTCATTTATCTGAAACATTCTGTTGCCAAAGAGAAAAATGAAGACTCAGACTTTCTGGAAGAAAAAAGCAGCCAGTGTGGGAGAGGGTCAGAAGGTATTTGAACAGTCATTCAGACCCACTGGACTGTCCTTGGCTTTGGGGAGTTCGAGACTTTTCTTTGGAACCCCCTTGCCATTTCTTCTTATACGTCTATTTACCTCAATGTTGTTGAGACCGATTAGTTTGTTTTTACCAATATTGGAAGAAAAGATAGAAAATTCCTTGGACAATTTAGAAAAGGAGGTCTGAAAAATCTTACAGATTTCCTGGATCAGGTTACCCCTTTCATCACACATTTTGATAATCTTTGTAAGACAGTCCAAACACTAAATTTGTATCTAAGGAAGAATTTAAAATATCATTTTAACATCATCAGAGAAATTCTGAGAATACAGCCATGCAAATCTCCTTAAAACAGTGCCAGGGGCCATAGCCCTGTCAGAAATATCAACAGAGTCATGCACACAGTGCACACAATGAGAAGTGATCTGTGCAATAGAAGAAACAAAGTTATTTAAGATAGATTTTTCCTCATAAAAAGAATTTCCCAATAAAACATTCCTCACACTTTCATAATTTGTCAGAACAAACTAACATATATATGCACCTGACAATTCAAAATTTTGAAAAATCAAAGTTACACAAGTATACACTTTTTTCTCCATACCTATCAATAATTTACCCATTCTTATCCAAAAGAGTAGGATTGGAATTAGCTAAGTGCTTAGTAGCAATGGGCTCAACTAAAGCTATAGCTGCTAAGTCAGGTTTGGGAACAGTGTATAAAATTTAAAAGACTGAGGAACTTTACATATCCTACCTGCCTTTTTAGGGGCAATTGGCTGACTATCAGGAAAACAGCAAGACTAACACACGCATCCTCTAAAGCAGACAGAACAGGAGGAATGGGTGTGAGCTCTGGAAAATCCTTCTGTAACAACTCATAGTATTTTCTGAGGAACTTAGAAACCTTTGCGTTCTCCCACTGAAAAAAAATGGTGCATTCTAGCAATAGTGTCAGAGAAAGACAACCCCCCACAAGGAGAATCAGGAACTGAGATCTACTCTGAGTCTGAATCAGAAATCTAAGGAAAAACACATATATCCTTCCATGCATCTTCCTCTTCAGATTCAGGATCTTGAGTCTCCTAAGGAAAAGAGGAATCTCTCCTTCTTTTACCAGAAACTACTTTACAAGAAGGAGTAATTCCCTGAATTAAACCCTGAGCCAGACCCAGTAAACTAAGAAATTTGAGGAAGAGTAGATACATGCTTGGTTTTCTCTTTCCTTCTGACAGGAAAAATGGGGCCAATTGTGTTACTAATGGCAGCAGCTGCTTCCCCAAGGATGAGCACAGCATTCTGACACAAAAGGGAAACCCTCCTTGTTCCCTCTCCCAGGATCAACAAGGGTGTCTCTCCCTTGCCCACTGAGGGGCCTCCAACAACTGCAGAGGATGTGGCTAACACCCAGTCCACAGTGGCTGTATAGGTTCATAGGTTTATACTAGGCTATCTGTCCTAAGGCATTTATAAGCCTAGCCCAAATTTTTGTGGCTTACGCCACCCCTTATATGAAAAAATACTGTGCCCATTAGTTTGTTGTGCCTCTGTCCAGCAGTGATACAGAGATGATTCCCGGGGTAAACCTACGATCTCCCATCCACAGGTCAAGATTTCTCTTGAACAGAGCCAGCGAGGTGCTCTGCCTCACATGGACCGGGATTTTATTCCACAGCATAGGGAGTCTCTGAGTGATAAATCTATCCCTCCAGCACGTCCTATTTATATCCGTGCTAAGGTTTAAGTCGCTTGCTCTAGTGGTTTTGGTGGATTTGGATTTTTTGAGGTGGAGCATGTCCATTAATTCAGGGTTGGACATGGCCTTGTATGTCAGGCACATGTCACCTCTGAGCAGACGGTATGCAACTGAATAGAGCTGGAGTTTCTTCAATCTGGCAGCATATGACAGATTTTGGAGTCCCTTTATCCTTTTGGTGAGGAACTTTTGGGGTCTCTCCAATTGCTGCAGATGTCGGGTGAGATACATCCCGAATGGGGCATTGTACTCGATCATTGGTCTGATAAGTGAAGAGTACAGGGGAACAATGACCTCACTAGATCTGGATGTGAATCCCTTCATGATCAGGTGGGCAATGTAGAAGGTCTTTCTAACCACTTTAGCAACGTGAGTGTCAAAAGAAAGGCCACTGTCAACCTGGGTCCCCAGGTCCCTGATAACCTCTTCTGTGCTTAGTGGATTGCCACCTATATGGTAGCTAGGGGGCCAAAGACCGAGCCCTGTGAGACACCACTTGTGACCGGCTTGGAGTCTGACATAGCGCCAGCAACTCTAACCCTGTGGGTTCTGTCCTTAAGCCAGTTTGCAACCCATCTTGTGACATATGGGTTTACATTTAAGCTGGTAAGTTTTTCTACAATACCCGAGTGGGGTATTGTGTCGAAAGCCTTTGCAAGGTCAAGGTAGGCTGTATGGACTGCCTTTCCCTCATCAATGGCCTTGGTGACTGTTTCGAAGAAGTCGACCAAGTTCAAAAGGCATGATCTGCCCTTGACGAAGCCAAACTGGGTCGGGTCCAATGTCTGCAAGTCCCCTATATCTTTGTTTATGAGCTTCATTATGATCCTCTCCATAGCTTTGCAGACTAGACTTGTTAAGCTTATGGGGCGGTAATTACCAGGGTCCGTAGAGGCACCGCCTTTGTGGAGTGGGACCACAGTTGCCGTACGCCACTCCTTGGGCACGTATCCTGTGGTAAGGCTGAGATTAAACAGCTGCCTTATGTGCGGGTTTAATTCCTTATTTAGCTCATGTAGCACACAGCCGGGGACACCATCCGGTCCCATTGATGCTGTGTTTTTAGCTTTAGAGAGAGCAGCTTTCACCTGCGCATTTAAGATGTCTGGGAGGCTACACTCCACTGGGATAGTTATCTCTCCTTTAGGGGGAGAGAGGGGGGTGAAGTTTGCACTGAACCTGTCTGCCAGTATGTTGGCAATGTCTGTGGGTTCAGTGATTTTTGTATCATTTTGGACTAATTCTGAGCATATCTGGGAGTTTCCACCCAGGTTCCTAACATAGCTGAAAAAGGCCTTATGATTGTCCTTTGAATCCATGGCAATTTTTCTCTCAAAACTGGCCTTAGTTGATTTTATGAGTGCTCGTATTTTTTTACTAATAATGATCAGGAGTGACTTCCCTTTTATGGATTTTGTTCTATCATGTAATAGCTTTCTCCTCTTATTGTAAAGTTTGTTAATGGCTGGGGTCCACCAGACTGGACGTTTGCCCTTTGTGGAAAGAGTCTTGGTTTTATTTGGGATTGCCTGATCCATGCAGTCCTGGAGGTGTTCATAGAAGGCATTTGTAAGGGCTTCCGCAGCTTGGGTTGTGGTTTCCACTGGCTCAGGGGCCTTGAAGGATACCACACCTGTCTTGAGTAGTGTGAAGTTTGCTTTAGAGAAGTTCTTCACTGTGGTCTTTTTTGTTTGGGTAGGTGCTATACCAGAGGGATCCGAGGTAAAAGATGAGTGGTCTGAGGTACAACAAATGGCTACAGCACAGTTGCCCACCTGAGACTGAGGTGAATTACTAGCCTGCTGTGGTGGCAAAGGATGTTTGCTCAACCTTTTCTTTTTGTGGCTGGAAGAAGGACTGACTGTGGATCAATAGCTAGTTCCATGGTCAAGCCAAAAATGGCGCCTCTTTCCCAGGGAAGATAAGCAGCAATTATCAGTCCAAAAACAGGAGAAAATACACAGTAAAAATCACTTTACAACACTATGTCAGACCCACAAAAGGAAAAAAAAAACACAATTTCTCCACAGAAGATATGTTTTCATTTAGTTTACACTACTTTTAAACTGACAGAAAAAATAAATACTCAGTTTAAAAGTATATTACAGTCTTAATACAGTCCATTAAAGCACACCACTCCTAGCTTTAAAATAACTTTCCTAAAGAGGAAAGTAATAAAACAACAATAAACTTAAGAAAATGGAAGTTCTTCCCCAAAGGGACCTTATCTGCCCAGCAATGGAAAGCACAAGCCAACCGTTGATCCATGAAAGCCTCAGAGGAGTGAACTTGGTAGCAGCAGTAAAGCTGTGAAGGGCTTTGTGCCCAAAATTGTCTTAGTCAGCTCAGCTCGAGCTGTTTGACAGTTTGAGTGTGTGGAAGGTGCCCTGAAGCTATGGAAGCAGGCTGGCTGTTATATCCTTGGCAGGATATAACCCATATAGTGAAGGTTACTGCAACAGTGATAAGTAAGATGAACATCTTGTAGTAATTACCCTAGCCAGTTACAAAAGTAGGGAGAACCACTGTTTCCTTGGCCAAAAATGTCACCACAATGATCTTGGGTAGTCCTACTGAATCTTCAGAAGTACCCTGGATATCAGTGGAAAGGGTGGGAAAGCATACAGGAACATTCATGTCCAAAGAAAAGAAAATACAGCTGCATTCAAGTCCTTCTTGCATGGAATCCTGGAGAAGAATGTTGCCAGTTGACTGTTTAGAGAGCAGGCAAAAAGGTTTACTTAAGGAATTTCTCACTGAGAGATCAAATCTTGGAAGACCCGTGATCCAGTCTCCATTTGTGAGGGTCTGCCTTTATCCTGCTCAGCTTGTCTACCACAAAAGTTTGCTCTGATGGAATGCATCATGCCTGTAGAGTGACACTGTGTTGTAAAACTATATACCATGTTAACGTGGCTTGTTTGCAAAGGGCGCAAGATCTGGTTTCCATTTGTTTGTTTATGTACCACATCGCTCTTGTAGTGTCTGTAAATACCTGAAGAGGTCCTGGGGGCCACAGATGATTAGAGAGTTGAGATCCTTTATAAGAGCTGGCATCTCTTTTACATTGATATGCTTTGCTCTGTCTTTCTTGTCCCAAAGACCTTGCACTTTTTTTCTATTTGAACTGTTCCCCAAGCAAACGTCCAAGGCATCTGTGACTGCTTTGGAGTAGGAGGTAGAAAATGAGACATAAATTTAAAGATATTTGATGTCTTCACCAAGTGATTTCTTTTTTTTTTTTTTTTTTTTGCACAAATCCCAGAATTAGAATTTGAATATAAAAATGAGTGTTAATGCTGGGGACAAAGAGACTACAGATACCATTGCATCTTTCTCATGTGAAGCCTTGCAGGAGGGATCACGAGAATCGTGGAAACCATGAAACTCAAAATCCTGAAGTAATCTCTCACAGTGAAAAACGTCTGAGTGAAATATAGTCTGTTTTTTTTTCTTGTGGATGAAAATCTCTTTGTACTGGTGTCTAGCAGGCATCCTGTGTGATGGAGTCAAACAAAACTTTTGAATGTTCTCTTGGAATCCCAGCCTATGTAGATCTTTTACCCAGGTGAGAGATGCCTGACACTTTGAAAAGGATTCTGCAAAGATAAACAAGTCATCTAAATATGGAATAAATGTGGACATCCTGGGCCTGCAGTGGACTAGGCAGGAGCTAGACACTTTGGGGACACTCTTGCAGCAACAGACAGCCCAAAGTTTAAGGCAGAGAAGTGATAATGTTATCTATACACTTAAAACCTTAAGAAATATCTAAAGTCTAGATGAACAGGAATGTGATGATATACATATTTTAAATCTAAAGTTACCAAAATACACAAAAGAGAAAGAAAGGTGCAATAGATTGTGAAGTGAAAGCATACTGAATCTGGGCACTATCACATACTGGTTTAGGAAAGAAAGGTCCAGAACTGATCTCAAGTAATTCCCCACCTTTGGCACCAATAACATTCTTGAATAAAAACCTAAGGAAGAATAGTTTCTATTACCCCCTGAGACAGCACGCGCTACAGGACAAGAGGATACAAAGGGGTTTGGACTGTTGGATGTGGAACAATTCCCTGGAAAAGAGGAATGTCTTCCCACTGTCATACATAACCTTGCTGAACCAGCTTCTGAACTAATTTGTCTGAACATGTTGTTAAAGAGAAACAGAGATTCAGACTTTCTGGAAGGGATAAGAGACGGTCATCTATACAAAGGAGACTTCAAAATTATTGGGGAAAGAGTTGTATAGACCAAGCACTTTGGGCATCAGTTGTGATACATAACATCCTCTAGATAGAACACATATCGCAAACTGCGTGATGTGTCTGGGCTAACCAATCAATGCTATAAAAATTGTCTCTAGTTGATTTGGTTGTATTGACTAATGTCACCAAAAACCGGCATGGGTATTTGTCAATGATAAGTGGATTGAGGACTCTGGCTATTCTGATCTATGCCAGTGACCCATGCTAATAGTGGGATGGGGTCTATGTGCCCCCCTGGCCAGTGTGTGCCCACCATAAAGCCCAGCAGCCCTGGCTCAAAAAGCTATTGGACGGCCACTGTCCAGTTGCCCAGTTTGGGTTACCTAGGATACTTTGTTGAGTGAAAGCTGGATGTAAAATCAATCAACCTGCCAAACATGAATTAAAGACTGTTATGCTCAATATAGGTTCACTGACACGACAGAGCTTGGAAGTGGGTGATATGAAGGTAAGGAGGAGGCTCGACATCCTCTGTATTCAGGATACAAGATGGAAGGGCAGTGTAGTAACACCATTTGGCTTGGGATCCAGAGTCTACTACTTAAGAGGAAGACAGACTAGAAATGGTGTGGGAATTGTGATGAGGTAGAGGCTTCGGACAATAGTGAGAGATGTCATCAGAATTAGTGACAGATTCATGGAAATCAGACTATTAACAATCTCAGGCTATGCCCCACACAGGGTTGTGACAGCAAGGAAAGAGTGCAGTCAGGCAGCAGCTGCAGGACCTGCTAGATAAAGCAGGACAGCATGAGTTAGTGTTGATAATAAGGGACCTGAATGCACATATTGGTACAGACAGACAAGGATACGAGGAGTACCTGGGTATACATGGGTGGGGCAAAAGAAATAAACAAAGAGACCATTATAGATCTCTGTCTGGCAAATGGTTTGATGGTGGCCACACATGTTTCAGCAAAAGACAGAGTCACAAGATCACATACAAGAGTGGCCAACTTGAAACTCAGGTAGACCTTTTCTTAGTAAGGAAAGGACAATGAGGTAGAATCAGTAATTGCAAAATCATCCCCAAGTGAAACAGCCAGTCTAAAGCATAAACCACGGATTGCTACAATCAGCTGCAAGCAGTGGTTAGAGAACAACAGAGACTAGGCTGAAGACCTAAAAATTGACTGGAGAGATAGCAGAAGTGTCCAAGGATATAGTCAGGGCTCTAACACCACATGAAGAAGAGAAAATAACTGGAGCTGAAGAAGAACAGCAGCACTTCAAAACAGCATGTGCGAGCACTACAAAACAGATATGTGGATGAGCCGGTTAAGGAAATAAGGTACATAAGGAAAGCTGGTGGTGGAATGCAGAAGACAAGGAAGTCATCGAAAGAAACTGGGATCTAGAAAAAACAGACCAGGCTAAGCAGGAATACTGGCTGGCTAACAAAGAGGCAAAGAGAGCAATTGCAGTATCGAAGAACAAGGCATGAGAAGACCAGCTTCTAGAAAGTGACTCAGTAGCTGGCAAAAAGAAGCTCTATTAGGCTGGAAGGCAATGAAAAAAGAAAAAGATAGTCATCAGGCAGCCTTCATAAGAGATGCTAGCAACAACCTGCTCACCAGGCCACAGGACATCAATGGCTGATAGAAGGAGCACTTCCAGCATCTACTGAATGAAGAAAATCCCACAGAAGTTGTATTGTCCCAGATGCAGCCTACAATCCAAGGGAAAAGAGGAGCCCATCCTAGAAGAAGTAAGAACAGCACTAAGGCTGAGATGTGGTCATAGCAGATATGATCAAGATGTTAGGTGAGCTAGGGGAGAAACAGTTCTTGATGGTATTAACAGCAATATAAAATTGAAAGGAGTATCCCACATGACTGGAGAATAAGCATACTATTGCCAGTGTTCAAGATCAATGGGGCATTCACAACTGTGGGCAGTACTGAGGTATCAAACTCCTGTCACACTGCATGAAAGTTGTTCTGGACAGAGTGACTGATAAATTAATAGAGAGAACAATAGAAAGTAACAAGAGTGATGAGCAGTTTGGATTCAGATCAGGATGTTGTATAAATGATTCAACATCTGTAGTGAGACATAGCAGAGAAGAAGCTAGACATGAGGAAAGAGTCCAATTCCGAGACTTAGGAAAAGTCAATGACAAGGTCCCAAGAAAGCAGTCCTGCAATGGTTAGAAGTACGGAAATATTGGTAGAATTAGTGCAGGCTATGTACAAAGCGCCAACTAGCAAGTACGAGCAGTGTTGACCTTCTCAGGGGAAGCAGAAGGAATGGAGTCCTCTGCATCAGAATCCTCATAGGTAGATAAGGGCAACTCTTGGTCATCAGAAAAAACAGAAATTTCAGAATCCTGATCAGAAGAATCAGAAGGAATATCAGTTATCAGTCTCTCAGAGGAAGAATGGTGATTTCCCCTGATTAGAGTAATAAGGTCTTCAGCCATTCTTATCATTTGTTTTTTAGGCATAGGGGCCTGACCATGTGGTCTGGGTGTCAGTTCTCTAGTCGTGGATCGAGAGTTAGGCCTTAAAGAAGAAGATGGCGTTGGTTTAATATGCAAGTCAGTAGGCCTGAATACACCCACAGAAGCTGGTGCCTGCACAGCGGCTCCGGACCCATCCAAGGTAGGGACAGCCACAGGTTCCACAGTCGAAGAAGCATCTCGTGGCATATCGGATTCTGAATGGGTCTCAGTAGAGGCCTGCGAATCTGAAGTAGCAGGTATCAGAGGCTATGAAAACACCTCACTGAGTAACGGCGAACTGATGACTAGCTTAACGGAAGCGCCGTCAGCAGCTTTGGACCTATGCGGCCTGTTTATGTCTTTATCTTTGCATTTTTTCGGAATGTCAGTAGTTGGGTTGCTTACCGAAGCCATTTCTGGGTAATTAAACCGAGTACCAAAATATTTAGAAGCGAAAATGAACCAACAACGAATAGTTCTAGGTTTGAATAAGGTACACAATTGACAGCCATATTCAATTCTTGTCAGCTCTGGGATTGCAAATTCATGACATATAAATTAAAGTAGGATAACAGTGTTTAGGGAGTTATGGCAATGACCTTTCTTTTAGATAGTTTATTTTCATGCAAGCTGTGGCCAGGTTGGTTCTACCTGCTCTGTTCATCCACGCTATGCTCGGGCTCACTCCACTCCCCTACCTTACCCCCATATCCCACCCACCCCCACTACACATACATTTACTTGAGCAAGCCACTCACATACCTTTGTATCAACCAATCAACGTTTTCCTCTCAATCACATTAGACTTATCAGGCAACCTCTACCTAGCTACTAATTTACACAGCACTTCATCCCTCACTCCCCTTCACTCACCTTAATTACTCACCAATAAAATACAATAAATAGTTATAATTTTTTATCCTCTTTTTCTTCCACACCACCAGGTAAACTGAACAACAGTACTCACTGTGATTTTCACATATAGTATTACATTCTAAATTCTCTACATCATACAACAATACTACCCTTCTACGGTACTATGTTCATAACCCTCTTATAGTGGCTCATCTAACCACATACCATACACACCTACCCCATTCAGTATCCCTCTATACAACTCCCGTGCCTTACCCATCACAAATTAAACCCACACACTTTGTGATATCACCTGCTATCTATAATATATCATACATTCATCATGCCACCTTTAGTTTACTCCAAGCAAACACTTCACACCACATCTCTCTTAAGTATGATAAATTCATAACTAAACTCTTCAATAATCTGACAAACGTAGCATCTCAACCTACACTTAGTGATATCATCCACCCAAACCCTGGACCCAAAAGTAACACAGCACAACACTGTAACACATCCTCCTTACTGCCCCACAGACTACTTAATATATCCAGGAA
Organism: Protopterus annectens; assembly: GCF_019279795.1. Taxonomy (NCBI): domain Eukaryota; kingdom Metazoa; phylum Chordata; order Ceratodontiformes; family Protopteridae; genus Protopterus; species Protopterus annectens. Next base: position 683,228,138 of record NC_056733.1, read on the forward strand.
AGGATCTGATCTATTACTCCTAAATATTAATCTTAGAAGTGCTCTTAACAAAGTACAGGAGCTCCATGCCACCACCTCATCAGACATAGCTATACTAACATAAACTTGGCTTAAGCCAGAGGTTGATGACAAAGAAATCATTCCTCCAGGCTACAACATACATACATTAGACAGAATAAACAAAAGAAAAGGAGGTATAGCCACAGTATAAAAAAAAAAACTCATACTAGAATCTCTAGGCCAAAACACTCCAGATTTTAAAAATGCTGAGATACTATTCACTAAACTTAAAATCAACTCCAATTAACATTTAATCATAGGAGGAATCTATATTCCACCTGAAAATAAGCTCACAACAATAGAACACATTTTCCATTGGACATCTAAAACTCTGCCTCATGAGACAATCATTATGGGTGACTTTAATAATGACTGGTTTACCTATAGCTCAGAAAGCCCTACTAACTATATTAACCTTCACGGCTTCACCCAAATTATCCAAGCCCCTACAAGAGTAGACAAAACATCAAAAAGGAACTCAACCCTTAACTGGATTGTAACAAAGCTTTCCACTCTCTACATTCTGGCTGTCTACCCAATAGCCTCAGTGATCATAGGATCATAGGAGGTTACTAGGCTAATGGCCCCGGGGCCCTTACAAGCCTAGCCAAGAGTTTATTCCCGAAAAAGAAACCTCAGTCAGCACCTGTCACCCGTCAATGAGGGACAAAGGTGAAACCCCTGGGACAAATTTGTGGTTTCCCATCCAATTATCAAGGTTGCGCTTGAACAGGGTCAGCAAGGTACTCTGTTTGACATGTATGGGAAGTGTATTCCAGAGACGGGGCAGCCTCTGGGAGACAAACCTATCTCTCCAGCAGGTTTTGTTGATGTCACATATTAGATTTAGGCCTATCGAGCAGGTAATGCGCAAGGAATTAGACTAACGGTTATGGAGCATCTCTAGTAGGGCAGGGTCCTGGACTGCCTTGTAGGTGAGACACAGAACACCTCTGAGCAATCTGTATGCTAACGAGTAGAGTGATAGTGATTTGAGCCTGTCCACATAGGACATTTGTTGGTTCTTTGTGAGGTATTTCTGTGGCCTTTCCAGTTGGTGCAGGTGTTTGGGGAGGTACATACCAAACAGGGCATTATACTAAATTATAGGTCTAATAAGGGTGGAGTACAGAGAGGTAATAACCTCCTTTTTTTCTGGATGCAATCCCTTTACTTATGAGATGAACCAATTAAAAGGCATTTCTGACCACTGCCACCACATCATGGTTGAATGTGAGATTGTTCTCAACCTGAGTACCCAGGTTTTTCACCACAGGTTGTGTGTTTTGGGGGTTGCCGTTGATGTGGTAATCAGTAAGGGCCGTGTTTTTGCTAAATGGAATGATAATACATTTTTTGCATTTAACTTAAGACCATGACTTTGGAACCAGTTATTTATTGCTGTGAGACTCTCTTGCAGTATGTTAACATCATTTGGGAAGTCAATGACATCACCCCAACTTACAGTCATCCACAAACTTGGTCAGCCACAGGTCCTTTGTCTTTGCCTGATCTCTGAAAGGTAGATGCCAAACAGTAGGGGTCCCAAGACAGATCCCTGAGGAACACCACTAGTGACAGGTCTGCTTTCGAAGGTGGTGGCACCTATTCTGACCTTGTGGGTCTTATCTATGAGCCAGATGGCCACCCATCTGACCAGATAGGGATTAAAAACAAGTTGTGTTAACTTTTCGATGATGCCCGAGTGGGGGATTGTGTCAAAGGCCTTGGCCAGGTCAGGGTAAGCTATATGTACTGACTTTTCCTCATCCAGGGGCTTGGTGATGGACTCAAAGAAGTCAACTAGGTTCAATAGGTAAGATCTTCATCTGACGAATCTGAATTGGGTGGGGTAGAGTGCTTGGAGACTGCCAATGTCCTTGTTTATGAGATTCATAATGATACACTGCATGGCTTTACAGATCAGACTTGTCAAGCTAATGGGGCGATAGTTTCCCAGGTCAGTAGTGGCACCACCTTTGTGCAAGGGGATGACAATGGTTGGTTCTCACTTTGCTGGAATGAAGCCTGTAATTAGGCTATGGTTGAATAGGGTGTTCAATGGTGAAGCCAGTTCTTGCTGGCGATGGTGCAGAATAAAGCCTGGGATATTATCGGGTCACATGGAAGTTTTCTTTGTCTTGCATAAGGCCTTTATCACCTGATCTATGGAGATGTGAGGTGTGGGACAAGTTCTGGGGATGTCAACTGGGCCTTTGGGGGGTGATAAGGGGGTGAAGTTTGTGCTGAATCTATCAGCTAGCAGGTTGGCCAAGTCAGCAGGATCAGTGCAAATGGTACCATTGGAGTACTAATTCGGAACAAACCTGGGCTTTGCCATGGAGGTTCCTAATGTAACTGAAGAAGGACTTGTGGTTTCCCTTTGTTTTGGAGGCTAATTTCAACTCATAATTGGCTTTGGAGGTTTTCACTAGTGATCTAATTTGCCTGTTGAGGCGGAGGAGGGAGTTTTTCCGATTTGGAATTTGTTCCTTTTTACCCTTGGATAACAGTTTCTTCCTTTTGTTGTAAAGCCTGTTGACAGAGGATGTCTACCAGACAAGTTTGTATTTCCCTCAGGAGCAGGTTTTAGTTCTGTTGGGTATGGCTGAGTCCATGCAGTTGTACAGGTGTTTTTATACTGCACTAGCATAATGTTCAGCACAATTGTCTGCATCCTCTGAGGGGGCGGTGGTGTGAAGTTGTTGATACCCTCCGCTTTTGAGAAGTTTTTTAGCTTGGTTATGGCTGGGGAGGAGTTGGATGGAATAGAAATTTCAAATGAGACAGACCGATGATCTGATCTCACCAGGGAAGAACATACTATGGGAGCAGAGCAGCGGTCACCTATGTTGGTGAGAACCAAGTCCAGTATGTTATCTCCCCTTGTGGGGGATGAGACCAACTGGTCTAGTGGGTTAGAACTGATGAAGTCATGGAATTGTTGGATGAGTACATTAGTGCAGGAATAGTTCACCCAGTCTGTGGTGGAGTAATTGAAGTCACCAAGGATCAGGGTGTTGGGGGGGGGTACCTTGATGGAGTCAAGTAGGTCCATGTAGGAGGAATGGGTGTCTTGAGACATGGAGGGAGATCTATAGTTGGCTATAACTTGGATGGGTGTCTTGCCAACTGTCAGTTGCACCTGGAGTAATTCCAGTGCGTCATGCTGGTAAACCAGTCTGGAGGTATGCCTGTCCTTAATGAAGATAGAGACTTCACCACCCTTAGTCTTTGCGACCTCATTTTGGGGTTGGAAAGTGTGAAATGAGGTATAGCCTGATAAGGCAGGGGTGCTCTCTGCAGCCCTGAACCAAGTTTTCTGTGACAGCACAGACATCGGCATCTTCCAGTGTGAGGAGAGCCTCCAGTGAGTGCATTTTCAGATCAAGGCTCCAAGCACTGAGCAGCATGATCTTCAATTTACTTTTTGACAGATCTTTTATGTTGGAAGATTTGTCTTTGGGACATAGCCTAAAAGGGCACAATGGGGGAGGCAAGAGGCCTGGCCAAGATCCAGAACCCCTGGGGTGACAGGTGGAGGCCATCTCTGGCAAAGCATCGAGGCCTATCAACCATGTCATCCCAGGCAGACAGATAATGAATCCCTTGGAAAGACACCAGAAACTAAGCCAATTGTTGAAGTCAATCATTTTTGTTGGTATTGTGGTATCATCCTTGGTGAAGATAGGATGCTGCTTAGGGCTAGGGTCATATTTGCCTGGAGCACATACTCTGAGAGCTCAATCATGCCTCTCTTCATATATCAATCATGCCTCTCTTCATATAATCCAGGGAGGTACAGCTGAAGTCATTCACACCAACATGGACAATCACAGAGTCATACTTGTACCTGTTGTGGACAGACTTACGTGTGTGTGTGATGTGACTGATTCTAAAACCTGACAACAGCTGACCGTGACCTTCTCCTTGTTGAGCCAGGTGAGGGGGACTGCCAATGACTAGTATGTTTGGTTTATTGCTATACCTTATGGGCTGCTGTGTTTGTGAGACACTGGTGTGCTGACTACTGTTTGTGATGTGATTGGTGTTGAGTGTATTTTGGGGGTCTCTGTTGTTCAGGTAAGTTTTTGTTGAGGACCCCTGCATAGGTGAGTGTGTGACTATGTGATGTGTGTGGTGTGGTGTTTGTGCTGGCAATTTCCTCTTTGTCAGGACTAGTGACTGTGGTATGAGAGAGCATGGATTCCAGCTTACTGATGTAGATGCACCTCTTGCAAGTATAAGAATTGTGTGCTAGGAGAAGGGGACTGTCCATGACCATGTGGCAGTTGCTACACTGTCTCAGTATGCCCATGTCGACCAGGCTGGAAGCGGAAACTGATGGGAATTGTTCAGAATACTAGGCGGACTTATGGAGAGCAGGGTTTGATAAGGGTTAGTCCACAAAAACCTTAAATGTAAAATAACTGGCCTAAAGCATAAGTGCTAAAACTAAAATTAAAATGCTTAGAATAGCACGTAAATTTAATCAGGCTACTAACAAGCAGTAATAAGTGCAGAATAAGAGCACTTGAACACTTAAGTATAAATATTTTTTTTTTTTTTTTTTTAGTGGAGAGGCAGGGAACAGAGCAAGATTAAGAGGCTATATAGGGGTTGTCCTTCCCAATCTTTAATTTGAGGAATATAAGTATATTTTACATGTGCAGCAATTTATTTTACATGGGGTGACACATTGACCGAGTTGCTAAACATGCAAGTAGTGTTGACAGGTTTACTTAATGCATATTTTAAGTGTCTGGAATAACTCAATAAATCCTATCTATAGTCATATGTGTTCCAGTTAATACTAGGGTGTGTTTGTCATTTAATTAAGATATTCAAATGGTGAGAGCCCACTTACAGGGGAAGTTGAAGGAGATGTAGGTGTATACAATTTACAGAAGGAAAAACTGAGATACAAATATAGTTTCTTTAGATGCAGAAATGAGTGAGCACACAGGTGTATACAGGGAGTACTATGACAGTGAAAATAATCCTCAGTAAGCAAGCAACTCTTGATGAAAACTACACATAGTGGCAGTTGGATGATGATTTGTACAGCATAATATGTTTACATCAAAAACAAAATAAACACTGCAGTGGTGGTGTGCAGCACATGGCCTCACACCAAAAATGAGGGGAAAATACTTCTGTTGCTTCTCTATAATTAGTTTTATAGTGATATTCTGTAGTATGAACCTCATTAGTAAAGAAAAAAAAAAATAAGCCTCGTGCTGCATACAAGTTTCGCTCAAAAGTGAATTGCATATTAATTCGATAAATAGCTTTAAGCACTGTTAAAAGACAATAAAGATAGTCTGAGGAAGCGTATCAGGAGATACGTGAAAGCGCTTACCACAATAAATTCTTTTTAGTTTACTTTTGGTCGTGGAGAGTCTCAAGTTTGTTTTTCAACTCAACACTGTTAAAAGACCTTAAGTAGCCACACAAACAGCAGCATAATTGGGTCTCTGATCATGAAAGCAATTCATCACTTGTTCATGGAACTAATTCATCTCTTGTTCTTGAAGTGGATTCCATCCAATCCATTTCTCAAATGTAGAAGGAACTCGTTTTGATTTGGGACCGGATCATTATCCTGTATTGTGTACTGAATACAGGCTTGTTATCGAGGCACTGGGGTAAGATTAAAGTTATTGTTTCTCCCATATAACACACTTTGTTTTCTCAAAGGTTACATTCACTAGCTTACTGTTCCACATGCTCAGAGGTACTTGGAATCAAATTCTGAGATTATTCACATGAACCTTCTTTTTCAGTTAATACTAGTGATCTAATGCTCTTGAGCCAGACTTTGGCTAGGGTTTATCTTTGTCAGAGTGCCCACAGCAAGTTGGCCTTCTGTGACCATGGATTGCAGCACACTTGGTAGCAGAGGCACTTTTTTCTTCCGAGAAAATTTAGGCTGGCTTTGTGGTGTAGAGTAATGAAAACATGACTATACTTCAGGCAAATAGGGTTCAGTTAGTGTCTTCTTTGTTGGCATAGTTAAGACCTAGTGTGATTGAAGTGTTCAGTGTCTGCTTTTTTGCCTTGAAAGGGGAAGGGGTGGTAGAATGGAATTGTCATAGTACGGTTAGGTGCCTTGCTGACATACATGCACTCCTTTCAAAGCAGTGCATTTGTCTTCTGCTGAAAATCCACACTTGCATAGAAGTGCATGCATACCACTGGGCTAGCATTGCAAGAACCTACGATAGCTGTTGTAGGGTAAGTAGGATGTGCTTGTTTTAGAAAAACACTGGCGGTTGAATGGGTGATCTTCTGTGACCATCTCTTAACCCTGGGAAATGAAAAGGCTGGTAAGGTCATTGGAGGGTTGATTCTTGGCAGACAACAAGGAAAAAAGGTGATGCAGATTTTTATTTCTTTATTTTTGTATCAGGTGTGTAAATGGCAGTCTGTCTGCCTTTATTTCTTTCTGTTGTGGCTGTATTGTGTTTCTGTCTATTTATAATAAATCTGAGTTGTAGTGTGCTTGGGCGGCCACGGTGGTGCAGCGGTTAGCGTTGCCACCTCACAGCAAGAGGTTCTCTGGTTCGTTTCTCGGCTGGGGTGCCTTCTGTGTGGAGTCTGCATGTCCTCTCTGTGGTCATGTGAGTTTCTTCCGGGTGCTCTGGTTTCCCCCCACATCCCAAAGACATGCTGTAGGTGGACTGGACACTCTAAATTGTCCCTAGGTGTGAGTGTGTGCATTTGTGTGCCTTCTGTGGAAGGTTGGGCGCCGGGCTGGCAATTCGACACCATAAAAACTCCACCGCCAATCATGAGCAGACAGGTGATCTGCTGTGGCGACCCCTAACCGGGAAAAGCCGAAAGAAGAAGAAGAAGAGGGGTTGTCCTTCCTAAATGCTCTCTCTGTACACAGTAGATGAGATGGGGCTGGTAGGAGAGTCTGAAATCAAAATATGATCTCACTGTATTCAGTTGAGTAAGCAAATGAGATGGGCCCATAGTGAGATTCCAAACACAAATTTACAGCAGGGGCAGGCAATTCCAAAGTCACCAAGATTAACACCACAACAAGAACAGGGAGGGAGGGTGAGCAACTAACTGCAGAGAGACCACAATATTCAATTAATATTCAATGAAACAAATAAATAAAATACAGTACTATCTGAAACAATGCAAGTGCAGAAAAAGTGTAGTTAAATCAGCTTGTACATCCAATATTGCAGGTAGATCACAACCAAACAGCTCAGATATTGAGCAGAAATAAATACACAGAGATGTGACTTACACTATTATAAGGCAAAGAGAAACACAGAATTTCAAAGAAGGGATCACCTCTCAACCTATATATTTAGACAACGTAACAACCCAGCAAAACATACTGCGTATCATCACATCTAAAACAAAAGAAACTTCAACCCTCAAATCTTTATATCTACCATTAAACACTGCAACTGGACTCTAAAGGTCTTGCCACTAGACGATGCTGTAGATTATTTTAACTGGGGCCAATGTTAGCATTTTGGGGCCCCCAGCAAGTGTCAAGTTGGGGGCCCCCTAGGCACTTTCAGTCTAAGTATCACCTTGCCACTGCCACCCCTCCTAAGCAATCTTTTAGTTCATACTGCAAACTTTTAGCAGTAGTACACACAGAATGACCTGTAGCTTCAATGCTCTTACATTACAACAGGCCTGTGTACCACACTATGTTGGCCCATCTCACAAAGGAGCATTCACAGTTACTGGCATTTAGCTGCAACAATGATACAGAACAATAACTTTATGTGCAGGGCTGGACTTAGGTGAAATTGCACCCTAGGCACTGTCCTCTGTTTCAGCACCCCCCACCCACCCACCCACACACACACACACATCCTTCAGTGCTCCTGTCTTCTTTCCCCCCATCTTGGGCTCCCCATAGCATGCACATTACTTTTTCTCTTCTTTTATTCAACTTTTGCCTTACTCTTCAGCTTTTTCAAGAAGCCATAATTAGAAGTTATGTACTCACCATAATGTTCCATCTGAGTAGGTACTTCATTTGTGTGCAACATGTGTGTCTCGGATCCGACCAGCAGCTTTCCAAGCTTCAAGATCTGAGCTCCTAGCTCCTCCCCTCTACCCACAATCCCCTGTCACCACCACACTACCTCAGATCGGTTTTGCTGTATCACCTGAAAAAACCTGTAATAAACAGGTTCAGATATTCTCAAGAATCATAAAGATCCTAGAAACCTGATACAGGTTAGGGGGATGGCAGGGGGGGGATGGTTGCAGACAAATGAAGTACCTACTCAGATGGAACGTTATGGTGAGTACATAACTTCTAAATCTGAAGTAGTTACTTCATTTGTTCTGCAACCTGTGGGACAGAGTCCCCAGCTACCTAAACAAAGAAACCTGGGTGGTCTATGGGAGGATATTCTGAAGCACCACGGAGCCAAATGATGCCCTGCTTCTAGATATCATGTCCAGCTTATAATGAGAAATAAACATATGAGCAGAAGACCAAGTGGCTGTTTGAACATATGTCGTCCAACGGCATCCTGGACCAGAAGGCTGCAGAAGTTGCGATGGACCTTGTGGAATGTGCACGGATTTTGAATGGGGTTGTTTTGCCTGATGCCTTATAAGCCTGAGAAATACATTAACAAATCCAATTAGCCAGTGTCACTTTGGATATAGGTTTTCCCATGTATGAAGGAGCAAATGACACAAAGAGTTGATCAGCCTTATATGAACATCTTTGGTCCTGTGCAGGTAAAACGTAACTGTCTATGTACGTCTAGTGTATGCAACATGTATTCTCCCTTATTTTGAAAATTTTTGAAAAACACTGGCAGATTGATAGTCTGATTGATATTTGCCACAGATGCCACTTTTGGTAAGAAAGACGGGTTAGTCCTGAGAGACACTCTGTCATTGTGGAAAATTAAGATAGGGAGGTTTCATGCACAAAGCTTGGAGCTCTGAAACCCTTTTAGCAGAAGTTATGGCTACCAAGAATGCTGTTTTCCAGGACAGAAATTTAAGGGGTACAGAAGCTGCAGGTTCAAATGGAGGTTTCGTTAAGGCTTGCAGAACAAAAGTTAAGTCCCAAGGGGGAGTCATGGATTTCACTGGTGGCTTGAGAAGGAAAACGCCAAGCAAGAATGTCTTACACAATTTTGTAGATGCTAGAGATCCTAATCCGTCTCCCACATGAAAATGGGATATTGCTACCAACTGTACTTTGACCGTTGATTCACTGGCTCCTTGTTCAAAAATCATGGACAAAAAATCCAATACTGTAGGAATCGGAACAGTAAATGGGTTGAGACCTTGGCTGTTAGCCCAGATAGAAAATCGTTTCCACTTACTATTATAGATTTTCCTGGTGGACAGTTTATGAGCCGCTACAAGAATAGTTTTCACTGGTGACGAGATACCGGGAGTCCTTGCCATTAGTGGAACTGGATCAACCAAGCCGCGAGCTTGAGGTTGACCAGGTTCGGTGTTGGGCACCCCGTTGGGTGCAATATCAGATCTGGAATGGGATCCAGGATTAAAGGGGGGTGAGACTGTGAGACCGCAGGTATGGAAACCATATTTGACGAGGCCAGAATGGGGCTATGAGGATAATTTTGCTCCCCAACCGTGTGGCTTTCTGAATGAACTTCACCATGAGCGGAAGCGGGGGGTAAGCATAGAGTAGACCGGGAGGCCAAGCATGAATCAGAGTGTCTCTGGGGCTCTCCCCTTCTGGGGGAAGAATTGCGAAGAACTCGCTGCATTTTGTATTTTGGGGAGTAGCAAAGAGATCGCAGCAAGGCCAACCCCACTTGCGGAAAATTTCCTTCGCAATTTTCGGATTGAGAGACCACTCGTAAGGACTGAGAATTACTCGACTCAATTTGTCCGCCAGAATGTTGGATCGTCCCGGAATGTGCGTTGCTATCAGAAAGCGGTTGGTGGATATTGCCCATACCCAAACTCATGGCTTTTCGACAAAGAGGGTAGGATCTGGTTCCCCCTTGTTTGTTTATATACCAGACCACTGACATATTGTCCGTCTGTATTGCAATCGTTCCTAGAGGTAGAAGGACTTGGAGAGCCTGCAACGCTAGACGCACCGTCCTCATCTCCAGAACATTTGTGTGCAAAGTGGTCTCCGACGAGGTCCACGTACCTTGGACGTTTCTGCCCAATGCCCCTCCCACCCTAGGCGAGAAGCATCCGTGGTTAACGTGACCTGGGGGGGGGGGGGATCACAAAGGGTCTCCCTTGCCTGAGTTCTGGGGAGTGAAGCCACCACAGGAGGGATTCCGTGCAAACTCTGCTCAGGGGGATAGGAGTGTTCAATGGGTGGAGTAACAGTGACCATTGAACTTAGAGTGTCCACTGTATTATACGCATCCTCAGGCGAGCATGGAGACAGAGGCCGATAGCCACTGCCATCGAGTCTAGTGCCTTCAGGACTAAATCTGCCGGTGGGGCCTTGGTGCGAAGAAGAGCCAAAACTTGGAGTGAGAGGCTGGACAGCCTGTCCGAGGTCAAGAAAGCCCGAGAAGATCGGAAATCTAGCCTGGCTCCTATGAAATCTAATGCTTGCACAGGATGAAGAAAAGACTTCGGTATGTTGACTGAGATGCCCAAGCTGTCGGCAAGAGAGAGCACATAGTCTCTCGCGATACAAAGTTGATGCCTGTTGGTTGCTGTGAGGAGCCAGTCGTCTAGGTACGGAAAGACCCTTATGCCCTGAAGCCTCAGGTGGGCCGCAACCACTGCCATGACTTTGGTGAACACCCTGGGGGCTGAGGTGAGTCCGAACGGAAGGACCCTGAACTGATAATGACTGGCCCCTAGCCGGAAGTGGAGGAACCTCCTGGACTGTCTGTCCATTAGAATGTGGTAGCACGCGTCCTTGAGGTCTATAGAGCACATCCAGTCGTTCTCCTGCATTAAGGGGAGAATAGATTGTAGAGTGACCATCCGGAATTTTTCTTTGGGAACAAACATGTTAAGGGCAGACAAATCTAGAATGGGCCTGAGGTCCCCCGTCTTTTCTGGCACTAAAAAGAACCTTGAGTAGTAGCCCAATCCGGATTGGTCTGGGGGGACCCGCTGGATGGCTCTTTTTTCTAACAAATTTGAAATCTTTACGGTTGCCACCTCTCTTTGATTGGGTGGGACATCGGGGAGGCGACCACCTGAGGGAGGACGAAATAGGAAGGGAATTTTGTAGTCTCTGGATATAATTCGGAGCACCCATCGATCATTCGTGATGGACTCCCACATTGACAGGTGCTTCGTTAAACGCCCCCCGACTGTCTCCAGAGCAGGACAGTTGGTTAAGCCCTCAGGGCTGTTGCGCGGGTCTCTCAGAAAAGGGCTCCCTAGACCCGAAGTTACGCGGTCCCCCACTGCCTCTGGGCCGGCGTCCACCCTGCCCTCCTCTGCCTCTGGAGGGCGCGGAGTCCGAAGCTGGATAGGATTGCTGAAAATTGTGGAACCACAGCTTCTTTTGCCCCCTCTGATTCCTTGAGAAGGAACGTTGGGGGCTCGAGAAGCAGACTCTGACGGCAGACAGCATCTTCCCGTCCTTCTCGCTTTGGACTAGTGTATCTCGTACGGTCTTGCCAAAAAGCGAAGAACCGTCAAAGGGTGCGTTCGCGAAGGACACCTTGAAAGGTTCCGCAAAATTACAAAGACGGAGCCAGGCGTGATGTCTCAAGACAACACCTGCTCCTCTGGCCTTTGCGGCTCCCTCCGTAGCATAAGACAGTAGCCGCATGGATGTATTTGAAATGGACTTGAGAGTGGCCATGCGTGTCGAGAACACGGTTTTGTCCTCGACCGACATGGACTCAGGAGGGGCTGCAGTGTATTCCTTGATCAAATCCCGTTGCAGCCTGATGATATGCGCCATATAATTCAGCGCCCTCACGGAGAAGGTTGCTGAAGCAAAGGTCCGCTTCCCTATACGGTCCAGCGCCCGGGACTCCTTGTCCGGCGGGTGTACCGTGGAGCTCTCCTGGGAGAGTTCTCTTTTAGTGGCAGCAGCCACCAACATGGCATCAACTGGAGACCCTTTGGCCCAAACCTGCCTGTCTGAAGGGGGGCTAAGGATTTTATCCGGTCGACGTGGGATAGGCTCCACGGTGTCGGGTTCCTGCCAAGCCCTGGTAGTCAGGAGATCTACCAGGGAATCTGCTGGTGGAGACACCCAGGAGGTAGATGGGCCCACTTCAAACACCTCCAGAAATACGGACTCATCCGAGGAAGGTTTTTGGGCAGACCCCCCCCCAATACGCAACATTTCCATGATGTCTCCAAAGGAGACATCCTTGGGGGGTGACCTTGGGGAACCTTCCCTTTCCTCTAAGTCCGTATCTGTGGTGACAGACTCGGGGGAGTCCATGTGCCTCTTTTTACACGTCCGTTTACGAGGCACCTCCTCTGTGGGACTATCAGAAGAGGGCTCATCAATGGCCTCTTGTTCCTCCGAGGGAACCAACTGGAGGGTCTGAGCAGGCTGTCCCGATGGAAGGATGATGGAAGTTAGGCCCGTATGCAGTGGGGGGGGCGGAGGGATCCAAAACCCGAGTCGGGGACCTGGAAGACCTCGACAGTACCCTCTCCACTACCTCAAACGCCGAGGGAGAACTACTCTCTTCCGGCCCCGAAAGCAGTCTCCTCGGCTCTGAGATAGGGATTGGGGTCGGAGCCGAAGCCATCGGATCTGAAAGGGAGGTGCTCTCCGACATAGGCGGCGCCGAAGAAGCACCCGCTCCCACGGATCCGACGCCCAGCCCACGGCCCCGAGAGCTCGGATCCGAGATACTCGAGGGTATGGTCGGCATCGAGAAGGCTTGGGCCACCGGCGCCGACAAAACCCAGGCTCCGAAAGGGCCTGGATCTGAAGACTCCAAAACCCGAATCCAGGTTGAAGAAGGAGAAATCGGGACAAATATTGAAGCTGCACTCCCCCCTGTGGAGGGGTGGGCAGGAGCACCCCCATCTGCATTTGGGTCTGCAAAAACCGATGCATCATCCTATCCATGTCGGTGTCGGAGAGAGACCTAGTAGATCTAGAGGAGGTCATAGAGGCGGGTCTGGAGGGCCACCTCAATGACCTCGAGGGTGATAGGAGCTCCTCCTCCAGCTCCGGTGAGAAGGAAGGAGATCGGAGCCGAGAAGGAGAAGGTCCGGACACCCTCGGAGGTGATTTAATAGTTTTTGAAGGCGGAGCCGAGGGATGAGGCTCGGCTCGCCTCTTGTGTCTGTGCTTCTCCCTGTCTTTGGTCCTGTGCTCCCTAGAAGGAGAAGACTGAACTTCCTTTGTACTCAAGGCAGTAGTGGGAGGTTGAGTCCCAGCCTGAGTCGAGGGAATCAGGGGTGTCGAAGCTACCTGGGTAGCCTGCACCTTGGAGGGAGAGGAGGAAGAGGCCTCCTCAGGGGGAAGCAATCCCGCCAGAATAAGCCTGTTCCTTCTGTCCCTCACAGCCCGGGGGTTGAAGGATGTGCCAACCTGGCAATCTAAAGACAAATGGACAACCCCCAGGCATATAACGCACTGAGTGTGGCCATCAGCTGGGGAAAGCTTATGGCCACACCCAGTGCACTTTGAAAAAATAGCTTTATGGCCTTCGGCCATTTTGCTGACACACACTCACACGCCCAAACACCTAGGGGAAGGGTTTGAAAAAAGAAAACACAATCCCGAAAACAAAAAAGGGCAGAGAAACACTCACAATACTCTCCTTTTTAAGTTTTAAAGTTTTTTAGAAAAATTTTTGAAAGAAAATTATTCACTTCCCTGTCTAAGCTCAGGAGCTCTTCACAAGATGCTTGGCATTCAAGCCGCGGTAAAAACGATCTGAAGTAGTGTGGTGGTGACAGGGGATTGTGGGTAGAGGGGAGGAGCTAGGAGCTCGGATCTTGAAGCTTGGAAAGCTGCCGGTCGGATCCGAGGTCGGATCCAAGACCCACAGGTTGCAGAACAAATGAAGTAACTACTTCAGATCTTTCTATGTTCTTTGGTGTGCATTTTAATTTTTTTTTTCTTTTTACACAACCTTTTCATACAGTGATGGCTTTAACAGAAATTATGATTAAGGAAAGAAATTCAGTGTGGTTCAGCTTTAGTTTTCCTTGCATCCTTTCAACACACCTTTCATCTCCAAGATAGAGAAGTAATAACAATTTAAGTAATATCTCTATTAAGTTGGTGCCTCCAGAAGCTATAAGGGTTACAGATTCTCTGGGATGCGTTCTAGAGCATTTCCCAACCCTCTTAATCCAACAGTGGTCTAAACAAAAATCATGAGTAAGAAAAGAATTTCAGTCTTATTTTTTTTTCTTTCAAGGAAGACCTAAGTTGTGCCCAAGGCTTACTGTTCAAAGATGACAAAATATGAGCTCATAATAAACTAACAAGGCAATTGCTGTCAGGATACACATGTCCTATCTGGGAATATAGTCTGCCTCCCTGACTCCCCCAAAAAGACAGTAAATGCCTGTGTATCCTTCTGGTGTTAGACTGTGATGGAAGTAGATGTTCAAATTGCCACAGTCATGTATTTCACGTGTCTGCTGACATACATAGCATGCCTCCTCACCCCAACTCCAAAGGTAGCCACCTGTATATATACCTGATGTGTGATTGTGAGGAAAGTGAAAAAACATAATGATTACAGTAATGTATTCTACTGTATTACTCATAGAAAGTACACTGCCCCTACTCAAGCTATAGTAACCTTCTTTGCACACATCTGAGGTCTGTGAGAAAAGTAAAAGAAAAAATGACTACACTGTCCCCAGCCCAAACACAACTTATAATGACATCCTGTGCACCCCTTTAAGGTTTGACTGTGATGAAAATTAAAGTAGTAATAACCACAAAATCCCCAGCACCTCCCATAACTTACATCAACTTTCTGTTAATACACATCAGCAGGGCTGGTTTTAGAATGAGTGCAGTTAAGAGAAGCGGCCATTATAAGCTTTATCCTAAAAAGGATCTTATCACAGCTTTGTTCAGGTTAAGGAGTGTAACCAGAAAATTAATAAATTTTTCTCCTTATTTTCCCCCAACCAGCAACAACTTTTGTGGGGGCTCCCACAGATTCAAGGATGATTAAGGCACCCCCCATATCCATTTATACAGTTTGCGGAGTGGGGGCCACTAGACTCCTAGAAGATCCAAGTGTCAGAATGTTCTGTGATATATTTTATGTCTTACTTTTGAAATATAATTACTTGTTAGCTGCATTTGTTACTGATACCAAGGAAGAATAATGTGTGTGTTCTGGCATTATTGGGTGTGTGTACAGATACAAATCAGTGACATTTTTTACACACACACACACACACGTATATACATATATATATATATATATATATATATATATATATATATATATATATACACACACACACACACACACACACACACACACACACACACACACACACACACAAGCATAAGGCATATCAATACTAGCTTTGTACTTATTTCAGCAAATAGCAATTTATTATGCAACACTGGTAATACCACACCAGATCAGTGACTGCTGTTTAGCAATCATCAAACAGCAGCAGGGATAAGTCACTTTTATTTACCTCATTGAGGAGTAATGCATACCTGTCGACGTGCCTGATTTCAGAGACCTTCCCTGATTTTTCTTCATAATTTTGGTCTTTTCATAAAAAAAGTTTGATTTGCTGGTAAATCATTCAGGACTTCAGACAGTCAATAAATTCAGAGTTTTACACTTCTTATTGTTCAAAAATGCATGTTGATGCAAAAGGTGTTATTCTATTAACTTTTTAAGTGAATTAGAGTAATACTTAAAACATGTTCCTGATTCCTACAATTATTTTTGGCATTGCACAGAATTCTTCGGCAACAAACTGGTGTTCTGATAATATTCATAAAACTCCCTGAAAGAGAAAAACATTCTTGATGACTACACTAATCAGCAGTGGAAAGCTAAGTGTACGGTCAGTATTGGAGTCCCTTTAATTGTTTAGGTTCAAAGCCAAATCTAAGGATAGGTCTGAATCTGGTAGTAGATGTTAAATATCAGCAGAAATGTTCTCCATGAGCTGTCTTCGATAGTTTCTGTGTGTAAATGATACCTTAAGGTAATTACACTGTTGCAGGAAAACATTGGCATTACTTACTAAGCGGGACAGCCTAATAAACTGCCCCCTTATAATGTTCGCTTTCATATAAAGTGGGTGCTGATTAGTGAAGTCTAAAAAATTATTTCTGTACGTTTTCTTGTGGACCACATTTGATTCCAATGAGTCAACAACCAGAGTGATCTCCGTGTCGAGGAAGTGGACAGTAGAACCATACCCTGAAATAACAAAACTAAGAAAATCAGTGCTGTCAGAGTACAAATAAATGAGTGTAGATCACTTCTGGACCCCTGCCAAATAAAAAGAAAGATATCATCACTATAACAACGATACATTTTAGTTTTGTCAAAACCAGGCAAATGAATCAAAGTGTGCATTTCCCATGCACTCAAAACTAAGTTAGGCTATGTAGGGGCCGTTTTTGATCCCATGGCAACTTCTCTTATCTCCTAATAGGCTTTCCCATTAAAGTGGAAGAAATTATTACACAGGACCATGAAAACAAGTGTACAGATAGTAAGGGAATTGAGGTGGCAGCTGCTTTTGAGTGCTGGGGCTTCCCCGGGCGTGGATGAAAACTTGAGTGTTGGGTGTGCTTTGCGATGGTACAGGTGAACGCCGCCTACTGCGTTACACATCTGTTGGTCATTGGTGACTGTGTTGTTTTGTTTTGCTGCATTGCTTGTGCATGAAGCTTATTGGCTGTTCTTGATTTTAAAGAGAGGCAATGCATAGGCCCTAGGGCCAATAGCCTAGTACCAACCTATGAACCTGTGAATATCATAAGCTTCAGCTCTTCTTAAAATCCAAGGTGTGCACTGAAATCAGTCACTCTTGGCTGCTTTTCTCATGTTTATCAGCTTTATACTGAAAGGGTCATACTGCAGCCCTGTTAAACTAAAACAGCATGATCAGGAAATCAGTACATTTTTTCTCCTCATTTTTCCGCAACCCTACACAGTCAAGGATGATTAAGAAGGGGCACTGCAGCCACAGGTATTGCAAGTTACTAAAGCTGACTATGCTGTTAAATTTTATTGAAGACAATGTCCACCAGCCAGATTTAACTAAGCTAGGGGCACAATGTCAGTGGTAAAATACTTAATGGAATTGTGAAGCCTTTTACATGATAAAAACATCGTTACTATAACCTGAATATCTTTGAATTTTACTTTTAAAGGAGATATAAATATGAGTTATTATTACCCATCTGGTTTAGTAAGTATATAGGATTGCTGTACTAGCTTTTGCTGGTTTGACAGACATGATATAAAATATTAATTTAAGGTAAATTGCTGTGGTTGGGTGCACCCCAGGGACAGGAGGCCCCCAGTGACCGCAGGGTTTGCTGGTACCTAAAGCCGGCTATGATTTTAACACCACTTTCCTCAACATACTCAATAAACTTGCACCCTCTAGGACAATATGAATAAAGTCAAAATACACCCCATGGCTTTCTTAGAAAACAAGCACTACTTAATCTAAGAGATAAGTCCTAGGATCTCTGGTACTCGAACAAAACTCTTACAAATCACCAAGCATATCTAGAACTCAAAAATAAAGCCACAAAATATGTTAAACAATACAAGAAAAACTACTATAGTAACATCCAAATAAAACATCAGAATAACCCACAAAAATTCTGGTCTGCAATAAAAAAAATCTTACATCCTGGCTAACCTTCAACACCAACTCCTTCATTCACAAATGCTCCAGACAGCACTGCTGCATAATTTAAGAAATACCTCACTGAAACTATACTAATGCAATCCGCGGTGGTGCAGCGGTAGCATTGTTGCCTCACAGCAAGAGGTTCTCCCGTTCGATTCTTGGCTGGAGTGCAGGGAGTGCCTTCTATGTGGAGTCTGCATGTCCTCCCTGCGGTTGGGTGGGCATTCGAAAGAAATGCGTAAATGGGCGTTCCTTAGTTGAAGGATGAAAGTCGAGCTGGCACCTCGGCATTCGTCAAAATCTACTGCCAATCATTAGTGGACCGGCATTCCGCTGTGGTGACCCCTAACTGGGAAAAAGCCAAAAGACAGCAACTCTCAAAAAACAACTGTTCTCTTCCACCAGTACTTTAATATCAATGACAATGCCTTCTCATTTCATTCTGTCCTAACAGATAGTATAAAACAATTGATTAAAACTTAAACCAACAACTTTTGCAGCCGATAACTTACCATCAGAATATCTCAAACTTTCTGCTGATGCCATCTCCTATCCTGTCTCCATTCTCATCAACCACTCTGTCTCTGAACACAAATTCCCAACCATCTGGAGAATAGCACACATAACCCCCTTACATAAAAGAGGTAATTCAACTGAACTCTCCAAGTATAGGCCTATTCCCATTCCATCCCCCTATCTAAAATACTAGAAAAAAACATACACTCACAACTTCTGGACTATCTCCTAACAATTTACTAGCCAAATCGCAGAATGGATTTTGACCCAACCACAGTACTACCACTGCCCTACTGAGCTTTACTGACACCATCAATCAATATAGGAATGAAGGCAAAATAGTCCCATCTATCTTTCTAGATTTGTCTAAGGCATTTGACACTGCCTCGCACTACAAACTGCTAACTGTTCTCTGACTTACGACTTAGTAACTCTGCACATGCATGGTTCTAATATTATCTAGCTGGTCACCAGCAAGCTGTAAAAAGGCAACAAGATATCTCCCCTCTACTTGAAGTCATTTTGGGCGTCCCATAGGGCTCTATCTTAGGTCCACTCATCTTCACACTTTCACCCACCTCGTTTCCTTAGTCCAGTATGCAGATGATTCCACTCTTATATGTGCTGCTCCTACCTTCCAACTTCAAGACATAACACAACAGTCTTTCTCTGCAGTGGAATTCTGGCTTTATAATTCACAGCTTATCCTTAACACTAATAAAACCAAATTATGATCTTCCAGTCCATCTCTCCCATATCTCAAACAAAACTCCTTGGTATAGTTATTGATAATAACCTGAAATTCAACATTCATACTTCTCAAACTGTAAAGAAGGTACATAAAATATTATGTACCTTATACAGAAACAAACAATTTCTAACAACAGCATAGCTGCCATCACAAGAACCCACTTATTTTCTACTCTCCTTTACGCATCACTCATAGTCACAAATATAAAGAAAACAGATCTAGGAAAACTTGAAGCCTGTTACAATAAAATAGCAAAATTCACCACTGACTCTACATATTGATCTCACCACCGTCTAGCCTTAAAATAACACCTGGTAAGAACTACCACATCTCTT
This sequence comes from Protopterus annectens, assembly GCF_019279795.1. Taxonomy (NCBI): domain Eukaryota; kingdom Metazoa; phylum Chordata; order Ceratodontiformes; family Protopteridae; genus Protopterus; species Protopterus annectens. Next base: position 683,247,578 of record NC_056733.1, read on the forward strand.
ATCCTATACCTAGCTCCTAGCTCATAATAGCTCATAGACTACTATACCAACGTGAAAAAACCCTGCCCTTCAAAACATTCTAGATCCTTACTCCAATAATCGTGCCCTATGTTTCACTAATAAATCACTATTAAAAGTAACCAAAGCCAATAGCACTGCAGGTGAATTTCTTTATTCAGATTATACAAAGTATGGAACACGCGCCTTCAAACTGTCATATCTAGAACTAACTGTTCACTTTAAAAGAATGCTAAAAAGTCATCTAACCAACATATGGCACTGTCCATACAATAGCCCTGGTTAGCTAACCTCTCTTTTTTATATCACCCTACCTTATTACTCTATGACACATTAGTTGCACTTGTGCTCGATCTAAATTTCTCCTTCTTGCTATCCTGATGCTCTACTAACTGCGACACCATCAATCGTGATCCCAATTGCTTAGAGACCTTACATATTCTCACGACATATACATACTCTGTAAGGTCTCTATCAAATCTCTGTTTATATGAGGAAACTATAATGTACCCATGTTATCCTAATCACAAACACAACCTCTCTAATGTTCTCTGTCTAAATTATTGTACATAGGTGAATACCACAATGTAGCCACATTTTCTTGTTGTACTAAACTATGAATTATCTATACAACTCATTTTCTTTCTTTGCACCATAACTATGTAACATAATTGTTTTGCTAAACTTTGAATTATTAGTATTCTAATGTAACTTATGTTTCATTATTTGTACAATGCCTATGCAACACATTTGTTATGCTTTGTTGCTATGGAGCGTTTCTCCCTGGGCCTCCACTGAAAACAGGTTTCTGCCCATACGGACTTTCGTGGTAAACAAATGTCAAATAAGTACAATAAATAAATATGTTTTCTTCCCCAACTTATCCATGACATTCCCATTCTTTTCAGGGGAAATGTGGTTAGCAGTTATAACCTGTTTGGCAGAAGCAGATTTGGAAAGAGAAATAACTGCAGGATATACTTTAGGATTAGAAATAGTACTTGTGTATCCAGGGTACCTTATATAAACATTGTCAGCCTTCCTGGGAGGCGGGAGGCTGACCATCAGGTAAAGTAGAAGCAGTGAGAAAAATATTTGCTATGGTAGACAAGACAGGAGGGATAGCCACAGACATAGGCATCTCTAACTGTAATAATTCATAACACAATTTTGTGCCACAGAAACTTCATTCTGGTTCCACTGAAAAGTCTCATTCATCTTTGACAAAGTTTCAGAAAAAGCAGGGATATGTGATGAAATATTCCTCAGAATCATAGAAATCTGATTGAAAATTACCTTAAGTACAACCATCCTCCTTGATGTCTGCTATTCTGACTAAAATTCCCTGTCAAAGAGGGAAGAAATTATTTTCCTGTACCTGCCTGAGGAAAGAGAGGGCAAAGAAAAACATTGATAAGTTCCTTGGTAAATCTCAGTCAAGTCTGCCCTGTCCACAGAAACAGGAGACTGAATTTTATTTTTCAAAATGCACTTTCTCTCTCCCGGAGAACAGACTGGCTCATGCTAGGCACACTGGCTCTAGCTTCCATCTGCCCCCTTGGCCAAGTGAAGACCCTTCACCTGTCCCTTCCCTTAACAAAGACAAAATTAGCTCTCCCTTCACCACCAAGGGCATCTCTATAGCTGCACAGGATGTGACTATCTCCTGGTCTTAGTGGCTGAAAAAGCTACACCCACAACACTGGGGGAAAATATAGGTGATAGCACAGTCACCCACCAGTGGCTTGGGCAGAACAGTAGCCAGCCTGACACCTGAAGATTATTTTGAAACATTTTTCTTTTTGCATGCAGGGGAATATACTACCACAAATACTGGAGACTGCTCCATAGATAAGCCAAGGAAAAGATGTCAAAAACTGTGAATGAGGCCTGGATGAGTTGGCAAATTGTAAGGTATAGAACATGTGGTTGTAATGTAAATAAACCACTGACAGTCCCCCATTATACACAGTTTCCTGCCCCAAACACACAAAAATTTACAAACCAAGTAAAGTATCTGTTGAAAGTAAAACTTTTCCACACAGAAGGTTCACACAACTTTCATATCAACTGCCTTACAAATGCAAGGGAGAAGAAATGAATCATCAGCTTTACCTCATAATCTTTTACAAGTTAAAAAAGTTTTAATAAAAATGTAATATTAATATATTGACTTACTGAGTATAGAATGTATAAATTGTACAGTCCTTTTCTTTCCCTTTTCACTTGTTATACTTTTTATCATATTCAAATTATTTTCCACATTAATATGTTAAATATGTATTATGTTTGAATATTAATGTTTAATATACATGAATTTCAATTATCTGAACTTTGCGATCATAAATGAACTTAATAAAAAAAAAAATGCAATGACAGCCCGAACACAATCAGTTTCCTAGTTGAGCACAATTATTTTCACAGAAAAACACAAGTTTTCTTCGTAAAATAAAAGTTAGTGGAAGGATTTCTCCAAAAGGGACTTGTCTACTCAACACCTGAAGATCGTTAGCTGACCAACAGTTTCAGTGGGCCGACCAAGGGAGTGTTCTACTTCATGGCAAAAAAAGTTCTGAAGCTTTTTGTGCCCAAGCTGTCGTTTTTATATCGCTCTGCTTGAGCTGCTGACAGTTGGGAGTGTGTAGAATGAGCCTTTAGCTTTTGGAAGCTGGCTGGTTGCAGAGGGGTAAAACCCATAGTCGTCCTTAGGCATAGGCCAGCTAGGTGGCCGCCTAGAGTGCCAGTCTAGCAGGAGTGCTTTTCCAGTAATCTGGATGGTGTAGGTAGACCAGGATGGGGACAAAGGGTGGTGCTGGTGGGCACTGTGGAGACCTTTTACCTAGGGCATCAGTTGACCAAAGGTCGGTCCTTGTAAGACTCATAGCTTAGGCTACTGCAACAGTGATCTGTGTTTGAAGATCATACTTTCTCTGATTGTCTGAATACATTTGATGCATCTCACAGAAGTGCAGCAAGGGTGGGGTGAGGGGGCAGCCACCATGACTACAAGTGTTAGGGGGTGAGTACAGGAAGTGTGCATTTCCTGGACTCTTTTCTGTGCCAGCATTTCTGAATTAAAGCACTTCAGTGCTTCTTGTGCAGTAAAGCTGCTGTGGCATGTTGACTGCAATCTGGAATCTGGCTTGGGGCGCCAGACTAAGAGAACATGGCTCTTCAGCTGAAGACCTCAGGGGGTGAGGGGATGCAGGCAGGGGAACGGATAATGGTGCGTCAAAGCTAGTTTACAGGAGCAGATCTTTTTTTTTTTTTTGGCTCTTTAATTGACTAGCTGAGGGGGGAGGGGTGGAGTACCACATCACACCCAGGGCACTAGATCTCTACAGCTCTGATATCCGAATTATTGTATCATACTTGTTAATGAAACCAATATGACTGTTAACTTTATGTATGTACGTCTGTGATGCTTTAAGTACTGGAAAATGACAGAAACTTTAGATTAAAAAAAAACTTATTTAAAAGTACCAATTGCACATGCATTACAGCATAAATGATTCAAGTCACAGAAAGCTACACCTACAGTTAAATCAACGAATACAAGGAAAGGGAATAAATGTGGTCCTATAATACTGTCTGACCAAGCCTGTAAAGTTTGCATTACATGCAGCAATGACTGCTAGTAGCTGCTTTATATGCTAAAACTGAAACAAAACTTAACATTTTTTTCTGAATGTAAGCTGTTAAATGCAAAAATCGACCTATTCACACACTTGCACTGCCTTCCTCAACCCTGTCTCCTGCTTCAAGTTCTCAGGTGACAGCACTGTTGCCAAGTACATGCAAACTGCTCATGGGTTTTCATACAGATACACACACACACACACACACACACACACACACACACACACACACACACACACACACACACATGAAATTTTCATTAAAATAATTAAATCTAATACGGCAAATGAATAATTGAAAAAACAAAAAGCTGGGCTTTGAAAGCCTGAATCTTTACAAACCTGCTAGTTACAAAGTGTTTTTTTTGTTTTGTAAAAATCTAGAATAGTGCCAAATTCTCTCTGTTCCTCGGTTTATTAGAAAAACAGAGATTTAATATGTAAACCTTTGAAAAATCTAAGGTAATCCAGTTACAACCGAGTGTACAGACTGGTATAATATGAATGAAAATGTTCCTAATTTGAATTTACAATGCCTTTTAATTGCAAGGCAGTGGAGAGCAGTTACTGTGTGATTGCTACAACTGGATTTCAATTTATGTGCTAGTTTGGAAACAGCTCTGGGGGGGAATAATCTCAGCCCTGCCTCTTGTTTAACTGCCAGTAGACATTTTTTCTGCAAGATAATCCCAAATTTGCTTCTTAATAACATTTCTCATCTTCTGCTCTACCTGAGCTGTGCCTAGCAGAGTTTTTGATGATAATGCGAACATTAAAATCATTTTGGTAAGAACTTAAAGGAAACAGTGGCACCACTGTGAACAGCTTCAGGGGTACAGTTAGATGCAAAAATAGAAGTTATGTTCTTACCATAACGTTCCATGTTAGTTGTCTTCTTCTCGCCTTCTTCTTGCTGGATGGGTTTGGAGCCGACCTCGGCTCCGACTCGGCCACTCTAAAAGCTCGAGAGTTGGTTCCACCGGCTCGAGGCTCCCCTTATATCCCACAATGCTAGGCGAGAGTTACCTCAGATCTCGTTTGTAAGCTAACCCCAGCTTATAATAGTAACAGAATAACTCTAAACAGAGTCCACCTCTAACAACAGGGAGAAAGAAGGGTGACCTACATCCTGATCCAGGAAATATGCACAACAGCATATGCCTAAGAAAGAGGTGATAGAAAGAGAGGTCACAATCACAACTCCTCTAGGTCTGTCCAGGCCAGGGGGAAGGAGGGTGGGACGCAAGAAGAAGGCGAAGAAGACAACTAACATGGAACGTTATGGTAAGAACATAACTTCTATATGTTAAGTTGTCTATCTCGCCTTCATTCTTGCTGGATGGGACCGCGTCCCTAGCACCTTGTCCCGGGTGGCCTAACGGAACAGACTCCTGAGAACAGTGGAACCAAAATTAGCTCTATGCCTAGAAGCTAAATCCAACTTATAATGAGAAATAAAAGTGTGAGGAGTAGCCCAAGTAGCCGCTGCACAAATGGTGTCAATAGGCAGTCTGTCTTGGAAGGCTAAAGAAGTAGCCAAAGCTCTGGTGGAATGGGCTTTAGGTTTATTAGGCAACTTTTGGTGTCTAATTTCATATACCAGGGAAATCAAAGATGTTAGCCATCTGGATAATGATACCTTTGAAACTGAAAGTCCCTTTCTGCTTTCCGCATAGGAGACAAACAGCTGATCAGATTTTCTGAATTGTTTTGTTCTATCCAAGTAGTACCTCAATTGACGATGAACATCCAGGCAGTGTAATTTTGTTCAGACCTATTGGAATACTCTGGAAAAAAGACAGGGAGGTCAATGCTTTGGTTTAGATTTGATGTCGAGACCACCTTAGGCAAAAAGGACGGGTTAGTTCGTAAGGATACTCTGTCCTTATGAAACAAAAGATAAGGAGGACGACAGCTGAGTGCTTGAAGCTCTGAAACTCTTCTAGCTGATGTAATAGCTACCAGAAAAAGAGTTTTCCATGATAACAATTTTAAGGAACAGGAAGCTGCAGGTTCGAAAGGGGGAAGAATCAAAGAAGCAAGAACTAAATTTAGGTCCCAAGGAGAAGGAGGATTTCTTATAGGAGGTCTGAGAAGAAAAACTCCTTTCAAAAAGGCTTTGCAGAGTTTGTGGGACATTAGGGCAGATTCAGAAATACCCACATGAAAGTTAGAAATAGCTGCCAATTGAACTTTAAGTGTAGAGGGAGATGAACCTGCATGGAAGAGTTCAGCTAGAAAATCAAGGACTAGTTGGATGGAAGCGGTGAAAGGATCTATGTCCTTTCCTTGTGCCCAATATGAGAAGCGTTTTCACTTACTCAAATAAATCTTTCTAGTGGAAGATTTATGGGAAGCTATCAATATATCTCTAACAGAGTGAGATAATTGAGGAAGCCTGGCTAAGGTTGGAACTGGAGGAACCAAGCAGTGAAGTTCAGAGAGGGGAGGGAGCGATGAAACTGACCCGACTGATGGATCAAAAGATCTGGAACTAGGTCCAGATTCCACGGTCGCTCCAAGAGAAAACGATGTAGAAAGGGGAACCACACTTGTCGAGGCCAGTAAGGAGCAATGAGGATCAATGAGGCCTTCTGAGCGATAGCTTTCTGAATTACTTGAGAGATCAGTGGGAAAGGAGGAAATGCATACAGAAGTCCCGGGCCAAACTTGGACTAGAGCGTCTCTGCTGGGTTGGCCTGGTAAAGGGCATAGAGTGAAATATTCTCTGCACTTGCTGTTTTGGGGAGTAGGAAAGAGATCGCAGCAAGGCTGCCCCCACTTGAGAAAAATTTCTCTCACTACAGGGTCTTTCAGAGACCACTCGTGAGGCATGAGAATAGCTCTGCTCAACTTGTCCGCAATATGATTGGACTTCCCGGATGTGCGTTGCTATCAGAAAACGCTGAGAAGAAATCGCCCATTGCCACAGTCTGAGTGCTTCTCGACACAGGGGGTATGATCTGGTTCCGCCTTGTTTGTTGATGTACCACACTACAGACATATTGTCTGTCTGGATTGCAATTGTTCCCAAGGGAAGAGAGTCTTGAAGGGCTTGCAACGCTAAAAGCACTGCTCTCATCTCCAGAACATTTATGTGCAAGTGGCATTCGTTTGGTTGCCATGTGCCCTGGACTGTCCTGCCCTGATAATGCCCCCCCCACCCGATCAGGGAGGCATCCGTTGTCAGTGTAGCAACCGGAGGAGGTGGAACAAAGGGTCTTCCCGACAGGAGATGGGGGGAAGACATCCACCACATGAGATGCTTTTTGCACGCTTGCGTGATCATAATGGTGTGAGACATTGGAAGTTCCTGGTATGACCATTGAGTAAAAAGCATCCACTGAAGGATCCGCATGTGGTATCTGGCTAATGGAAGGAGAGGTATGGCCGCTGCCATAATTCCCAACACCTTTAGAACTAACCTGGCTTTGATTCTGTTGTTGTTGAAAAGGAGTGATACCAATTTGTGAATGTCTGATATCCTTTGATGTGTTAGCCTTGCAGACATGTTTATCGTATCTAGATTTGCGCCTATGTAGGTAATAGTACGACAAGGCGACAAAACAGACTTTTCGCAATTTATTGAAATACCCAGCTTTTGACAAACGCGAAAAGTGTAATCTCTGGCCATCAGAAGGAGATGCTTGGTGGGAGCTGTGAGGAGCCAGTCGTCCAAATATGGAAACACCTGGAATCCTTGTCGTCTCAGGTGAGAAGCTACCACTGCCATGCATTTGGTAAACACCCGGGGGGCAGTGGTGAGACCAAAGGGCAGGGCCCTGAACTGAAAATGACTGGTTCCCAGCCTGAAGCGGAGGAATCTTCTGGAGCGTCTGTTCATCTTTATGTGATAGTACGCATCCCGAAGGTCTATAGAGCACATCCAGTTTCCTTTGCCCAAAAGGGGAAGGATAGATTGCAGCGTGACCATCCGAAATCTTGTTTTCTTGACTGATTTGTTCAAGACACTGAGATCCAATATTGGTCTCCAGTCCCTGTTTTCTTTGGAACTAAAAAGAACCTTGAGTAGATTCCGGATCCTTGCTGGTCTGCTGGAACTGGCTGAATTGCTCTTTTTGCAAGCAGTTTTGAAATTTCCAAAGCTGCTAGATCCCTTTGAGTGGGTGGAACATCTGGAAGGGATTTTTTTGACTGATTTGGAAAGCGAAGAAAGGGGATAGAATAGCCTTCGGAAATGATGGACTGTACCCATTTGTCTTGAGTCAGGGATAGCCAGGCTTCTGGGTACAGTGACAATCTTCCCCCGACTGCCTCCGAAGATGGGCAGTCGGGCAACACCTCAGGGATGCTGAAAGGGCTTGTCAGGGAAGGCTTCCCGATTGCCCTGGTTCTGCGGACCCCCCCTGCCCCTAGGGCGACGTCTACCATTGTTATTCCCACCTCTGCCTCTGGTGGGAAAACGACTCTGTGCGTCAGGCGAAGTCCCTTGAGATTGTTTACGGAACCACATCTTTCCACCCTTCTGGTCCTTGGGGTAAGGCCTGGAAGGAGTAGAAAAACGGACTCCGACGGCAGAAAGGGTCTTGCCATCAGTCTCGCACCTAGTCAAGGTTTCTTTCACTTGAGGACCAAAGAGAGATGATCCATCAAAAGGGGAGTTCGTGAAAGACGTCTTGAAAGGGTCCGCAAAATTGCATAGCCGCATCCAGGCATGCCTACGTAAGGCCACACCTGTCCCTGCAGCTCTGCTCGCTCCATCAGCCGCGTAAGAAAGAAGGCGCATGGAGGAGTTGGTTATGGAATTAAGGGTAGCCAGCTGCGTGTTCATCTTATCTTGGAAACCCGCAGCTGTAGGATCCTTTAACATTTCACTCGCTTCCTTGATCAAGTCCCTTTGAAGACGAGTAAAATGGCACAGGTAATTCAGCGAACGCATGGTAAATGTCGCTGAGGAGAACATCCGCTTCCCGTACCTATCCATGGACCTAGATTCCTTGTTAGGTGGATGGACAGGTACTGAAGGATCAGCTAGTTCCTTCTTTGTGGCAGCAGCTACCACCATAGCATCCACAGAAACTCCTTTTGTTAAAATTGTTTGTCTGCTGGAGCTGTTATGAACTTAGAGGGTCTCCTGGGAGTGGGGTCCACTGAATCAGGAGCCGTCCATGCCTTCTTAGCAACCACCTGCAGGAGGTGGTCAAAGGGGACACCCAGGAGGTGGAAGGACGAGAGCCAAACGCCTCAAGATACACAGATTCGTCCTCCGAAGGGTTGAGGGCTGGCCAATTTCCCCTCTGTTTCAGGATCTCCAGAATGTCTGCAGATGAGACATCTTCAGAAGGGGAACGGGGGGAACCCTCAGAATCATCCAAATCTGTGTCTGACGTGATGGACTCAGGTGAGTCAATGTGTTTCCTCTTACACTTCCTCTTCCGAGGGGGCTCTTCTGCCAAATCAGGAGAGGCCTCGGAAGAGGATGAAATCCCCACAGGGGGCTCCTGAGGAGCTGGCTCTCTGCGGTCTGGGATGAGGGAGTGAGTCGACTTAGCCTGAGGCACCATAGAGGGAGGGGCGGACGGAGCCGACTGTGGAGTAGAGCCAGGCTCTAACACACTCCGCATGACCTCGAAAGCACCCATGTCAGGCAGAGCCAGAGGTCCCCGCTCCGAGAAGCTAAGAACCCCCCTCGGCACCGACAGTGATGGCTCCGAGGCCGATGTCGGAGCCGAACTCACCAGCGCCGAAGCCCCGAGAGGGAGAGGGGGGTCGGACAAGGGTCCGATGCCACTCACCCCCTCAGAGCCGACGAGGGAAGTCCGGCGCCGAGATTCTTCCAAGGAAGAAAACAGAGCCGACGACGGAGCCGAAGACAATTGTATCGGCTCCGACGCAATCACAGTCTCGGTTCCGACACGACCCGGCTCCGAGCTCAAGAGAGTCGAAGGAGGAATATGTTGATGGACCGGGGCAGGCATCGACTGATGAGTCGGGCTCTGAAGCATCTGGGCCAGTGCCTCGGACTTAAGTAGTCGACTCACTACCCTCTGAAGGTCATGATCCGACAGCCTCGATGACCTAGAGGAGTGAGACCTTTGGCTCCGTTCAGACAGCAGGGGAGATCCTGGAGCCGAATGAACGGAGCCAAGAGATGGTGACCTGGACCTCTTCCTGGTTGTCGGCTCCGAAGGTCTGGTCGGAGCCGACACGGGAACTTCTACTACCTCGGCTCCGGCCGGAGCCGAGGGGACCACAGAAACTGTGGACTGAGACTTATCGGCTCCAGCCGGAGCCGATGAAGGCAAAGGTTGAGAAACCTTAGGTCTCGGCTCAGTAGCCGGAGCCGAAGACCTGGATGCCTTAGAGGGCTTCCCTGTTGAAACAGACAGGGAATCCTCTGGCTTAAGTAAGCCTCTAAGAATCAATTTATTCTTTCTTTCCTGCAGGACCCTGGGGCTGAAGCCATGGCACACAGCACAGGAGTCCTGCAGGTGCAAAGGCCCCAGACAATAGACACAAGAAGTGTGAGCGTCTGTCAGAGACATTTTCTGACAGCACGCATCACACTTCTTGAATCCGGAGACCTTTGCTTCTTTAGACATTTTTATCTGAACAGGTGTACACAAACACGCACACAAACACACTAGTTATACCCTGTCAGGTTAATATAACAAAAAGTAGAAGTAGTACTAGTAATTTAAACTACAAAAATACACACACACTCCACTAGGGAAGGAAAGGCCTATAGGCCCAAGGGAAGAACCAAAGGTTCTTGAGGAAAAGAAATGGAAAATTTTTGGATAGGGAGTAAAAAGTTTTCTAAACTACACTAAACTAAGTAAATATATTAAATTAAAGGGGTTTTTAAAGACTAATTTCCACAAGAAATAGTACTCACCAGGAACCGGTAGAAACAACCAACCTCGAAGCTGTAGCGGCAAACGAGATCTGAGGTAACTCTCGCCTAGCATTGTGGGATATAAGGGGAGCCTCGAGCCGGTGGAACCAACTCTCGAGCTTTTAGAGTGGCCGAGTCGGAGCCGAGGTCGGCTCCGAACCCATCCAGCAAGAATGAAGGCGAGATAGACAACTTAACATTATTAGTTATTCAGCATACTTAATGTCTGTGGATGTTTTTAGACATCCTAATACTGGTCAGGTTTTTAAGTTAAAACTAGACACATTATGCTTAACTAAACCTGTGGCTCACATGACTACCTGTGTGTAAGATGGGCACATTTATATGGCTAAAACTACTCACTATCTGAAGAACTAAATACGATAGGAATTTCAAGCTATATACAAACAGGACATTGGAAATGTACTAGCTAATCACTGCTAATAATGAAGGAATAAAGAAGTTATGTACTCATCATAACGTTCCATGTTTGTAGTCCATCTCCCCCTTCATTCTTACACATGGGTTCAGAGCCAATCCTCGGTTCCAACTCGGCCTATTAGCAAGCTCAAAGTCTTCTAGTTGGCCCGTGGCTAGGTAGGTATTGCATGGTGCACCAGTATTGTCCCCAGATCTTATTTGCTGCTAAGTACAGAGAGAAATAACAAAAAAAATATCCAGAAAGAACAACAATAATAAAAGGTCTCCACTTGTTAAGAAAAATGTTTTTCTGTCTCCAGATCCTTCCAGGAAGGGGGTAGGAGGGTGGGTTCATAAGAATGAAGGGCAAGATGGACTACAAACATGGAACGTTGTGGTGAGTACATAACTTCTTTATGTTCTGTAGTCCTATCTCGCCTTCATTCTTACACATGGGACAGCGCCCCTAGCACCTTATTCTTGAGTGGCTCACGGAAAAATACTCCTGAGTACCGTGGAACCGCTCTACCCCTAGTGGTCAAATCCAATTTGTAATGAGTAATAAAGGTGTGAGCGGAATCCCATGTTGCTGCTGCACAAATATTATCAATTGGAACTCTGGCTTGAAAGGCTGCAGAAGTAGACTGGGAACTTGCAGAATGAGCCTTAATTTTGAACGGTAAAGGCTTACCATTGGAAGAATAAATGTAGGATATACAACTGGAGATCCAATTCGAAAGGGACACTTTGGAAACCGAAAGACCTAATCTGGAGTCAGAGAAGGAAACAAATAATTGGTGTGACTTCCTGAATTCCTTGGTCCGGTGTAGATAGAATCGTAATTGTCTGTGAACGTCCAACTGATGGAATCTGTATTCTGCTGCGTTGGAATGATTAGGGAAGAACACCGGAAGCTCTATAGTTTGGCTGAAGTTGTTATGAGAGCACACCTTGGGGACAAATGATGGATTAGTACGAAGAGATAATCTATCTTTGTGAAAATTTAAATAAGGGGGCTTGACAGTGCTTGTAACTCTGATACCCGTCTAGCAGATGTGATTGTCACCAGAAGCAAAGTCTTCCAAAATAGAAACTTCAACAAACACAAATGAGCTGGTTCAAAGGGTGGAGACATCAATTTGGATAGAACAAAGTTTAGATCCCATGAAGCTACCGGTTCTTGAAAGGGAGTTCTCAACAAAGTAGCACCTTTAAGGAAGGTCTTACACAATCTGTGTGACATCAGATTGGACTCATGTTGACCCAAATGAAAATTTGATATTGCTGCAAACTGAACCGTAACTGTGGCAGCAGCAGAACCATGGTGAAAAAGTTCAGACAAGAATTCCAGTACAACTGGAATAGATGCGGTATAAGGGTCAGCATTCCTTTCCTCAGCCCAGATAGAAAACCTTCTCCATTTGCTGGTGTATAACTTTCTAGTGGAGGGTTTGTGAGAAGATGTAAGAACGTGGGTCATGGTAGGTGAGAAATCATGAAACCTGACTAGGGATGGAACTGGAGCAACCAAGCTGTCAAATTGAGGGTGTGGAGGTTGGGATGAAGACAGCCTGACATATGCGTCAATAGATCTGGCACTGGGTCCAGAGTCCATGGGTCATCTAGTAGATGAGGCCTGAGAAGGGGGAACCAAACCTGACGAGGCCAGTAAGGAGTGATGAGGATCAATTTGCTTCCAACAGTTTTCCTTTCTGAATCACCTTGGATATGAGAGGAAAGGGTGGGAAAGCATAAAGGAGACCCAGGGGCAAATCGTGAACAAGTGCGTCTCTCGGTGACTCCCCCAGAAGGGGGGATAAGGGAAAAATAGCTGCTGCATTTGGAGTTGATCAGGCTGGTGAAAAGATCGCAGCAAGGCTGTCCCCATCTGCAGAAAATCTGTTCAGCTATTTCCTGCTTCAGAGACCACTCATGAGGCATCAAGATTGCCCAGCTGAGCTTGTCAGCTATCACGCTGGTTGTCCCTGAGATGTGAGTTGCCACTAGAAAGCGCTGGGAAGTTATCGCCCAATTCTAAACATGAATAGCCTTTCGATAAAGTGGGTACAATCTGGTTCTGCCTTGTTTGTTGAGATACCATACTACCAACATGTTGTCTGATTGTATTGCTATTGTCCCAAGAGGAAGAAGGTCGTGGAGTGCTTGCAAAGCCAGAAGCACTGCCCTCATCTCTAGAACACTGATATGCAGGTGGGCTTCGTGATCTTGCCATTGGCCTTGGGCAGTCTTGCCTAGATAATGCGCCCCCCCCATCTGTTAGGCATCCGTGGTCACAGTAGCAATGGGCTGGCGAGGAAGGAATGGAGTGCTTGCCGTTAGCTGGTTGGGTTGGATCCACCAACTGAGGTCCTTTTTGCAAGACTCTGTTAACAGGATGTGGTGGTATAGAGGCAGTTGTTAGAAGGACCAGTGGGACGATAGAAGCCATTGAAGAATCTGCATGTGTATAGAAGCCATTGAAGAATCTGCATGTGTAGTCTGGCAAGAGGGACTAGTAATATGGTGGAGGCCATGGTACCTAGAAGTTTCAGCACTGTCTTTGCCTTCACTTTCCAGAAGGGGAGAAGATGAAGAAAGTACAGTTGTTTGCACTTACCATAAATGTAGATGTTCGAGTGTATTCACTGTTGCAGTCATTACATTTGGGTAATCTGCTGGCAGGTTGCCCTCAGTTGGCTTGAATAAGTCATGGGTCCTGCGTCAGTTGCTGTCTCTTCTTCCATGACGTCAGGTCATCAGGGGTATAAAACATGCAGCCGACATCATTTTCATCAGTTTTTCTTGCCCCGGATGTCAGGTGCCCCCAAATGGGGAGCAATATTATATATATTATATATATATATATATATATATATATTATATATATATATATATATATATATATATATATATATATATATATATATATATATATATATATATATATATATATATATATATATATATATATATATATATATATATATATATATATATATATATATATATATACATATATATACACACACACACACACACACACACACACACACACAAAATATATACCTCCAAATAAAAGTAAATACACCAAAAAGGCTTCTGAGCATATTAAAGAAAAGAAGAGTTATAATAAGATAGAATTAGGGGACTGGCGGGTGGGTAACCAGGACTGCAACAGTGAATACACTCGAAGATCTACATTTATGGTAAGTGTACACAACTATATTATGTTCTTTGTGTTTCACTGTTACATTCATTACATTTGGGTAGAATCCCAAAGCTATGGTTGGGAGGATGGAATTATACAGCATTAGGAGTAGCTATAAGGCCCTGCAGGACAGCAGTGGCAAAGCCTGCTCTGGATTTAGAGAAGAGAGGTAAATGATAATAGGTTCATAGGTTGGTACTAGGCTATCAGCCCTAGGGCCTATACAAGCCTAGCCATAACAATTCCCTGGCTATTTCTTCCCACACTATTTAATTCCCTGGACCCCTGTCTAGCAGGGCAACTGACATGATCGCCGGGGTGAATTTCCTTTCTCCCATCCAATTATCAAGGTTCCTTTTGAAGAGGGCCAGAGAGGCACTCTGCTTGACATGTATGGGCAATCTATTCCAGAGTCTGGGGAGTCTCTGGGTCAGGAACCTATCCCTCCAGCATGTTTTGTTTATTGTGATGACAAGGTTTAGATCCCTGGAGCGTGTGGCTCTGAGTGATTGGGATTTCTTTAAGTCTAGCATGTCCAGCAGCTCTGGGTTTGACATGGCCTTGTATGTTAAGCAGAGATCGCCTCTGAGTAGACAATATGCGACAGAGTATAGCTGGAGTTTTTTAAGGCGGTCAGCATAGGGCATCTGCTTTAGGCCTATGATTCTTTTAGTGAGGTATTTCTACGGCCTTTCCAGTTGTTGCAGATGTCTTGAGAGGTACATACCAAACGGGGTGTTGTATTCTATAATGGGTCTAATGAGAGATGAGTACAGTGGGACAATGACCTCCTTTTTTCTGGATGAAAAGCCCTTAGTGATGAGGTGTGCCACATAGAAGGATTTCCTGACTGTTGTGGTGATGTGGTTATCGAAGGTGAGACCACTGTCCACCTGTGTCCCTAAGTCTCTTATCACACTTTCGGTGTTTAGTGTACTGCCACCTATATGGTAATTCACGGATACATGTTTTTTCCCAAAGGGGATAACTATACATTTCTTGGCATTGAGCTTGAGCCCATGGCTCTGGCACCAAGCATCTGTTTCTGTAAGGCCCTTTTGTAGAGGATCCACATCATTTGGGGATTCAATAATGGCTCTCAGTTTGCAGTCATCTGCAAACTTTGTTAGCCAGAGTCCCTTAGTGTTGGCCTGTACTTCAGAGAAGTAGATGCCAAACAAGAGTGGTCCCAGGACTGAACCCTGAGTTACTCCACTTGTCACTTGTCTGGAGCTGGATTTGGAGTCGGCTACTTTTACAGTGTGGGTTCTTTCAGTAAGCCAGTTAGCAACCCATTGGGTGACGTAGGGATTAATGCCCAGTTTAGTAAGTTTATCTATGATTCCAGAGTGGGGGATGGTGTCAAAGGCCTTGGCAAGGTCTAGATAGGCTTTTGGACCACCTTACCCTTGTCCATGGCTCTGGAGACTGATTCAAAGAAGTCAATCAGGTTCAGGAGACAAGATCGGCCCTTCACGAACGCAAACTGGGTGGGGTCCAGTGTTTGAAGGTTGCCAATGTCTTTGTTTATAAGTTCCATGATAATACGCTCCATGGCCTTGCAGATAAGGCTTGTCAGACTGATGGGACGGTAGTTTCCGGGATCTAAAGTGGATCCCCCCTTGTGGAGTGGGATAACTGTAGCTGTGCGCCACTCAGTGAGCACAAATCCTGAGGTGAGGCTATGATTAAACAATCCATAATATTTGGTGAATGCATGAACTGAGCTCCAAGTAGCAGCTTCTAGAATGTCTCTGGTAGAAACCCCTCTGAGAAAGGCTGCAGAAGTAGATGCAACCCTGGTGGAATGGGATCTGATCCCCTTGGGGACAGGTTTACCATGGTGCATGTAGCAGAAACGAATACAATGGCTTATCCATTTTGAAATAGTCTGCTTTGAAATAGCTTTTCCCTCTGCCCCTGCAGCAAATGCCACCAGTAATTGCACAGATTTTCTTAGAGATTTTGTCCTGTTTAAGTAGAATGTTAGTTGTCTGTGTACATCCAATGAATGCAGAATCCGCTCCCCCTTGTTCTGTGGATTTGGGAAAAAAGGTTGGCAGATGAATGGTCTGATTAAGAGCCACACTGGATACCACCTTAGGCATAAAGGATGGATTGGTCCTGAGCGCCACCCTGTCCAGATAAAAGATAATGAAATGTTCCACTGCCATGAGAGCCTGTAGTTCTGAAATCCTTCTAGCTGAAGTGACTGCTAAAAGAAAGGTGGTCTTCCAAGAGAGAAATGTTATATCTGCAGTAGCAGCTGGCTCAAAAGGAGGTAGGGTGAGTTTTTCCAGCACAAAGTTGAGGTCTCATGGAGGAGTTGGTGCTCTCCTGGGAGGTCTCAAATTTTTGGCCCCTCTGAGGTACTGCTTTAGCAGTTGATGATAAAAGAGAGGAGGCTCTTGTTGTAATGAGCCGAAATGGCAGAGGCATGGATTTTTATAGAAGAAAAAGATAGGCCCTTATGAAGCATCTCAGTTAAATATTGCAGAATCTGAGGAATATTGAGCATTGCTGTGCTTATTTCTTGTGCTTGGTTCCAGGCACAGAATATTTTCCATTTATCAGCATAAGATTTTCTAGTACTAGGCCTTCTAGCCTCCAAAATGACATCCATCACAGGTTTACTGAGAGATGTAACTGGTGAAATTAGTTGATTAGCCATGCTGCAAGATTCAGAGTTTGGAGCTGAATGTGCAGAATTTGATAGTTCTGCTGAGACAGTAGATAAGGTGTCTGAGGCAGGTACCACTGAGGAAGGTGTGACATATTGCGTAGGGGCGGGTACCAGTGTTGGTGAGGCCAGTCTAGAGCAATCAGAATCATTTTCGGTTTTTCTTGTCTGACTTTTAGTAAAACCTTGGAGAGCAGAGGCAGAGGGGGAAAGGCATAGACTGATAGGTTTTTCCAGCTGAAGGATAGAGCATCCACTTTCCAAGCTTTTTTGTGATGAATTCTTGTGCAGAATTTGTCCAACTGATAGTTTTGGGGAGAGGCAAAAAGATCTATGTCTGGGCTCCCCCATTTTCATGTCAACATGCTGAAGATTTGTGGATCCATTCATGTGGGTCCATAAGATTTCTGCTTAGTTCATCTGCCAGAGTATTTTGCTTTCCTGGCAGGAATTGAGCTTGTAGATGTATTTGGTAAGTCAAGGCCGTGTTCCACAAAGCCATGGCTAGTCTGAAAATGGGGTAGGAATGGGTACCCCCCTGCTTGTTTATGTACCACATAACTGTGGTGGTGTCCGTCTTTATCAATAGTTGTCCTGGATGAAGAAAGTCCTTGAAGGCTGTCAGAGCATTCTGTACAGCTAGCATTTCTTTCTGGTTGATATGTAGGTGCATTTGATTTGGGCTCCATTTTCCCTGAATGCATCTCCCTGCCAGATGGCCCCCCCAAGCGTAATCTGATGCATCTGTAGTCAGGGTTTGGGTGGCAGGGGGGTGGAATGAATGACAGTCCCTTGTTTTGGTGACAGGCCTCTGCCCACCATAGGAACTCCTGTTGCAGGCAAGGAATGATAAGAATCATTGTTTCTGAAAAATCCTGACTCTCCCAATGACAATGTTCCCTTAAGGTATGCAAAGTTTCTCCAAAAGAAAAATCCTCAGGAGGAGAAGTAGAAGGGATGGATTCTTCTGCATCAAAATCCTCATAAGGTGGAATAGATAATTCCTGATCAGAAGAGGAATCAGAAGAAATGGAAACCTGATCTGAAGATTCATAATCAGTGTCTTGCCTAGGCCTCTTATCAGGAGGGGGGTGGAAACCCCTGATCAAGGTAATTAAATCCTCAGCCATTTTGATCATTTGTTTTTTAGGCATAGGGGCCTGAGCACGTGGCTCAAGTGTCGTTTTTTTAGACATAGAAGTTGGTTTTGGCCTAGGTTTTGAAGCTGGCATCGGTTTAATATACAAATCTTTAGGCCTGAAAACACCCTCAGAAGCCGATGCCTGCTCAGCGGCTCTGGACCCATCTAAGGGAGAGACATCTTCGGGTTCAATACTTAAAAGTATCACTTGGCATACCGGACTCCGAATGGGTCTCAGTAGAGGCCTGCGAATCAAAAGTAGCGGGCATCAGGGGCTGCGAAAGCGCCTCACTGAGTACCGGCGAACCGGCAACTGGCTTAGGAGAAGCTTCGTCGTCGGTTTTGGACCTCTACGGTCTGCCTCTGTCTTTTTCTTTGCATTTTTTGTGAATTCCGGTAGTCGGATTGCTAACCAACGACATTTCTGTATAGTTAAATCTTGAGCCAAAATATTTAGATGCAAAAATATACTGACGCTTAATAGTGCGTTGATTGAATTTAGCACAAAACTGACAGCAAGGCATGTTGTGATCAGGGCCTAGGCAAGGAATATAGTACAAATGAAAATCCTTATGAGGTATTTGCTTCCCACAAGTAATACAATTATTAACTTTTACTGACATCGGTAAGGAGCAAGAAAAAGTTTCCCCAATGGGGTACTTAGCTTTAGGTTGCAGACCGGTTCTAAAACTCGAAAATGAAAATTTCAGGAGTCGGCCGACTGGCACTTGCAAACTGCTTCTGCTTCGGGCACCGGGTGGCAAGAAAGACTGATGAAAATGGCGTCGGCTGCATGTTTTATACCCCTGACAACCTGACGTCATGGAAGAAGAGACAGCAACCGATGCAGGACCCAAGACTTTGTTATTCAGGCCGACTGAGGGCAACCTGCCAACAGATTACCCAAATGTAATGACTGCAACAGTGAAACATGAAGAACATTTTGTTGTACAAGATTCTGTGCTCTTTCTGCTGGAAGATAAGCCAACATGGCGACTGTCTCTACTTCTGCACCTATAAAAGTTACAAATTGAGAGGGCGATAAGGCAGACTTTTCCCATTTTATAGTAATCCCCAACTGGGCACAAAGTTGGACAGTGGAGTCTCTGGTTTGAAGAAGTAGATGCCTGGTGGAGGCGGTCAGGAACCAGCCATCCTGATATGGAAACACTTGGAATCCTAGATGCCTCAGGTGAGCTGTCACTACCGCCATACACTTGGTGAACACCCTGGGGGCTGTGGTGAGAACAAAGGACAGAGCACGAAACTGGTAGTGACTGGCTCCCAGCTGGAAGCGTAGATGGCTCCTTGACGCTCTGTCCATTTTTATGTGGTAGTACGCATCTTGGAGGTCTATTGAGCACATCCAAGTGTCTTTCCCTAATAGAGGGAGTATAGACTGCAGTGTCATCATCCCGAACTTGTCCTTCTTTATGGATTCGTTTAATTTGCTGAGGTCCAAGATGGGCCTCCAGTCCCCTGTACATTTTGGCACTAAAAAGAATCTGAAGTAAGTTCCGAATCCTACCTGGTCTGCGGGAACGGTTTGGATGACTCTGTTTGCAAGCAATTTGTTCACTTATACAGTTGCTTGATCCCTGTGATTGGGGGAAACATCCGGGATCTTCTTGGGAACATGAAGTGGAAGAGAAAAGGGTATGAAGTAACCTCTGGTAATAATTCTTTGTACCCATTTGTCTCGAGTGATACTTAGCCAGGCTTCTGGATACAAAGAAATGTGACCCCCCCCCCCAACCAGCTCCAGAAAAGCACAGTCGGGCCCCACATCAGGAGCGCTGATAGGGCCGGCCACAAAATGAATCGCAGCCTCCCTGGTTTTGCGGTCTGCCCCTGCCTCTAGGGCAAGGTCTACCATTTGCTCCTCCTCCTCTGCCTCTGAAGGAAGAATCCCCCTGTGCATCCTGGAAAAACCTCTGGGACTTCTTGAACCACATTTTACCACCTTCCTGACCCTTGGGGTATGGTCTAGAGGGGACGGTAAAATGCACTCCCATGGCAGAGAGCGTTTTTCCCTTCTTGCTTGCACCTGGTGAGTGTGTCTTTTACCTTAGGTCCAAACAAGGAAGAACCGTCAAAGGGGGCATTGGTAAATGTAGACTTGAACGGCTCTGCAAAATTACACAAGTGCATCCAAGAGTGCCTCCTAAGGGAAACTCCTGAACGCGTTGCCCTGCTCGCTCCATCGGCTGCATAAGAAATCAGCCTCATGGACGAGTTAACAATGGAATTCAAGGTGGACAACTGAGCAGACACCTTATCAGGGACTCCTCCAGTAGATGTACCTTGTAGAGTCTCTCCTAACTCCTTAAGGAGATCTCTCTGAAGTCTTGTAAAATGTGTTGGGTAGTTCAGCGATTTGAGAGTGAATGCCGCTGATGGAAAAATATGCTTCCCATACCTGTCCATCATTCGAGACTCCTTGTTCGGCAGATGGACAGATGAATAAGTCTCCTCTAGTTCCTTCTTAGTGGCCGCCGCCACCACCATGGCATCTACAGGAACACCCTTGGATAAAAATTCCTTCTACTTGGGGGCTGACAAAAATTTATTGGGTCTCCTGGGGACTGGCTCCATGGCATCAAAAGTCTCCCACACCTTTCGACTAACAAGATCTAAAAGTTCGTCAAAAGGTGGAGACACCCAAAGAGGCTGAAGGTTGAGACTTGAAAGCCTTCAGGTACACCTACTCCTCATCAGAAGGGGTAACAGTGGGCCAGCCACACCTCTGCTTAAGGATCTCTAAGATGTCAACAAAGGAGACATTATCAGTGGACAACTTGGGGGACCCTTCTGACTCCTTGAGGTCGGTGTCGGAGATAAGAGACTCATCCTGGGAGTTTACATGCTTCCTCTTGCATGTCGTCTTAAGAGGGGGCTCCTCAAAAGGGTATTCCGGGGTGGTCTCGGAAGAGTGGGGGGGCCACCAGCCGGGGGCTCCTGAGGCTGCGGGTCCCTGCTGTCTAGAGAGGGAGTAGATGCTGAGAAGGAGGTCGGTGCCCGAGGGGGTAGAGTGTTGGTACCCCTGGGTGGAGCTGATGAATGAGACAGCACACTCCTCATCATCTCAAAGGCCGATCTCTCCGGCCACAAAGACATCCCCGGCACCGAGGAGACGGAGGAAGTCATCGGCTCTGAGATAGATGTAGGGTCCGAGTCTCACCCTAGCCAAGGTACCGAGAGGGAGACTCGGAACCAAAGAGGTCCAGTTCCAGGCATCCCTGTTGGGGCTGAATGGGGAGCTTCAGCTCCTAGACACCATGGATGGCACCGAAGGTGTCAAGAGTGGAACTCGGCTCCGAGACAGCCTCAGGGGGAGCTGGAACTGAGGGTTCCACAACCAGCACTACCGAGCACTCCGGCTCCGAAAACCCAGCACGGCTTGAAGGAGGAACCACAGAAGGGGAAATGGACTCAAGTGGCTCTGGGACTGACTGGGTCAGAGCCAACAGCATTTTGGGTATGGCAGATGACTTCAGGAGTCTCCGCACTACTCTCTCCACAGCTTCTTCTGATAAGCTCCTGGAAGATCTGGACAACAGTGTGGGAGATCTAGACCTCTGTAAGACAGGGATCTTAAAGTTGGAGAGACCAGCAAAGGATCTCTGGACCGGTTCCAATGTCTGCTATCAGTGGTCAGCTCCGAACTGCCTGGGGCCGACACTGTAGTCATCGTAGCTACGCCCTCGAGTGGTTCCGAAATCAGTGGAGCTGAGGAGGGAGAAGACTTGTCTGGTTTTGACATTTTGGGAGGCGGTTCTGAGGCACCAGATGGCGCCAGAGAATGCCTCTTGGAAGGTTTAACCTTTTCTTTCTTAGATCCATGCGATTTAGAGGAGGAAGACAAACCGGCCAAGTCTTCCTCAAAGGAAGGCTTAAAGAGACCTTTTAATATTAGTTTATTCTTCCACTCCTGTAATACCCTGGCACTGAAAGAATGGCAAAACAAACATAGGGTTGGGAGGGTGGCTTAATGGCTAAGGTGTTTGCCTTACAAACACAAGGTGCAGGGTTTGAATCTCACAAGGGATAATTGGCTAGGCTTAAAATGGCTCACAAGGGCAGTTAGCTTAGTACTAAACTATGAAACTATGAAACTATGTTTCTTGTAAATGGATGGCTCCAAGGCAATACACACAGTTACTGTGGCCATTGGTAATAGACATCTTCTGCGAGCATTTCACACATTTCTTAAACCCCGAGGGTTTATGATCTTTTGCCTCTTTCGACATGGCACTGATGATGCAGCAAAAAGGCACAAGCTAAACACACACAGAGGACTAGGTCCTCTAACTTAAACGGGCCTAGCCCTTAACGCACTAACAATCACACAACCACGAAGACTAACTCAAATGGGCCTAGCCCTGGAAAGAGAAGAAAGGGAGAAACTTAGGTCCTCTAACTCAAACAGACCTAGAAAAGACGATAGAAAAGATCTGAAACTACCAAATATACTGACACACACAAATGAGGAAGAGGCCTCTATACAAATCCTATGCCGTAGAATCAAAAAGGATTGAAATATCAAGAACCTTTGTCAACTGAGGAAAATATCCGACAAATAACTCAGAGGAGTACTGTAAAAATAACTAGCTAAACTAATAACACTGCACACTAAAGAACACTAACTAGCTAAGCTAATAACACCGCACACACTAAAGAACACTATACACAGAATGTTAAACTGAGCACAATGCGCACCTTAACAGCAAGCACTAATTATCAAATTTAGCTAATCTAGCCCAGTAAATAACAACTAGGGGTAAAACACCCGTCAGACAGAACAAAACTGGCACACAGGACACCAAGGAGAACAACAAGGCCAACAGCCAACCAGTTTTCAACAATAATTCACTAAATAAAAGAAAAAAGGTACTTCAGCAAACTAAAACTACTCTAATGATAGTAAAACATTAGCAAAGGCTGTATAACTAGGAAAGTTAAGCTGTAATATAGAAAAAGTAGCAAAATGTGTTAAACTTAGCCACGGCCAAGAAGAAGCACATCTGAACTCATCGACGGGGCAAACGAGATCTGGGGACAATACTGGTGCACTATGGGATACCTACCTAGCCACGAGCCAACTAGAAGACTTTGAGCTTGCTAATAGGCCAAATCGGAGCCAAGGATTGGCTCCAAACCCATGTGTAAGAATGAAGGTGAGATAGGACTAAAGAACATGCATAGTTTTAAATTTCTGGTACTGGAAAATAAGCCAAAATATTATGGAAGACTGGACCATGAAAACTGGTTCTTAGAAAGATAATCTTATTGGAAGCACTTGTTAAAGAATATAGCAACAATAGACTGAATGAGCAAATCAGTATAAGACAGATGGTGAAGGATTTTCATGTTTGTAAGAAATGCCACATTTTAACTTGACCGAAAATTGTGAATTGTTAACAAGACTTGCTATTTGTCAAAAGTGCACAAATACTCCAAATAATCAAGCCTAAGTGCTAGATGAAAATACTATTCTTTGTGTAAATAAGTATTTTGCTTTGTATAGGTAACTGCTGAAACATTCTTTTTGCAAAATCCTTACCAACCACATGGAGGCAGCATAGCCTCAACTTTGTGACATGCAGCTCTAGTTTTATTTTTTTAACAAAACTTGCATGTATTAACAGTACCCGAATGCCTAAGTTAACCAGCAGGCGGGTAAACAAGTTGCAACAGTTCAACAATTTCAAGTTAAGACATATGAACGCTTGTATCCTTCAAGACTATATTCATTTCCAAAAAAACGATAAAGTGAAAATTTATTTTTAAATTTAGCAAACACAGCAGTTATGACAGATAATCTTGCATACAGACACAGAAAAGGATTCGGTTATATTTAGCACACTGCTCAGCTCAAAACAAAGTGGGCAGTGGAACACACAGGGAGGAGGTGATTCCGCGACAGTGATAGCTCAGTCACACAAAACACAACATATCAGACTATGCAGCACATGCTGACTGTATGATACAGAAACAAGGAGTCCTATGCAAATTAACCACTTTTTGAGAGGAGAAGCCTAAGACTCCTCTTCCAAGAGCAGTCCAGAGGAGTTTGCCCTGATCTCCTGGTATCAGGTACAGAGGCTGGTGAGGGCTGGAGGGGCAGTGGTAAATGGATGTCTAGTTTAACAACATGGTGCACCTTCTGGTAATGCTTATGGAGCTGTGCAACACGTAAGCTCAAACCATCAGGATGCCAGGGGAGCAACCAACCCATAACATCTGCCATCCAGGTGTGTATGACACCAGGACTTATTGCCCTCTGTGACAACCTGGCACCCAAATATACTGGAAACTTACCCTATGCCTATCTAAGCACATTTCTTCCCTTAGGTTTCATCCTCCATTCATTGTTCTTTATCTAACCCCATCCATCACCAGCTGCCTACCATCTGTATGTATGTTACCACCCACTGTCCTTACCATCTTTTATGTTTACCACTCTGTCTGAGTCTGGGTTTGCAAATGCATGTGTACCTTGCTGCCCATTCTTCTCTATCCCATCCACAATCTTTCTCACTACATTCCCTACCTGTTCTTTTCTATATGAGAAAAAGGGTCTTTTTCCAAAAATGAAAACAAAAAGATGTCATTCTTCTTCCACAACTGCCTTTTCTACCTTATGACAACTGATGTGTATTTCCCTCTGCTTGCTGTTTTCCCTTTTTCTACTTTCCTATCTACCCCATTTCTTCCCCAGTTATATGATAAACAGGGATGGTACTTTGGGGTGCAATCTGACTGTGTACTATCTGATGGCTGTTATGTTGCCCTACTTGTGTAAGGTGCAAACAAAATGCAGCTTTGCAGCAATAAATTGTGCACACGAGTATGGACTGATTTAGTCATGCCAGCTTGCCTTTGTCAAGACATCTGTCAAATCAGTCACATGTCCTTCTGTACTGCTCTTCTAGTTACTAAGCAGTCTAGCATGTCTTTTTCATTAGCAATTTTCTTCTATTTATTATAAATCCCTTTGCTCAGTCTGCTGGTACTCAGTGCCCAATACATGTTGATTGGCTATGCTGCTCATCACAAAGTGATTCCCATGAAAAAAAATTCTCTCAATAAATCGCAGCCAAAGTTTAACTTGGTCCAAAGGTCTGTGAATTTCAGAAAGATGCTACCTTCCTAGCTACTTTTCTGATTATCTCCTTTACCCCCTCTCAATAGTAAAAATACTAATAGTAGACCTATGTTTTTCTCCCTTGCAGCCTGCCCAGTCTTGCGTTTCCCACCTCCCAAGGTGTTTCTCCACAATATTGGCCAGAATTACCACCTCTGACATCAAGCCAACTGGAATCCTAATCAAGTATCCTAAAGATGTAACGCGCTGCTGCCCAAAGACCTACAAGTGTAGGTGAATTACCTACTGTTTCACCTCCTCTGTTATTGTGAAATAATTCTGCTTAGTGTAGTGCCCCTCTGCGTGTCGCTAGCAGCCTGCAGCGGTCTCCTTTCCCCTACAACTACCACTCTTCTCCTCAACTACTTATGCCGGTTGCGATTACTATTTTGGTCACTAGGTGGCAGTATTACCCTTCCTCTTATTTGGCCATATATTCATATAGCACCAGTCCTGTTAAAAACTAAAACATTTTCAGTGATTCACCACAATATTTGGCTCATAGTTTTAAAATAAGCCCATAGTTACATCACAGTACACCCTTACCTGAGCTGACACATGCTCTTTCCCTGTTCTCAATATCATTGATTGTTCGTGGTAGACAATCCTCTTCTCCTTGGCTCTTTCTTCATCAACTCAGTTAGCAAACTTACCTCTTCCTTCACTAACAATATTACTCCCATTACTACTACACCCACTCCCCTATCCTCCCCTTCCCCTTCACTCTCAAATATCTCTACCTATCAACTTCCTCCTGTCTCTAAAAACCCATTCCCACATCTACCATAAAAAACTTCTCCAGAAATTGAAACCTTGCTCCAATGCCCCTGACAACATTCCCTCATACTTTCTTAGTATAGCCGCCGAAGCCATTGCCTTCCCCATCTTTATTTTAATCAATCGCTCTATCCAAGAAGGTTATGTACCCCAACTTTGGAAAATGGCCTTCGTCTTACCCCTTCACAAAGGGGGCAACAACAATAATATCACAAATTTCCATCCTATCGCGATCTTATCCCCCATCTCCAAAGTTTTTGAAAAATGCATCCATCTACAACTCCTGCCCTATCTTATACACAACCACTTACTAACTCCCACACAGCATGGTTGCAGACCAGGCCGCAGCACTACCACCACCACTCTTCTGTCCCTCCTTGAAGCTGTCAACAAAGTCCGTGACTCAGGCTGTACTGTATCTACACTCCTACTGGACCTCTCTAATGCCTTCAATACCATCTCTCACAACCTTCTCCTAACTAAAATCTCTAATCTAAACCTATCTCTTTCCTCTCTCAACTGGTTCTCCAGTTACCTCTCAAATAGGCAACAAGCAGTTAAATGGAAAAAAGCCACATCCCCATTCCTCAACATCCCCACAGGTGTACCACAAGGCTCCATACTGGGTTCCCTCCGGTTTAATATTTTCATAAATGATTTCCACCACTCAATCCCTAACACAAATCTTATCCAATACACAGACAATTCAACTATAATCTTTTCTGCCACTTCTATCCCCACTCTCTTAAAACTAACCCAAGACGTTTTTTCTACCACTGAGCAGTGGATGAGAGACAATCACCTAGCATTCAATGCCTCAAAAACCAAACTTATATTATTTACCCCTTCAAAAATGAGAAGTTATGTACCTACCATAACGTTTCATGTTAGTTGTCTTCTCTCGCCTTCTTTCTTGCTTGATGGGTTCGGAGCCGATCCTCGGCTCCGACTCGGCACTTTGCTAAGCTCGAGAGTCACTTTTACCAGCTCGAGGCAGCCCCATATCCCATGATGCAAGGCGGTAAGTACCCAGATCTCGTTTGTTATCTACAGGCAATAACACCTAGCAAAAATAACTTCCAAAAGGAAGAGGACCAGCAAAGTATGGTCTTCAGAAGCATGCTTTCATATAGAGAGAAGGGTCTGTCCAGGCCAGGGGGAAGGAGGGAGGGTCGCAAGAAAGAAGGCGAGAGAAGACAACTAACATGGAACGTTATGGTAGGTACATAACTTCTCAATGTTAAGTTGTCAATCTCGCCTTCATTCTTGCTTGATGGAACCGCATCCCTAGCACCTATATCCTGGGTGGCTCAATGGAACAGACTCTTGAGAACTGTAGAGCCAAAACTGGCTCTGTCCCTGGAGGCCAAATCCAATTTGTAATGGGAAACAAAGGTATGAGGAGTGGCCCAAGTGGCTGCTGCACAAATAGTGTCTAAAGGAAGTCTAGCTTGAAAGGCTGTGGAAGTGGCTAAGCTTCTGGTTGAATGTGCTTTAGGTTTCGAGCACAGCTGTTTTCCCCTGAGCTGATAAATTTCAGAGATGACAGAAGAAAGCCATCTAGATAAGGTCACTTTTGAGACAGGAAGGCCTTCCTTGTTATCAGCATAAGAAACAAAGAGCTGATCGGATTTCCTGAATTGTTTTGTTCTGTCCAAATAATATTTAAGTTGACGGTGAACATCAAGATAGTGTAATTTTTGTTCCGATCTGTTTGAGTAGTTTGGGAAAAATACAGGGAGATCAATAGCCTGATTCAAATTAGTCTTTGAGGCGACCTTAGGCAAAAAGGTCGGATTAGTTCTCAATGATACTCTGTCTTTGTGGAAGACTAAATATGGGGGGCAAACCGATAGAGCATGAAGTTCAGACACACTCCTAGCCGATGTAATAGCAACCAGGAATAAAGTTTTCCATGAAAGAAATTTCAGGGAACATGAAACAGCTGGCTCGAAGGGAGGAAGAATCAAGGATGTCAGCACTAAATTTAGGTCCCATTGAGGAGGAGGACTCCTGACTGGAGGTCTCAGGAGAAAGATTCCTTTTAAGAAGGCTCGACAAAGCCTATGGGACATGATGTTGTGATCTGCGAACCCGACATGAAAGTTCGAGATAGCAGCTAACTGAACTTTGACAGTGGAAGAAGAAGAGCCTGCGTGAAAGATATCCGCTAAGAAATCCAAAACTGCTTGAACTGGAGCAGTAAAGGGATCAATATTCTTAGCTTTTGCCCAACAAGAAAAGCGTTTCCATTTGCTGGTATAAATCCTTCTAGTAGAGGATTTCAGTGAAGCCACTATGATATCCCTAACAGGATTAGAGATCATAGAAAGCCTGGCTAAGGAAGGAAGTGGAGAAACCATGCTGTGAGGTTGAGAGAAGGGATAGACCGATGCAGCTGACCTGACTGGTGAATCAGAAGGTCTGGTACTGGGTCCAGATGCCACGGCTGCACCAAAAGGTGACGATGGAGGAACGGGAACCAAATTTGTCGAGGCCAATAGGGAGCAATGAGAATCATTTTGGCTCTCAAAACAGTGGCTTTCTGGAGTACTTGTGGAATCAGTGGAAAAGGAGGAAAAGCATAAAGAAGTCCCTGGGGCCAATCCTGGGTTATAGCGTCTCTGGGGGGATGGCCTGGCAGTGGGAAGAGAGAAAAGAAGTCTGGGCATTTGCTGTTTTGGGGAGTAGCAAAAAGATCGCAACATGGGCGGCCCCATTCTAGAAAAATCTCCTCCACTATAGATTGTTTGAGAGACCACTCGTGAGGCATGAGAATAGCTCTGCTCAATCTGTCCGCTAAAATGTTGGTTTTCCCAGGGATATGCATTGCTACCAGAAACCGATGAGAGGAGATCGCCCGTTGCCAAAGTCTGAGAGCTTCTCGACACAAGGGGTAAGATTTGGTTCCGCCCTGTTTGTTGATATACCATACTACAGACATGTTGTCTGTGTGAACTGCAATTGTTCCCAAGGGAAGAAAGTCATTGAGGGCTTGCAACGTTAAAAGCACTGCTCTCATCTCTAGGACATTTATGTGCAGGTGGTATTCGAACGGTTGCCATGTCCCATGAACCATCCTGCCCTGATAATGACCCCCCCACCCGATCAGGGAGGCGTCCGTAGTGACAGTGGCTACCGGGGCTGGGGGTACAAGGGGTCTGCCTTGGTGAATCTGAGGAGAAGTAATCCACCATGAAAGATGATTCTTGCAAGTCTGAGTCACAAATATCTGGTGACGCATTGGAAGTTGTTGGTGAGACCACTGAGTGAACAACATCCACTGAAGCAGGCGCATATAGAAGCGGGCCAAGGGAAGAAGGGTAATGGCCGCAGCCATGAGGCCCAACACCTTTAGAACCATTCTGGCCTGTACTTTCTTGCTGGCTAGAATGATCCTCACGTGACTTTGAATGTCTGAAATTCTTTGTTCTGTGAGGG
This sequence comes from Protopterus annectens, assembly GCF_019279795.1. Classification (NCBI taxonomy): domain Eukaryota; kingdom Metazoa; phylum Chordata; order Ceratodontiformes; family Protopteridae; genus Protopterus; species Protopterus annectens. The sequence continues at coordinate 683,276,907 of NC_056733.1, forward strand.
TAGCTGACATCCGAACGGTGTTTAAGTTTGCGCCTATGAAAGTAATAGACTGGCAGGGCAATAAGGAGGATTTTTCGTAGTTGATTGAAATTCCCAACTGAGTGCAAAGATTTATTGTGTAATCCCTGGCTTGAAGAAGTTGATGCCTGGTGGTGGCTGAAAGGAGCCAGTCGTCTAGATACGGAAACACCTGGAATCCTTGACGTCTCAGGTGAGCTGTGACCACTGCCATACATTTGGTGAACACTCTGGGGACTGTAGTGAGACCAAAGGGCAGGGCTCTGAATTGGAAGTGACTGGACCCCAGCCGAAAGCGGAGAAACCTTCTGGAGCGCCTGTGAATTTTTATGTGATAGTACGCATCCTGAAGATCTATTGAGCACATCCAGTTGTCCTTCTCTAGGAAGGGCAGAATTGATTGAAGTGTGACCATTCAGAATCTTGTCTTTCTCACAGACTTGTTGAGTCTGCTGAGATCCAATATTGGTCTCCAGTCTCCCGTCTTTTTGGGGACCAAAAAGAACCTTGAGTAGATTCCGGTTCTGAATGGTCTGTTGTAACTGGCTGAATGGCTCTTTTTTGTAGAAGTTTGAATACTTCTAACTCTGCAATTTCCCTTAGACCGGGTGGTACATCTGGAAGGGAATATGAGAGAGAAAAAAGGGACTTTCCTCGAAAGGAATTTTGTAACCCTCGGATATGATCGACTGTACCCATCTGTCTTGAGTGAGGGAACGCCAGGCTTCTGGGTACAGCGATAGTCTTCCCCCGACTGCCTCCAAGGATGGACAGTCGGGCAACATCTCAGGGATGCTGAAAGGGCTTGTCAGAGAGAGGCTCTCTGCTTCCCTGATTTTGTGGACCCCCTCTGCCTCTAGGGCGGCGTCTGTTATTGTTACCCCCTCTGCCTCTAGGGGTAAACTGACCACGTGTATCCGTGTGACTCCTTGGGATTTATGGAACCACATTTTGCCACCCTTCTGTCCTTTAGGGTAAGGTCTAGAAGGGGTGGAAAATGGACCCCACGCAGAAAGAGTCTTGCCGTCCTGCTCACACCTGGTCAATGTTTCCTTCACTTGAGGGCCAAACAAAGCTGACCCATCAAAGGGAGAGTTTGTGAAGGATGCCTTAAAGGGATCTGCAAAATTACAGAGCCGCATCCAGGCTTGGCGTCTAAGAGCCACACCTGTGCCTGCGGCCCTACTCGCTCCATCTGCTGCATATGATATCAGTCGCATGGAGGAGCTAGCAATAGAATTAAGGGTTCCTAGCTGTGAAGCAATTTTTTCTTGAGCTCCTGCAGCTGTGGGATCCTGTACTACTTCACCTAGCTCCTTAAGGATGTCCCTTTGGAGTCTGGTGAAGTGACATAAGTAGTTCAAGCGAGCGCATAGCAAAGGTCGCTGAAGAAAACATCCGCTTACCATACCTATCCATGGTCCTAGATTCCTTATTAGGAGGATGGACAGGTACGGAAGGATCTGCAAGTTCCTTCTTAGTGGCAGCCGCCACCACCATGGCATCAGCAGGGACACCTTTCGTGAGGAATTGCTTGTCCGCAGGGGCAGTAATAAATTTAGAAGGCCTCCTAGGAACTGGCTCTACAGAGTCAGGAGCAGCCCACGCCTTTCGAGCAATAACCTGCATAAGGGGGTCGAAAGGCGGAGACACCCAGGAGGTGGAGGGCCGAGATCCAAACGCCTCCAGGTATACCGACTCATCCTCAGAGGGATTAGTGGAGGGCCAGTTTCCCCTCTGTTTAAGGAGTTCTAGGATGTCTGAAAATGAGACATCCTCAGAGGGGGATCTTGGGGATCCCTCTGACTCATCTAAGTCGGTATCTGAAGTGATAGACTCGGGGGAGTCTACGTGTTTCCTCTTACACGTCCTCTTGCGCGGAGGATCCCCTGACTGATCAGGAGAATCCTCGGAAGAGGGGGTTCTTCCCAGAGGGGAAACCTGAGGCGGAGGATCTCTGGGTCCGGGAGCAAGAGAGCTGGCAGAGATATCGACAGGCACCGTAGAGGGAGGAGCTAAGGGAACAGACTGCTGGCTGAGTCCAGTGGCCAGCACACTCTTCATCACCTCGAAGGCTCCCCTCCCAGGGAGGTCCGAGAGAACCTGTCCCGAAGAAAAAGGAACTCCAGGGCCCACTGAAAGGGAAGGCTCTGAGGCAGATGTCGGGGCCGAGCTCACCAAGGCCGAGGCTCCAAGGGGAAGAGTGGGGTCGGACAAGGGTCCGATGCCACTCACCCCCTCGGAGGAGACCAGGGAAGCCCGACCACCGAATCCCTCTAAGGAAGGTCTCGAAGAGGAGATAAGAGTAGAGGCTGAGGGAGCAGAGGGGGGTGGTATCTGTCCCTCAGCCATAGCAGAAAATCTTCCCAAAGATTCCAGCTCCAAACTCTGAGGTAGAGTCGAAGGAGGAACTGCAAGGGGGTGTGGGCTAATAGTCGTCTGTTGAGACGGACTATGTAGCATCTGGGCCAGTGCCTGTGATTTTAATAATCTACTGACCACCCTCTCTAAATCATGGTCAGAAAGCCTGGATGACCTAGATGATCGGCTCCGATGGCTCCGTTCCGAGAGGAGAGGTGAGGCCGGAGCCGAGAGTATCGGTTCCAAGGAAGGGGACCTGAACCTCTTCTTCGAAGGAACCATCGGAGCCGACAAAACCATGGATGCAGTTGGAGCCGACGACTTTTCGGCACCGACAGAAGGTCTCGATGCATCGGCTCCGGTCGGAGCCGATACAGACATAAAGGTAAGGGTGTCGGAGCCAGTCGGCGCCGACACCGAAGCCTGAGCCACATGGTGGTCGGAGCCAGTCGGAGCCGACACCGATGTGACTGAACCAGTATTGGCACCGATAGCCATCGGTGCCGAAGGTTTATGTAACCCAGGATCGGCTCCAGCCGGAGCCGATCTCGACTCTGAAAGAGTCGGAACCGAGGCCTCAGGCTTAGACACAGAAGCCTGGGCCTTGGTAGACTTGGAAGTCTTACTCGGAGCCGACTTAGCCGGAGAGCCCTCCAGTTTAAGTAGGCCCCTTAAAATCAATTTGTTTCGCCTCTCCTGCAGGACTCTCTGGCTAAAGGAATGACAAATTGTACAGGAGTCCTGCAGGTGGAGAGGTCCCAGGCAGTATAAGCAAGAAGTGTGACAGTCTGTCAGAGACATCTTCTGACAGCACGAGTCACACTTCTTAAAGCCTGAGACCCTTTCTTTGGACATGGTTGTAGAAAGAACACACACAACACAGTCCCAAGAACCAGTTATCCCAAAAATAAAAAGATAACTAACCTCTCACACACATACACACACCCTAACAAGGGGGGGGGGATGGGAGGGGAGAAGGCCTGACTAAAAAAATAAAGGAGTGAGGGAATT